>NC_142537.1:9667500-10017500 GCF_056151865.1 Erythranthe guttata
GGGAGTGTTGCCATTTTATCAATTGTGTACAGTTTGGCAGAGTATGAAAAGTTGTTTTGCTATATGAAATGTTTGTATTTTAGCAAAGAGAAAGAAGAGTCTCGGTTTTTATATTATATGTAGCTAGCAAGCAGATAATTGTGAATATCCAAGGGTGTCCAATGTGCCTTATTTATAGTTGTGGCCTTCTCCAATATTTATGCTCTCCTATTTTTTTATTATTATTGTTTTTTTTTTTTCTGGCGGAGGATTGGTGGGGTAGGGTTGGTGTGGGAAATTGTGTGTGGGAGTGTGCACCTGATCACAATGGATTTCTTTGATTTGTTTAGAAGTCGTTCATTTATCGGTATTATGTTCCATTGACTAAATAGTTTGGTTATTACTTCCATAGTCTTTCAATATATCCCATTTAGTCTGTCAGATTATATTTTTTTTAATTAATGTAATTTGGAATTGTTTATGTATATTTGAGAGTTACATATATAGTCGGATTTTTTTTATGTACGAATAAATGACAATGTTTTGATTATTTTATCTACCACACTGTGTACAATTAAACATCGGGCTTTTTGCAAAAACCACCCTTGTGTAATCTCGAATTGCTGAAAAATTCCTCGTGTTAAAAATATTAGCACAAAACTTCCTGTGGAAAAATAGTCAAAGCCAAAAAAGACCCTACGAGCTCAATGTGTTATACACTCGCGCTTTGTGCGACTGGGCCTCGTGTTTAGGAACTAGAAAGACCTAAATACCCTTTAAATCAATTTTTGAAATTTATGAATTTACCCAAAATATTTTTCATAAGCTCAAAATGAAGTTTTCAGAATTTTCAATTCAATCCCCACTAATTTTAGAAAAGCCATCTCTCCAAATTGCATAGAACCAAATTGCAATTTTCATAATTTCTCAAAATATCGTCATCTTGTTGCCCTCTCCTTCAGATCTGCTGCTCGCCAAATAAAAAAAATAAAAAAAAAAATAAAACAAACAAAAACCAGCGATTCGACTTCATAACCTGCCCATTGCAAAAGAAGAAAAAACAACAAAAGTTGCTTCCTCCATTTAAACCCGCCGGAAGAAAAAGGCACTTCAAGCACAAAAAACACAGGCCCCAGTACAATACACACACGCACAAAACGTAACTTGATCCAACATCTTGATTTACAAGAGATATGAAAGAACCCATCATACATAAAGCATAAGTTTTTTTGGGTGGGAAGGCAGATGGGGATGCGGCGGTGGTGTGGCCATGGTGGTGGTGATGCGGCGGTGGTGCGGACGTGGCGGCCGTGGTGCGGTCGTGGTGGTGGTGATGCGGCGGTGGAGGACTCAATGGAAGAATTGGGTTGTGACGGTGGTGCGGACATGGTGGTGGTGGTGGTGCAGCCGTGGTGGTGGTGCGGCGGCGGAGGGCTTGATGGAAGAATTGGATTGTGGGAGGAAGACGATGCCTTGGTGATAATTTGATAATTTTCTTTTTCTTTCTTTTTTTTTCTTTTTGCATTTTATTTATTTAATTGAAACATAAATTATTAAAAAATATGAGGGTTAGTTTAGTCATTTCATATAAGTCAATTGCTAATTCGAAATAAGGGCCAGTGTGCTTTGTCAAAAATAATATAGGGAGGTCTATGCTAATATTTTTAACATGAGGGGTTTTAGACATTCAAAATTTCACAGAGGGTCTATGAAATTAGCTCATTAAACATCTATAAATCAATATATTTGGATTTAAATAACTATTAATTTAGTGAAATATTAATTAGTTTCTGACTTAATAATTATTAATCGAATACATAGAATATACATGACTGTTACATATACAGTGAAGGCATGAGAACTGCAACATATAATCACATTATTGATTAATTATGATAATGAATGAATGTCAAATATCTCTTCATGTCATGAAAAGAAAGAATATGATTACATTGAGGATAAATATGATTAAATTGAGGATGAACTATTTCTCGATAGAGAACTCCTAAAACACCAACGACATTGAATATTTTTTTTGTTGAATTATAAAAATAGGGATTGTTTTAAAGACCCAATCATATCTAAATTATATATAACTAACCATTAAAGGGATTACACTCTAGTGCAAATTCTCTTAATTATGATAATAAATTGACATACCCCTGGGCCAATTTAAAGTACATAGAATGTCCTTTTAAATCAGTTTTAAATACTAGCCAACTCACATCGGTCTCTCTCTTCCTCTCTTAACTCTCAGATCCAAAATCCCGCCCCCAGGGTATCCAACCGGCGATGTTGCTTCCCGAAGTCATAACTCTCTCTCCGGTGGTCAGAATTCGATAGTTTAACTACCGTTGAATTCCTCTCGTCAAGCTCTTTCTTTTGGTGGTGATTTCATGCACTTTGGAACTCTGGATCTGTGTCTGCAATCGTTTAACAGTCCACGCATATTTCAACGACGGTGGGTCTTGTCAGAGGAGTAATTTATGTTTCGGCAGTCGGAATTTGACGGGCTACCCACCGTTGGATTCCACTTGTCAAGATCTATTTTTGGGGTAATTTCATTCAATTTTTTATTGTCAGATTTGTTTATATATATATATATATATATATATATATATATATATATATATATATATATATATTATTGTGAGTGCAAAACATTGGGTGGTTGGCGGCGGCTAGAATTTTGGTAAGAGGCACTTCGGTGAAGAGTCATTGGGTTGGTTTAAAATCCGTAGCATTTCGCAGCTATGGTCTCTCTCTCTCTCTCTCTCTCTCTCTCTCTCTCTCTCTCTCTCTCTCTCTCTCTCTCTCTCTCTCTCTCTCTCTCTCTCTCTCTCTCTCACTTCAACTTTGTTTTGGCTGAAGTTACATATACTTCAAGTTACAGTGTTTTGCAGACTGTATACATTACTATACGTTACCATACATTACTAGTTACATATACTAACATATAGTTAAATATGCATATATTTGGTGTATTTTCGATTTGTATTTGTTGGTTATTAAGTGATTTATAATATAAACATTTTGTAAAAAATTTCCTCATATTATACCTATATATCTGTTAAGCCCACCCAAAATCTAAATTAATGCAAAAAAAACCCCAATTATTATTAATTAATGCATCAAAAATTCAAAATTATGCAAAAAACCCTTTTTTTTTTCTTTTTTTCCTCCTATTTTTTATTTTGTTACAAAAAAATCCTAAAATGTTTTTGGGGACGCTGCCCCCGTACCCCTGAAAATTTAAGTACACCATGTATCACATTCATGAACTCGCCACTGTTTTTATCTATTCCCACAATCAGGAAATCAAACAGTTAGATTAAATAGAGCATTTGACAAAAAAAAAAATTTGTTTTGTTATCGATATATTTTCGTTATAACAATATTCAATTAATGAGATATATAATTCTATGACGATAATATTGTGACATTATTGATAGCTGTTGTTAATCTTGAAATTATTTGTCATGGCGAATCATAGTCAACAGCACGATAAGTTTAATGTATTTATGAAAATAATTCTCTTGATTAAGTCGTTCAATTAACTACGAATTAGGATGAAGTATTTAATTACAAAAGCATACGTGTCGAACACATTTTTAAATAGATGAAGTAGCAAGAATACGGATATAGAGATGACGAAATGAGAAATTACAAAAGATGTGTTGTGTTGTATTCTTTGTTTCAGCACCTCGTGACTTAGCAAGTGGTAATTTTTGTGATAATTAATTAATCAATTAATTGTAGCCAAGGGAAAAAGCTGTGTTTGTACGTAAATGTGGACAAAATGGATTAAATTATTATTATCAATTGGAAGAAAATTCAAAGAATCACGTTTTGATAGATGATTGGACAAGTGGCGATATAACAATCATGTATTTTTGTCAGCTTAACAAAAGAAAAGAAGAAAAAAAAATACTTTGAAATAAAAGTAAGAAAAATTGGGTAAAGTTCCATTTAAAAATGAAGTTGCCCAAACTCCTCCAAAATGCATCGACTGCGGCTCTTAATTTCTTCGGGTCCACATTGATTTTTATCTCCAGTTTAACACTCAAATCTTGTATCGTCTTTGCAATAAAATTAGCCAAAATAGAATTAAATAATTTATTGAAACTTCAGTTATATTATGGGAATATTGTGACAAAGTTATGTAGCTAGAACATGGAAACGGTGATACGGGAAACGGGAAAACAGATACGAGGAAACGGTATATAAAAAAACGGAGATATGTGATTTTGGGGGGAATGTGTAAATTTTAAAAATGTAGGGGTATATTTATAAATATGCTATGTACACATATATAAATTTTTATTTATATATAACTTTTCTATTTTTTTTCATACAAAAATATTCAAAATATATTGTACTGTCAACCATCAATTTGCAATTGTTCATTCAATCATGTAAATAATTAAAGCAACTTAAATGCTAAATATTAAAATTGAATTATCAAATATTCATTTCATATTTGAGATAATAATATTTTAGCATTGATTAAAATTCATCTACTCCAACCTTGGTTATCAAATTAATAATCAACTGGAAGTTTATGGGTGATTTTATTTGTAATTGTCACATGTCAACTTGTGATTGGATGTGTTAGGTACAGGTCCTTCGAAAAACAGCCATAGATCTGTAATACAGTTAGATAACACAAGGAAATGATAACAATAAAAGAAAATTGAATAAGAACGGCTCAGTTCCCTTTTCCAGTGTTCATACTGTAGATCCAAGGTCTGGTGGTAACACCAACCGAAAACAAGCACCAAGCAACTGCCACTGATCGGAACCCTAGATCTGACCCCCAATCTCACTGTGAGTTGACTCACCAACACATGCACAGTCAACTCAGTAGATAACTCACCCTCTCCACTCAGCACAAACCCAGATTTCTGCAATCACAAAGCCGAAACCCTCACAGAAGAAGATTAAGGCCAGAAATGAAAAGGTTTGAATAAAAGGTGAATCACACTTGTCTCTCTCTCTCACCACAGTATAAATACACGGAGTTTCAACGGTCTCCAGCATTAAATGTGCTGCGACGGCAAGGACACCCATTGTTCGGCCAGACCTGCGACGGTGTCGCCGGAAAACGACAAGGGGTGACGAAACACTGTAGAGAGAGAAGGGGACAAGGGAAGAGAGAGAAACGGCGCAGCAGAAGAATGGTGCTAGGGTTGAGAGGGATAAGAGGAATGGGGAAACGGAGGGCTCAGATTAAAGCCCTAGAACAGACGGTTCAGATCTTAGGTTGACTGGATCAGTGGGCTTATGTGATATTGGGCCCGATTTCACAAGTTGGGCTTTGAATTAATTTAGCTATTGGCCCAGATCACAACAGATCATTTTATTTGGGCTCAATACTTAACAGGACGTTTAGATAGTTACATTTTTTTATAACTCCAATGGGTTATCAAAGGAGGGTTCTATTTTGATAATTTATCTCTTGTGATGTAAATATACTTGCTGAAAATGATGGTTAAATGTTTGGATACTATGTTTGATAATCCCATTGGAGTTGCTCTTAGGGAAACAACAAAAGTATTTAAAATTTCGTTATTCAAGCATGTCTCTAACTTTTTAAAATTTGCAAAATGACCCATAAGGTGTCCAGCAGGTGTCCGACACGAAATGTGTCCGAAATGCGAAAAGTTAAGAAGTTAAAGTTTCTGTGCTACATAGCGAAAAAGTCAATGACAAATGCACATAACTAAAAGAAGGACATTCTACTGTTTATTTTGCAAATAGTCACCTCATTCAAACTTATTTCTAAAGAAAACTCTTTTATATACACCAAAATTACTCCAGAGTCCTTGAAAGTCCAATTCAACTACAATTTCATGTTTAAGCCCTAATTTAGCCTCAATTACCAATCTTCACAAAAGATAAGATAAACTAAGATAAAATAATATTTCCAGATCGATCCAAAAAATTATTAACTTACCAAAATCAAACATAATCTTATAATTTTATTAATCATGACTAATATTTCCAACCTACGAAATCAATGAGAAATAAGTGATCAATATATGCTTACTCCCTAACTGATCTTTCAAAACATAGCCGATTTAACAAAAAAAAAAATTAACAACAAATGAATGAATGTAGATTTTAATTTAAAATTTGGAAAAAATAAGAGAAAGAAAGAAAACAATTTGGAAGTGAGTAGTAGGTCACGAATTAAAGAATGGAGGAAATGTAAACCACACAAGTAGCTGCCTGCATAAGTGTACGTAGAACAAAGTCTTCAAATAAAAAGGCCTGGGCTGTTGACTTGTCTCAATTATGGAATCTAGTTATGACTTTTTATTGGTCGGTAAACCAAATGACCCCACTTAATTCACCCAAAATAAAACCTATGGGCCCCATACTTGACTCTGAATCATCATCATCCAGCTTTCTAATTTTGAATCATCCTCCCAATAATTTAATATTTTAATATAGATGAACCCTCTCCCGCCCAAAAGAGAAAAAAAAAAGGATGCTTTTTAGTCAGAAGTAGACACGGCCCCAGGTCGGGTCGGGTCCGGGTCTGGGGCGGGTCCGCTTGGGTCCACCCGGTTTTGGGTCGGTTCCGGCCCGTGTCCGGGTCCGGACCGGATTTTTAAATTTCGGCCAAAATGTAATGTGTGCAATTTGAACTCGGGTTGCCACACACATGGAAAGTATTCCAAACCACTGAGACAAGCCAAATAATTGTGAAATTACTTGCAAAACAAATATATAATATAAACAAACAGTATAAAATGATTATAATAAATAATGTTAAATAGATTGTTAATTATCATATTAAATAATTTTAATTAAATTATTAACAAATATAATATAATATAATAATTGAAAGGACTTGAGATTAATCCATTTAATTCATACAATTCGATTCTAATATTTGAATAGAATGTAAATGTAAAAAAAGGATTAAATCATATGATCTACAATTTAATTCTTACGTTTTTTACAAATTAAACCAATTATTAAAAGAGAAATTACAATATTACATCCTAATATTTTGATTGTACTGGTCATATATAATGTTATTTTGTAAAGTAAGAATATTAATTGAAATGAGATTATTTTTGTTAAAATAAACATCATTAATATTTTTAAATAATCATCTTATGATAAAATACTCATTAATATTAATAAGTTCTTGTCAACAATAGAGGTTAATCGATTTAAATTAATTGAAATGAGTTATAATCTATTTTTTTAAATAAACATATTATTTTATTTTTCATTCGATTTTTTTACGCTATCGATTTTAATAACATAAGTGAATTTGTAATAAGTCAACGCATTTGTTTATATATTGAATTGATTCAATACTTTATATTTTTCATAGTGGAGATTATATTGATTATATTGATATAGTAATTAATAACAGATGTTTTGAAGTATTGAACCGTGATATTATATATATATATATATATATATATATATATATATATATATATATATATATATATATATATATATATATATAAAGTTTCTTACATTGCATTTGTTAATTATTTAATTAAAATTATTTAATAATAATTAATATGAGAAATTTTTCATAATTTCAAAATTAAAAAAATAATCAAAATTCAATCTTTATTTTAAATAAAATCGTAATTATTTAAAATTTTCAAAATTAAATATATATGCATTTGTTATTACGGGTCGGGTCTGGGCCGGGTCCCGGTCAAACATGGTTCGTGGCCGTGTCTAGTCAGAAGTGTGAGTAATAAATAAAATTTATACTTATATATCAGATAAAGGTAACTATCACAATGGTCAACAAGGCCGGGGCAGGGCGGGGCGGGGCACTCAATGGGTTGGGTCCGGGCCGGGTCCGGGTCAAACCCGGCCCGTGGCCATGTCTAGTCAGAAGTGTGAGTAATAAAATAAACTTTATACTTATATATCAGATAAAGGTAACTATCACAAGGATTCTTGAAAATTTAGGTGAAATTTTTAGGCTTGGAACAAAATTTTAAGATTTCATAAATTTAAAAGGAAATTATAAATAATTTTCAAAATATAATTCTATGTCAAAAAATTTGTTGAAATCTTAAAGTTTTGGAAAATAAAAAGAAAATGAAGAAAATGGGAATAAATTGCGTACAAGAGAAAAAGAAATAGACATACTTTTTATACACAATCAGATGAGTATTCTCGTCCGAAATTGTCCAATATCTAGTGCAGTGGTTGGTCAATTGTGAAAATAAACTGATTCTTTAACATGGCTTACCGGTAAGGATCACCTTATCCTATTTTGTAGTACATGAAGGTATATGCAACCCTGTTGATAGTACAATGATGCAATTTATATTTAACCCTATATACACACAATTCAAGCACCGCAGGTTTACCAAAACCTTTCATAAGTATGAGCATGAACCAAAAAATAGGACTATAGAATAATTTTTTTTTAAGTTGTCTAAAATCCTTCTCCGGTCCCAGAATTGTTTTGCTAACGTCCCTTATCGCACAATTATTTTGTTAGAAAGACATTATATTTTGTAATGAAATCAATTGAACTATTAGTGGAAAAAAAAAATCAGGTAGTTGAGAAATTTCAATTATTTTAATCTTTTAAATTTCAAAAAATCCTCAAATATATCTGAACATTAAAAAATCTTTCAAAGTACTCTCCGCATTTAATCGACACGAGTCACGATTTAGGTAATGTTTACTAATCTTAGTTTGTTTATATCGATTTATTTACGATTTAAGGTAACAAATATATATAAGTTTAAGATTCACTTCATCCAATTTCTTGATCTAACAAGTTTAACCATTACTAGTATTATATTATTATTATTATTAAAAATTGAAGATAGATAAAATTACAATTCATATGTCATCATTTAGGTTTATTTATATATGTTAGCCCTACAAATGAAAAGAAAAATAATATATTGACTTTAATCCAGAATAGTTTGAGCAAAACACAGACCCCAGAAAAATAAAATAAAGTGCGAGTTCAGATCCACAGAATATTTTTGAAAGAGGGAGTGACTATTACGTGCATATATATTCTGGCTTTTCATGCAAAAACAAACTGGCCCCAAATAGTATCTACAGACAGCCAGCACCAATAATATAATATTAAATTTTAATTAATCAAGTGATGGCCCATTTCCTATGTATTTAAATAACAATAATTGAAACAATAGTTAGAATCAAATAATTGTTTTATTTATTTGGGTATTCCTTGAGGATCTCCAAAAGCCAGCCTCTGGGATTGACGTGACAAATTGACTATGCCAACACCCTTTTTAAAAAATCCCCTTGCTTTGGAAGATATGCCAAATTATTATATTGGTCCTTTTATTTATTTTCTTTACATGTTTTTTCTGAATATAATATTATAATTAAATAGAGACGAGATGTAAGGGAGGCTTATCCACCTTTAGGAGAAAAAAGAAGAAGAAGAAATAAATAGGTGTCCCCTGCAGACTACATTGACTATACCAGAAAATTAACTAATTAATATGAAACAAAGTCGAATGTACTAATTTAATTGAAATTGATACACATGAAATTAATTAAAAATCATTTTTTAATAGATACACCTAGCTAGTTTTTGCACATACATTTTTTTAAATGTATTCCAGCTCCATAAAGTTCGTAAATCGTTCAAAATTGTGGTTGTACAACATATTCAATAGCTATGAATGGTATATTCTGTGTTATATAAATCGAAATACTAAAAAAATTCTTCGTAATATTAATATTAACCAAAATGTTTACATTGGTGCATTTTTTAGCAAACAATCCCCTAATTATAGTGAGTATGGTTTAGAGGGTAGTTTGTTATAATATTTGAACTATAGAAGATATTTTTTTCTAATACCGAGTTTTTTTGTTGAGGAAATAATACATAAGAGTTTATGTGTGCATGTAACAAATATAGTAAACAATATTGGATCTTGAATGCAATAAATTATACCTTTATGCCTTGTTTGGTTGGAAAGATTAGTCATGATTAACTAAATATTTGGATTTTGTTTGATGTTTGATAAGTCCAATAACTTCTCGGGTCGACTCGCAAGTATTATGTTATCATGGCTTATCAATCTTGTAGGGGGTCTTTTTGTTGGATCTTTCGGGATCCGACAAAATAATAGGGTTTTCATTAGATTATTTAATCTTATCCTAATTAGTCTTATCCTAGCAACCAATCGAGGCCTTAGACTTTTATATAATAAATTCAATCAAATTTATCCAAATATATTTTCAATGTCAACATAATATACATGAGCTAAATATTATACTTAATACTAAAATATACAATAATTTCTTTTTTATAGGAATGACCGTCTATGAGATGCTACACGCACATGACGATTTCACCACCATAAATTTATACAAATAACCACCAATTAACCACAATAAATTTATACAAATAACCACTAATTAAACACATATACACATGAATTGTGTTACTATATAATTATATATGCATGCATGTGTAGACCACATACGATTGCATTGAGCATGTAATGGTATATAGCAAAGTGATTTGATGTTTAGATTGAAAGAAAAGTATTATTGTCATTTTCTACTACTTTTAATTGATTCCCCCTATATTCGGTCCCGAGGCTCTATGTATGGACGTGATAACTGCTGACCAAAATATATGGAGAAGGATGAACTCCAATTTATCAAAAAGTTAGGTAACTGTATACTCTATAATTCACAAGGGTCGTTTTGTTATATATATATAATACAAATATATTGTTAATAGTTAATTTAAGTTTAGGGGAGTTGTCATCAATTCATATATCTCGGCCCACAAACATCGTCAGAACTCAGCAGCCAGACAATTAATCAACTAAATTACCTTAACTTATCTTAACAAAATTGTACTAATAAATTTCAAGTTGACATTTTCTTAATGTATATATTTAACTTATTATTTATAAAAATTCATTTCTATTATTTACTAAGTATAGGAAAGAGATAAGTTTAAGATAAATACCACCGGCAGACATAACATTAAATATTGAATTATATATATTTTGTAATATAAGCGTTTTTTAAACAATGTATAGTACTTTTTTTTAGCAAGGAACCCACATTCGACTCTAAAGGTACACTGAGTAAACCTACAGTTTCATATAATAGTTTGCAAACCATAAGAGAGACGTGCACTATAATAGGTTAATCATATGTGACAAACTTAACCTAGTGACCATTGACAATAGATTCAAACTTCGATCAATACACATATTCACGTACTCCAACCGCTAAGCCATTTATAAGTTGTGTGATCATGTATACCTATCAACAAAATATTTATATAAATTGCGAGTAGGGAGTAGCTAATTATTTGGTGGATTAAGAGAGTACACTGTCAATTGATTTGAATTTAAATCTTGTAACAATACTTTCTAAATTAAGTTATGTCACACATAATTAATTTCCTGTAGTTTGGATTTCATGTACACTGTGGGAGCTAGTATAGAAGAGTTAAGTTTACCTACTGCACTCTAGTACTTATGTATTTTCTTGTGAATAAAGAAAAAAAATACTGATATAATAAACTGGGACGAGTTTGATCAAGAATCTCTCTATTAAATTAGTGATGTAGTCGTTCCATATATACCTACAAGAAGTATGTGATGTTCAACACAAAATATTGAATTGCGTATACAAAATCAAAGAATCAATTTAAAGTGAGATTAGTATGTGTAGTGCAAAATTTTGTAACTTTTTATGAAAAGAAAAACACAAATTTAAAGGGTCCTCAAATAGGACCAATACAAACATACCACCACGTGGGCTTAGAACATACTTTTAATATCTTCATATCTTTTATCCATATATATATTCGTCTAAATAATAATATATCGCCAAGCCATTATACTTATTCGAACATACAATATTAAATAATTTATAAAAATACTGTTTGATTGTTAAGATAAGACATAATCAACAAAATAATTATGCTTCTTAGTTAATAATTTCGACCTAGCCACAATTACAAAAAAAAAAAAAAAAAAAAAAGAGTTGTTATCTTAACTTATCCGAAAAAGAAAACAAAGCCATGTGTCTGCGTGTTGTGATGTGGCATATAGGTTGATGAGGCTAGTTGGTGTGTGAAGAGGTGAATTAGAATTGTAGTTGGAATCTTCATTAGATTGGTCCATCTATGATCTATTTGTGAATCACCCGGGGAATATATAGGGGCTAGGGGATGCTGGTCCCGCTAAAACTCCTTTTTTTTTTTTTTTTTTTTTTTTTTATAATTTATATATACTAGCAATTATTAATGTGCGATGCACGGGGTAGTATTGCAAAAAGAAAAAAATAAATATATGATAATTAAATTGTATAAAAAAAAATAAATTACAGAATATTAAAATAATTAGTTGTGAAATTTAAATTGCTAAAATCATATCAATGTACCTACAAATATATATTATGATCCTACAAATTTCAATAAAAAACATATATTAAACAAAAAAATATAAATTAATCAAATCACGTGACTTCTATAAATGTTGATACATTTTTTCATTTATCTGTTATTCGTTAAAAATAATCAATAGTTCAAATGAATATTAACCATAAAATAAATTGTTTATGGAGATATTGCAAACCTCAAAACAGAAAAAGAAAAAAAAACTATCGGAGTGGATCAGGATTTTGTCAATTTATAAATTTGATTTGCTATGAAAGTAATTAGAGCAAAAATCCTGGATTAATGAGATGAAAATGATAATATAATAATAATGAATTTAAAAAAAAATTATAAAAATACCGTTAGGATTTCTTAGATTACTTAGCATTTCTTAACAATATATATATATATATATATATATATATATATATATATATATATATATATATATATATATATATATTATTACTATTCAAATAAATTTTAATTTGATATTTTAGTGTACTTGGTCCTTGGTAGGGGTTCAAGCGGGTCAGAAACTGGTAGGTTCTAGCAAAACACACCCTTATCTCATCAAACAACCCTTCTTAATTTCAATGAACCAAACTTCTGAATCTTTAATGGTTTTATGATGGGCGGGACATGGTGGGTTTATAGTATGACGCAACTTTAACGAGTTGAAATCTGTTATAATTGAAACATGTATTATTTACTTATAAGGGTAAATAGCACTTAAATCCTTGTGGTTTGGACATTTTGCTCACGACCCCCCTATATTTTGAAATTAGGCACGTAAACCCCTTGTGGTTTGGACGTGTAACACATGACCCCCTTATAGTATGAAACTAGGCACATAACCCCCCTTGAGGTATGATGGAGGTAGCTTATGTTAACTCCAATAATAAAAAACTGGAAAAGATTAAATTACCCCTAAAGTTTAGTCAAACTGCAATGATAGTAGCTGTTCGTTGGTTACTCTATCAAGTCAAAATTTCTAGTTTTAATTTCAAAACAACTATTCTAAAAAAATGAAAAGCTTATTATATATATATATATATATATATATATATATATATATATATATATATATATATATATATATACAATAAATATATATATTCATCAGATGGTTGAAGCGTCAGTTCAAATCGCGCGTTTTAAGGGCCGTCCGATTCTGCTCGATCTAACGGCCGTGATTTCGGCCGAATATATATATATATATATATATATATATATATATATATATATATATATATATATATATATATATATATATATATATATATATATCCCTTAAACAATTACAATTCACCCACAACCCTTTGCTCCCTTCTTCCCAACCAACGTAAGTTCTTTTTCTCTTTCTTTTTTTTGTTAATTATTATTTATTATTGTTTAAATTGTAGTTTGCTAATTTATATTTTAATTAATTTCAGCAGGGTACTTATTGAGGTAATTTTTTTCACTCTTTCAATTATTATTATAGTTAAATAGGATTTTAATTATTAATATAATTTTGTTAAATTTTTATTAATGGTGGATTAATGAAATTTTGATCAAGTAAATTATCAATTAATTTGGAGATAAATTATTTCTTGTATTGTTAAAATATATATAATTTATTATGAAATTTAAATTTTTATTGTTGTTTTTCCTTGTTATTTTTAGGTTAAACTTTAATTTGTGGTGGATTTAAGAAGGAATGTTTGATTGTGTTTAAATAATTTCTGAAATTTAATTTTTTTAATGGTTTAAATATGATACGAGTAGAATAATTAGTAGGATAAATTAGTTAATTATCAGTGAGTTAGTGGATAAATTGGTAGAATTAGTCATGGCATTAGAATAGGTGTTATCCTCAACAAGGCTACCAACATTGGAACTTAGGTTCAAATCTTACCTTATGAACTATTATGTGGTTTTGTTCGTTTATTGTCTCGTTTTCAACCAGAGTTTTTGTAGAATTTGAGAATTTTCGAACCGTAGACAAGTTTGTTTACTTCTTCCATATTTTATAATTTTAAGGAGACAAATTTTGTTGTGTTTTTATCAGTTCAAATTGTTGATGTTATTGGTGCTAGTAATCACTGTAAATGGTGTGTGCCATTTTCTTAGTACCATTAATTTTGACAATAAATCGTCTCTTTTATCATAATTAGGGTTTAGATTTCAAATTCATGATTACAAACTGCTTGAATTTATGGATATTTAGTCAAAATTCATTATCAATGACTTTAAAATTCTTATTTTTTTCTTTTCAATTTATGAAATAGCCCCTCAAGTTTACATCAGTTTCACTTTTGATCCCATGTTTTAATAATTGAACATATTTTCATCTTTTTTTTTTTCTTTTTTTTTTTTTGAAATAATGGCTGAAATTTAAATTTTGTTGTGTTTTGATTGTCATAATTAGGTGAAATGTAATTTGTGGTTGATTGAGAAGGGATTTACGTTGCTAGCAAATAATAATTATTTGGAGGTATTTATTTGTTATATTGTACAAAAAATTTATTATTTTTTATTGCTGAAATTATTTTTTTTTTTATTGTTATAACTAGGTGGAAGTTTAATTTGTGGTGTTTTGAGAAGGGATTTTTGTAGCTAGCAAATAATAATAATTTCAAGGTAATTATTTGTTATATTGTACAAATATAGTACAACTTGGGGTGGGAGCTGTTTTTTTTTTTCCCATTTTTAAATAATTGCTGAAATTTTTATTTTGATGGTTTTTTTATTATTATAAATAGGTAGAAGTCTAACTTGTGGTGGATTGAGTAGTGTGGGTGCTAGCACGCGATTCATATGGCTAACCCAATAACGAAAGTTTCGTAAGGGGACTGGAGCAGGCTACCATTAGCATGAGACAAAAGATCTTCTTTCTAAAGAGATTCGATTCGGAACTCTTATATGTCCAAGGTTCAATACTGAAAAAAATTCAGAGGTTTTCCCTGACTTTGTCCGTGTCAACAAACAATTCGAAATACCTCGACTTTTTGGTCCGAGTCAAATAGCAATGATTCGAAGCACTTCTTTTTACACTATTTCGGAAACCCAAGGACTCAATCGTATGGATATGTAAAATACAGGATCATACTCCAGACAGTCTCGGAAGATATCAACCATGGAAGGTCTCCTGTAAGCCAGAAGGTGCTACTAAATGGTCTAACTCGAATCTCTTCCTTGAATGGTTAAATGGAACAAATTTCTTTTATGTGCCAACGCAGGCCTATCACCAAATCTCCACGGCGAAATCCTTTGTTGGAAGGCTGGCTGATTCATGATTTACACCTACCTCTCTCCGCCGCTTCTTAACAGTTGACTGCGAGATTAGCACTTTCTTCGTTACTAACAGATATATCTTTTCTGCGCGAGCTAGTTCAACAGTTCATTCTTGTAAGCCCCTTTGTCAGCCACACAACCAACCAAACCCGGCACATCCAATTCCATTCCGATCAACAACTTGGAGGTATGGCTGAGTGGCTTAAGGCATTGGTTTGCTAAATCGACATACAAGAAGATTGTATCATGGGTTCGAATCCCATTTCCTCCGGCATGGAAATGAAATGAAAGGGGCGGGCGAAATTACGTGAGAGAAAGAACCTCTTGGTGGAGTCCAGTCCCCCGAATAGCACTACTTAGTGACTAGGAGCAGAGAGCCTGTTGCGCCTTGTAACTAGAAAGAAGATAGGCCAGGCCGGTCAAAGAAAAACAAGGCGCAACAGGCTCATTAAATATTTTATTGGTTAAGTTAAGTCTTGATTGAATGATAAGTTTGCTAATTTATACAAATTGTTTGTTTTTTAACTGGTTAGTGTTTATGAATGTGTCGAAAAATTACGAGTTACACAATTTGTTTAGGATTTATAATATACAAATTAATAGTTTAGGAACTAACAAATTATAAATAGAATTATAAAATATTAAATATTAATTGTTTGTTTTAACTGATTTATAATCTAACATCAGTGTTTGTAGCTATAAAAAGAAATAGAAAATATTAAGCATTTCGAAATAAAAATAATAATCTTAAAATATCAAAATATAGGGTTTCAATGGCGACTCCGGGTAGGAATACTGTCAAAGTTTTCGTGTACATAAGAGGCCAGATTGTTCATGATGGATTGTCAGTGAATTATGATCAATCTCATAATACAATCGTACGAGTTAAACGCGATATATATTTTTCAGACTTCTTGGCGAAAATATACTCACGTTGCCGAATAGATAGAAATGAATTTGTGTTATCAGTGTCTAGCAAAATATCACGATGGTGTCAAAACCAGTGGAGCGAGATAGTTTCTGAGATAACAAGTGATGATGATTTAGAAATCTATTTGCACCCGGATGAAGGAAACGATTCCATAGATATTTATGTTGAGTCTCAACCTTTGTACAATCCTTTAATGCCTTCACAATTCACTACATCAGAGCCTCTCTACTCCCCTTCGAGACCTTCACAATTCAGTACATCAGAACCTCTCTACCCCCCTTCCAGACCTTCACAATTCACTACATCAGAACCTCTCTACTCCCCTCCGAGACCTTCACAACCTTTTGATTTGAATGAAACGTACAATTCATTTATGCAAACAAGTCCTGAGTTAGTTGTGGTTACACAAGGGTTTTCTAATATGGGCTTTGAAGCGGGGCCATCGAGGCATTCTTATCAAAATCTTGGGGTATATATTGGGGAATCAAGTGGCATGAGAAATGCTCATGAAAATTTTGATCTTCCTAATGAAACTCGTCATTGTGATATTAATGATGACGAGGATCCTTTCGGAGACGCACATGGGCCAAATGTTCGAAGTGACTTTGAACCCTCCGACCATGGAGACGATGATGAGAATGGTGAAGAGAACAATGATGAGAATATCGAAGTCGTTGATAACGTTATACAAACAATATCGCAGGCAGAAATTCCATCAACTCCCTATGTTCATGTCAAAATTCCATCATTTGCAGAACCTCCTACTCAGTTTTATGATCCACCTTCGTTCTACTCTATGTCATTTCCTGAAATCCCAGCCGATTCTATTGATGTTCCGTCGGGTATGTGGTCAAAATTTTATGATAGCAGCAAAGGTACTCTCGAAAAGGGGATGATTTTTGATAGTTAAGCACGGGTCATTTCAGTCGTTAGAGACCACTCCATTCGATTTTCCAGAAGAGAGTTTAAAGTTATCGAAAGTACAAAAAGAACTTGGAAAGTTATTTGCAAACATGACACTGAAGCAAGACCTTGCAGATGGAGGCTAAGAGCATCAAGAATTGGGGATAGAGGACAATTTAGAATTGGGATCTACGATGGCGATCATAGTTGCGGTATGCAAGGGATGACAAACAATCATGGCCACTTTACATTAATTATTGCGCCGCAATTCTATTGAAAAATATTCGTGAAAATCCAGTTTGTGAGATTTCAAAGGCAAGAGAGATTGTGACCGCGCAAATAGGATATGAGATATCCTACATGAAGGCATGGTACACTTTGAAGCGATGCAGAGAAAATGTATATGGAACATGGGAGAGTTCGGTCAAGAAGTTGCCAAAATTTATGAAAGCACGGCAACAAAGAAATCCAGGCACATCTGTTGAGTGGGAACATCAGACGACAAATCATCCATCGAAATACATAATCAAATACGTCTTCTGGGCCTTCAAGCCGTGTATTGATGGTTTCAAATACTGTCGTCGGGTGATCAGCGTGTAAGTTTTATTTTTATTTAATGGCCCATTAACCTTTGAATTTAAATATTAATTGTGGGTGATTCAATTATGGTATTAAGGTGATTTTATGGTAATTGATTTGTAGATTTGTAACGTTGATGGCAATAAAAGACCATGATGGGTGGGATTTGTCTTCTGCCGTTACAAATCAATCGTGGCCCTCTTCTCTAGTCTATAAAAGAATCCACAACTCTTCTCCTCAACCATCAGACGCAATTGAGAATTGAGAATTCCATCACTTACAGAATACTAGTGAGTTGTGATATTAGAGAGATAGAGAGAAGAAGGTGTGCTACGAATAAAGTTCTCAAGGGGATTCGAAGGAGGCCTGACTAGGCTCGGCCTGTAGATTGCTCATCGTCTCTATCGGAATCCATGGCGAACGGTATGTCGATGATCTCTATTACGTGATTATATTCTTAAGATGAATTTGATTTCAAGATTCTGTGATTAAGGTTTTTCCGCATAAAATTAAATAAAAGTCTTTCAATTGGTATCAGAACAGGGTTTTGAAATCGATTCATCTTATAACTTAAAATTAATTGTTATATGAATATTTTGTTATATAATTGTATCGACTTTTCTCTGTTTCTAAAAATCCGAAAACCACAATTTCGTGACTATCAAAACTTAGTCTGTACCCATCCAGTATTATATATGTTTATGGCTGTTGATTGAATTTATATTATATATAAATGGTACAGAGTGATGTGTGTGTGATATGTGTACAGCGTGATGTGTGTATTGAATATGTGGGTCTCACACTCACTTGAAGTTCATGTATTTCTTTTACCCGAATTCTGCATATGCGTATAGAAACAAATTACATATAATTATTTTATACATGTGATTTGCTGCATATGTATTTGTATGTATATATCTACACAACAATTATATCTTAAATATTTTATTGATGATATAATCATGTCTTACCAATAAAAATTACACAGCACATTTATGCAGTTTTGTGCACCGAGCTTATGTCATTTAGATTATTAAGCATATACGTGCATTATGTTAATAATTTATGCAGTAAATTACCTTTGTTATTTCTGGAAAATGTGTTGTTAGTGTTATTATTATATCACTTAAATAAAATAACGAGAATATTATTAGTTTTATATTTATGCAAATTTACTAATCTTGTAGTTGCTAAAGTGACCTAGATTAGTAAAATCTAATAAATATAAGAACTATATGAAAGTTTAATCATTTACATGATATTAAAGATTATAATATTCTCAAATTGCAGTCATAATTAAGAAATTGAGACTAGCTCAAAGGACAGTAGATTTTAATTAATTATGAACTGGGTAGGGTGTCATAATTTATATTACTTAGCAATTAGAATTGTTTACCTAAAGGTAACATGACTAATTGACGAGTGAGATAAATTATGTTAGACCCTACTTAGGTGTTATAAAAGATCATTTACACCAACATAGAGTGAACAATAGGTATGCTATATTTCACCCAAAGGCGAACTTGTAGTGATATCGATAGTTCATCTTATTTGACTCAAGGTCTTATGTGAGCATCCTTTTATCTTTACCTTATATATTTGCTATATTTATTTCAGTTGCTATTCCTACTTCATTGTACTCGCATGCTTCTGGTATTAAGACACTTAATGGGTCAAATTTCTCCGAATGGTATGAACAAATTCAATTCACCTTGGGTGTTATGGATTTGGACCTAGCATTGCTTACTGAAAAACCTGGGGAAATAACAGATGCTAACAGTGAGGAAGAAGTTAGCCTAATTGAAGCCTGGACCAAGTCCAATAGGCTTAGTCTTATGCTTATTAGAATGACCATTTCTAATTAATAACATTAAAACGTCTCTTCCCGAGGTTGACAATGCTATGGAACTATTAACGGCTATTAAAGAACGCTTTAAATCAGCGGACAAGTCGTTAGCAGGGACACTCATGGCTGAATTGACTACCATGAAATATGGTGGTGATAAGGGAATTCAGGAACACATCCTGAATATGATTGATAAGGCTGCCAAACTTGGAGCTTTTGGCATGAAAGTGGAAGAGTCCTTCCTTGTGCAATTTATCCTTAACTCACTTCCATCAAAGTTCGGACCATTCAAAATCCACTATAATACTCAAAAAGATAAGTGGAATTTGAATGAGCTGACTAGTATGTGTATTCAAGAGAAAGTGAGATTAAAGCAAGAAGGAAATCACTTTGCATTGGCTGTAACTCATGAAAGTATGAAGAAGAAAGGGAAATTTGTGAAGAGTGGAAAGAAATTCGCACCAAACAAAAGATATGAACCTGGTGAAAGTAGTCAGGGTCATGGAAAGGCTTTTGTTGTCACCTGTTACTTTTGTAACAAGAAGGGACACGTAAAGAAGGACTGTGAGAAACGTAAGGCTTGGTTCGAAAAGAAAGGGATTCCTTACAACTCGGAAACCGGAGGAAAGTGAAAAGTACATCTATATGGGGAACCGTCTCAAATCTAAAGTGGCGTTTGTTGGCACTTATCGCCTCATATTAGAGACGGGTCATAAGATGGATCTTGAAAACACTTTTTATGTACCTTCGTTTTCTAGGAATTTGGTTTCTTTGTCAAAACTGGATGTGTGTGGTTATTCAACTTTAATTGGTCGTGGAAAACTCAGTTTTATGTTTAATTCAATAATAATTGGTTCCGGTATTTTATGTGATAGTTTATATAAAATATATTTGAATCATGAGTTTGAACAATCACTATTAACCACTCATTCGGAAGTTGGCGTAAAGTGAAGCCTAAATCACGAAAATTCTTCTATCTTGTGGCATAAACAATTGGGGCATATCTCCAAGGAAAGAATCGAAAGATTGGTAAAAACTGGAATTTTGAAAAATCTAGATTTTACTGATTTTCAAGTGTGTGTGGATTTCATTAAGGGTAAGCAAACCAAACACAATAAAAGAGGTGCCACAAGAAGTAAAAAGCTTCTTGAGTTAATCCATACAGATATCTGCTCACTACATATTCCATGTTTTAGTGGAGAAAAGTATTTTATCACCTTTATTGATGATCTATCTCGTTATGGTTATCTCTATCTAATTCATGAAAAATCTCAAGCCGTTGACATGCTTGAGGTGTTTGTTACGGAAGTCGAAAGACAATTAGATAGAAGAATTAAAGTTATACGATTAGACCGGGGTGGGGAATACTATGGTAGATATGATGAGTCGGGACAAAATCCTGGCCCATTTGCTAAATTCTTAGAAAAGCGTGGTATTTGTGCTCAATACACAATGCCTAGAACACCACAGCAGAATGGAGTTGCTGAACGTCGTCATCGTACTCTCATGGATATGGTTAGGAGTATGTTAAGTAATTCAACTGTACCCATTTCACTTTGGAATGAAGCCTTGAAAACCGCTATGTATATCTTAAACCGGGTTCCTAGTAAGGCAGTCCCAACAACTCCTTACGAGTTGTGGACTGGTAGGAAACCTAGTTTAAGACATTTACATGTTTGGGGTTGTCCAGCAGAGGCTAGAATATACAATCCAAATGAAAAGAAATTGGACCCTAGAACAATTTCTGGATATTTTATTGGTTATACACTAAAGTCAAAAGGGTACATATTTTATTGTCCTAACCATACTACGAGGATAGTTGAAACTGGAAACGCCAAATTCTTAGAGAATGGTGAAGTTAGTGGGAGTCTTGAATCAAGAAAGGTAGAACTTGAGGAAATTAGGGTGGATATTTTACCATCTTATTTCCCTCATGATGAAGTTACTCTACAACGTATACAGCAGGTTGAAACAAATGATTCGCCACTCCATTCACCACTTCATGAATATGTCATCATTGGCAATATTGTAGAACCACCACAACCGGTAGCTTTGAGGAAATCTCAAAGGGAAAGGAAATCTGCCATATCCGATGATTATGTGGTGTATCTACAAGAATCTGATTTTGATATTGGTATTCAAAATGATCCAGTTTGATATTCACAAGCCATGAAAAGTAAAGATTCTAATAAACGGATTGATGCTATGAATGAAGAGTTGAAACCAATGGACAATAACGGTGTCTGGGATCTTGTCGAATTGCCTAAGAACCGTAAGAAAGTCGGTTGTAGATGGGTCCTTAAGACCAAACGTGACTCTAAGGGCAATATCGAAAGATTTAAAGCTAGACTAGTGGCCAAAGGTTTCACTCAACAGGAATGCATTGATTATAGAGAAACTTTCTCTTCAGTATCTAAGACAGACTCTCTTAGAATCGTTATGGCTCTTGTAGCTCATTATGATTTGGAGTTGCACCAAATGGACGTAAGAACCGCTTTTCTGAATGGGGATTTAGATGAAGATATCTATATGGACCGGCCTGAAGGATTTGCAAAACAAGGAAAGGAACACTTGGCTCGTAAATTAAAGAAATCCATATATGGACTCAAACAAGCTTCTAGACAATGGTATATAAAATTCAATGATACCATTACTTCCTTTGGATTTAAGGAGAACACTGTTGACCAGTGTATATATCTAAAGGTCAGTGGGAGCAAGTTTATCTTTTTAGTCTTGTATGTGGATGATATTTTATTAGCAAGTAGTGATCTTGGTTTACTTCATGAAACCAAGAATTATCTTTCCAAGAATTTTAAGATGGTTGATATGGGTGAGGCAAATTATGTCATTGGGATAGAGATCTTTAGAGATCGATCTCGAGGATTGTTAGGCTTGTCTCAGAAAGGATATATCAATCGAGTTCTTGAAAGATTTAATATGCAGTTTTGTTCAGCCATTAATGCTCCTATCACGAAAGGTCATAAATTAAATGAAAAGTAATGTCCAAAGAATGATTTGGAAAAAGGAGAAAATGAAATTGATTCCATATGCATCAGCAGTTGGAAGTCTGATGTATGCACAAACTTGTACTAGACCAGATATTAGTTATGCAGTGGGAGTACTTGGTAGATATCAATGTAATCCGGGAATAGAACATTGGAAAGCAGCAAAAAAGGTTATGAGATATCTTCAAGGAGCAAAGGATTACATGCTTACTTATAGGAGATCGGACCAATTAGAAGTTATTGGTTATTCGGACTCTGATTTTGCTGGTTGTGTAGATAGTAGAAAGTCCACACCGAGCTTTGTATTTCTACTAGCTGGTGGAGCAGTCTCTTGGAAGAGCGTAAAACAAAGTATTATTGCTTCTTCCACAATGGAGGCTGAGTTTGTAGCATGTTTTGAGGCCTCGAGTCATGCATTATGGTTGCGAAATTTTATCTTAGGGCTTAAGGTTGTTGACTCAATTGCTAAGCCTTTGAAGATATATTGTAATAACACCGCAACCGTTTTCTTCTCTAAGAATGGAAAGTATTCAAGTGGATCCAAGCACATGGATCTTAAGTACTTGGTTGTTAAAGAAAGAGCCCAGAAACAACAAGTGTCAATAGAAAAATTTAAGTACAACTCTTATGGTTGATGATCCATTAACCAAGGGATTGTCTATAAAGACAAATGAGGAACATGTTATTAGAATGGATCTTTTGAGCAATCCATGATTTGATGAGTTATGATTATGTAATTGACACTTAATTTATTTAATGAAATGTTTCTGTTTTCCTGTTTCCAATTATGTGTGCACATATTATATTTGGATTGAACAGGGTTTGTCCTAACAACACAAAATTAAAGGGGCTATTATGGATTAGAATAGTAAGGGTTATTAGTGGCGTGATACATAGAAGGGAATATGATGAATGAATCATATGACTGCTATGATTCACATTAATAACTAAAACTAGTTCTAATATTAAAGTACTATATTTACCTATTATGGTAATCACCTTAATTTTCTTTTAAAATCGTGATCACGTGTCAAATGTTTTGTATGAAGAACCCACCGAGTCAAATAATTTTTAAACTTGTTTTTTCTTAAACGGTTCAATGGGCCAAGTGGGAGAATGTAAGTTTTATTTTTATTTAATGGCCCATTAACCTTTGAATTTAAATTTATTAATTGTGGGTAATTCAATTATGGTATTAAGGTGATATTATGGTAATTGATTTGTAACGTTGATGACAATAAAAGACCATGATGGGTGGGATTTGTCTTCTGCCGTTACAAATCCATCGTGGCCCTCTTCTCTCGTCTATAAAAGAATCCACAACTCTTCTCCTCAACCATCAGACGCAATTGAGAATTGAGAATTCCATCACTTACAGAATACTAGTGAGTCGTGATATTAGAGAGATAGAGAGAAGAAGGTGTGCTACGAATAAAGTTCTCAAGAAGATTCGAAGGAGGCCTGGCTAGGCTCGGCTTGTAGATTGCTCATTGTCTCTATCGGAATTCATGGCGAACGGTATGTCGATAATCTCTATTACGTGATTATATTCTTAAGATTAATTTGATTTCAAGATTCTGTGATTAAGGTTTTTCCGCATAAAATTAAATAAAAATCTTTCACAGCGTGGATGGAACTCATTTGTACACTAAGTACAAACATAAGATGTTGCTTGTTGTGTGTTTGTATGCGAATCAACAAGTTTTACCACTTGCGTATGCAATTGTTGATGAAGAGACCACAAGTGCATGGAAGTGGTTTTTCAAATGCCTTGACAAACATTTACTTTCGGGCATATCAGATGGTATTTGCATAATTGCGGATCGGGGTTCTGGAATTTTAAGTGCCATGGACTCAATGCCTGAGTTTAGGCCCCCTCGCATCACCCATCGATTGTGTTTGAGGGCATGTTTGTTCAAATGTCAACGCCAATTTTAAGAGCATTGTGGTGAAAGATTTCTGTTACGGTGCTGGAAAACAATCTCAGGTGTGGAAGCTGAACCGGTATTTGGACAAGATCCGGGAGGAAATCCCAATGCACACAGATACTTGATGAACATGGATCGAGAAAAGTGAACTTTAACACATGATGGAGGGTCTCAACGCGGTCAAATTGACGACCAACCTGTCCGAGTCGATTAATGGAGCTTTGAAAGATGCTCGTAAACTGCCTGTCACAGCTCTTGTGGATTTTAAATTTCATCGAGTGGTTAAACACTTTATTAATCGAGTAGCGAAAGGTAATGGTTGGGAGCAATTGGGACAACTATGGGCCGACTTTCCATTCAAGAAGTTCAAATTATGGGAGGAACATTCACGACCTATTACATGAGAAGATTCAACACTCGCAACTACGCTGGTGAGGTATTCACCAAGGCAAAACCTCAAGGAGGTGGAGGAAAAACGCATTGTGTCGATCTTAGGGCCAAAGAATGCTCATGTACTAAGTGGACCTTGTTTGGGATTCCTTGCTCTCATGTACATCATGTATGTCGTGATTTCCGTTTGGATGCCGAAACTTTGGTTGCCGAGTACTACAGTGTTAGAAACCATAAGAACACATATAGTGGCGTGTTTCACCCTTTATTGCCCGAAATGCATTGGGAGGATGCATATTTTGAGCTATTTCACGATGTTACCCTACGAAAAGCTACACGGCGGGGTAGGCAAGAAAGTACTCGTATTTCTAATGAAATGGACCGACCACAAGCGCGTGCTAGAAGAAAATCTCGGGCAACACAAGGATCACACTAGTTATTTTGTGTGTTATGTTATGTTATATTATGTTATGTTGCGTTATGTTATGTTATGTTGTGTTTGTTATGTTATGTTATGTTATGTAATGTATGTTATATTATGTAATGTATGTTATGTTATGTTGAATTTTAATTGTTGAAATAATAATAATAATAATAATAATAATAATAATAATAATAATAATAATAATAATAATAATAATAATAATAATAATAATAATAATAATAATAATAATAATAATAATAATAATAATAATAATAATAATAATAATAATAATAATAATAATAAAAAAAAATAATAATAAATATCTTATGTGCTTTCACATGAACTTGAAAGAGGATTGAAATGGAGAACGTTGTATACGGTCCCCGCGATCCCTCGCTTATGTATCTTCGGAATGATCATAGATCAAGTGTTTTGACAGAGTCTAATATGGATACGACCATACGAGTCAGACGAAGTGATCATGGGATATGGAGTGTCTTTCATAGGCCGCATAACCCTTATCCTCATCCTCGGGTGTTATCTTATTTAGTCCAGATGAAGTTATATGGTGTATATCGATGTCGACGTATGGAAGCAGATTGGGGACTTATCACTGCATTAGTAGAGAGATGGCGCCAGGAGACTCATACATTTCACTTGCGTGTAGGGGAGGTGACAGTCACGCTACATGACGTGACGTTGATATACGGACTACCGGTTGACGGACGCCCGGTCATAGGAGTTGATACTCACCGTAGGACTCGTGAGGGGCAGCAGTATTGTATGACATGGTTGGGATTTACACCGGATTCATCAAAGATAAACGGATCGAAGTTGAGCGTCAAAGCCCTTAGTGAATATTTAATCAATAATCCTGTTCTTGATAATAGTACATATGCGCATCTTATTCATTACACTCGAGGGATTGCTTTTCTCATTGTAGGGGGGATTATGTGTCCCGATCACACTAGCGACTCTATTCCGTTGATGTATTTGAGACATTTAGAGGATCTTGATGGTGTCAGTACATATAGTTGGGGTAGTTGTACTCTAGCAGTCCTCTACCACGAGTTGTGCAAAGCATCGAAGATATCTGCAAAAGAAATCAGTGGTCCTGTTCAATTATTACAGGTAACATATGAATTACTTATATAATTTAGTACATTAATACATTTAATTTGCAGTTTATATTATAAAAATTTATATTCTTGTATTATTTAACAGATATGGGCATCGATGCGGATTCCTCCATCAAGGCCCGTACCTACTCTGGCAAAATGGGGGCACAACACTTGAGTATGCTGGATATGAGTTTCCCGTACCACCTTACGGTGCACGGTAATGGTTTTAAGATTTATAATAAATTATTTTTGCATTATTTTTACGGTGATTTGTGTATTATTTTTTTGTGCCTATAAATATAAGGGTTTGTTTGAGCCACCTTCCACTATATTTTTCTAACATTTTCAGTCAATTTTACTTGGAAAATTTTGATATTTTTCTTTTTTTCTTCAAAACATTTAAGTACTTAGATTTTTTTATTTTCTAAATAAAACCTTTTATTTTTGTCATTTTGAATTTCTTTATTTTTTTCTTAAATGTCTCCGGTAGGTCAAATTCTCAACAACAATATGATTTCAATGATGTTTGTTATATTATTATAAATATGCTTGAGTAGGGGTATTATAGTCATATTTGGGAAAAATGTAATGTGAGGGATGTTTTTGTATTTATGTGTAGTACATGGGGTATATGATACAAAGTTCATAGTACTGGGGTATTTTCGTATTTAACCTTATCTTTATTATTATCTTTAGTTTAATATATAATAATATATCACAGGTGGACCAACCATGTTAGCTTCATTGAGACTGGTGCACATGTTCTTCGTATTTTTAGGATGATTTTGGATCACATGCTCCCAGATCAGTTTATATGGACGCCATATGATCGGGATGATCCGGAGTATCAGGTTGTAGATGGTGATTTGACGATCACATGTTGTGGTATATGGGTATCGAGAGTCCCCCTGATATGCTACGCAATTGTGGAGATGCATCGACCAGACAGAGTAGTACGTCAGTTCGGGATGGTACAACCCATACATGAACCTCCTGAAAATACTGGGACAGATTTCCGGATGCACGTCAATGCTAACCGTACAGGTGCTACCAACCGAGATTGGAGTCTTACAAATGTTTCGCATGTTACCGCTTGGGATAATAGAGTCAATTATATTATTGATTATCCATATGCCAGTGACAGTCAAACTACAGAAGATGGTTAATTTGAGTGGTATGAACTGCACACGCGTCGTTTCATATCACCGATTACCCCATCTGATCGTACATGATTTCAGGTTAGAGGTCAGATTTCAATGGACACTGTGGTACGTATTCAAATTTATTTATTATAAAATTTTGTGTATTATATAGTTTTTATTAATGTATGTCTTGTAAAAATAAAATATTTCTTATTACTTATTTCAGATTCAACATCTTCGATCGTTGATTGTTTCTGTTGATGGCGAACACGCCCCGGGATGGCTATCGTTCGTATTTACCGACTCTCAGAACATGTCTTAATGTCTTAGAGTCTCGAGACGGACCTTCAGATATGCCTCAATCTGAGATGCCTTATACTCAGACTCACCCTCAGACTCAGACTCAGATACCACTGTCTCAAATGCCTCAGTCACAGACTCAGATGTACGATGGCGAGGCAGGAACTTCTTCTCGTGCATATTATCCGACATTCGATAATTATACAGATCCTAGATCACACGGGCATCCATCCGGTATTTTTAGTACATTTGATTTTATTTTTAATACTATCTACAGCTGTGAGTATAATTATAATCTCGTTGATACAGATCCGTAAACCCCATACCCCTACTATAATCCGAATATGAATTCGGAAGACCCAGTTCATTTGGGGTCTACGCATCAGTTTTCGTCTACATCGCGACCGGTAGATCGTCAGATGACACCTATTCCTTATTCTCAATCCGCAAATTCTTCGAGTGATAATGAAAATGATGACTACATGTTACTATATGTAAGTAGTAATGCATAGTAATATATATGCATTTCATTAAGCTGCAATCTCAGATTGGACACTGTAACTTGAAGTAGATATAACTTCAATCAATTTTTTTCTTCAAGGAGAGGATCAATGGCTTTCATTAAGCTGCAATTACAAAATGAAAAAAGGTATTTTAGTGCAAATCAACAAAATTTGAAGAAACATCAAAACACTAAAAAATCAACAAACACTAAGAGATCGATAGATAGAAAGTGAGATGCCATAGCTGCGAAATGCTACCAATCTTAGAGCAATCCGCTAATAACTCCTACCAAAACCCTGGCTGCCGTTAACCACCCAAGGCTCCGTGCCCGTTAACCACCCAAGGCTCCGTGCTCACGAATGAAAAAACGTTATAGAAATAAATCAGACAATAAAAAAATGAACGAAATTGCCACAAAATATAAATCTCGACGAGACGAAATTGTCATCTTCGATTCTTTCACCAATAAATCATCTTATAATCTAAAACGATCATTTTATTTCTTCCTATAATATTTCTTCATAAAAAACAAATAAAAAAAAAGCACGAGAGAGAGAGGTGTGAGATACAGAGGGAGAGAAAGAGATGAGGGATTAGATATAATCTTAGAGAAATGTGAGATTGAAGAGAGATATATGAGATTTGTTTTCTTATTAATTGAGGATGTTTACGTCTATATACTAATTATTTTATTTTATTTATATTATTTTTTTGGTATACTGACCTATGCCTATATTCGTCTAGCAACTAGTATCTTCACCTATATAAATCTAAAATAAGAAATGTCTAGCCGATTTTTCATTAAATATTTGTGACATGTTTGAAATTGATTTTAAGTGGAGGAGGTCTTTGTTAGAAAACTATGAATTATCACATTCTCATTCGGCGCCTTACGAAGATACCCTTTTCCACTCGTATTGCCCGAGGGTAATGGAATTGGTCGTATCTTAATTTCCCTGGTGTTTTCTTTAAGAAACAAATTAAATAGATATAGATGTAGTTCCTCACATTCATCTTCTATTTTGCCCCTTCAAAATAAGAACAAACGCGAGGTGTTAATTCAAATACAAGTCCGAAGTATTTTTTCAATGTCGATGATTACTTTCTCACAGTCCATCGATAGATATCGCATAGTCAACAACGTAACTAGGACCTGCAATTGAGTTGTGCCTACTCGAAGCCTGATTGTATATTTCTTCCATGTCGATAATTACTTTCTCATAGTCCATTGATATCGCACGGTCAACAACGTAACTAGAACTTGCAATTGAGTTGTGCCTACTCGAAGCCCGATTGTTCGGTCGGATTTCATTTGAGTCGAAACTATCTAACTATGAGCCGGGCTGAGTTTGAGCCATTTAATTAAACCCGATTTGCTTATGAGTGGGCTTTGAGCCTACTGTGGCTCAACCCGAATAAGGCCCGATCGATTAAATTATTAATTGAATAAAAAATATGTTTATTATTTTATGTTAATGATCTAGAAAAGAGTTAGAAATGTATTTAGAATTGCTTGTATTTATTTTATGTTTCTTCATTTAGGATTTTGATTCATTTTTGGTCATATTAATTACTTAATAATTAAACATTTGCAACGTTAACTTCCATTTGTTTTAAAGAACATACTATGATTTTAATTTTACAATGTGACTATAGGTTTTATGTTGTTTTACTTTCCATGAATATTCTAGATTTTCCTTTTCGGTTGTGGAGGTTTTTTTCCTGAACACTTTTGACTGCGGAGTATAAAGTATGTAATTGTTCGAAATAAGCTTGATATAAATTCGAAACCCGAAAAAATACACAAGTTAAGTTTGAGCCTAGAATAATGAGACCCGATAGTAATGAGCTCGGGCCTATAAAAATGAGGTCCGACTGTATGTGAGTTTGAACCAACCCAATCTCCGCTCATATATTGGCTCGATTGACAACCGCTAAACGTAACATATAGTTCCATTATGTATCAAATCAAATTTACTGTATATAGTCCCGCAAGGGACGGCCTAGTGGTTGGAGCAAGTGGTTATGTGTCAATTGACCCAGGTTCAAATCCCTTGCCAATGGTCGCTTGGTCGAGCTTGACACACATGGTTAGCCTAGTCTGATTTACCTCTTCTATATGCTTTGCATTGTAAGCTATTATACGAGAGTATAGGTTTACTCAATGGATGACCGCAGGTTACTTCATAACAAAAAAATAAAATAATTTACTGTATATACTCTTAAATATTATATTGTTCTTTACATTCAGTTTCTTTTTCATTGATATATAACGCCGTTAGTTGTAGATTGGTTTTGGGCAAAGAAGAAGAAAATGGAAGAGTATTTTGAGCAATTTTTTTTCGATAGATCGAGAGATTTAGTGCAAATCTTTTATAATGAGGAGTTAGTTATACATGCAAGACTAATTTATTCATATAAAATTCGACTTCCATGTGAAATATGTGAGTAATTAATTAAAAATCAACGACACCTTACCAATAAATCGTCAGTGGGTACTTATTCATAAATAGTTTCAGATAATAAACTCTTTTATTAAAAAGTCCACACATGGTTTAGAGGTTTATAAAAGACTGGAATAGTCTATCATACATATATGCTCCAATTTCATCATTTAATTTTATCTAACCTCAATTTGACCCCAAATTTGACAAATTATTCAATTTTGACCCAAAATACATTTTTATGGACAATTTTGTCCGTCGCCGCCGGTTTCCGGCGTTGGCTTTTTTTGTTTATAGCCACCGATTTCCGGCGTTGACTTTTTTGTTTTCTTTTTCTTTAACATCTTTTTCGCCCTCGTTTAAACATAAATATTATTGTGATTGACAATAATATTAACTATATTACTGTTAAACACAGTAAAATTAACTATATTAGTGTTAAACATAGTGAAATTAACTATACTACAATTTAACGCAGTAATATTGTATATTAATCTCTAGCACAATAATATTAATACAACAAAATTCATTATTATTGTGCAATAGAGTAATATTAATATGTTGACTGTTCAACAGAGGTAAACATAATAAAAAGCCAAAAAAATTAATATTACTGTGAGGGACAGTAATATTACTCTAACAACAGTAATATCACCGTCAACCACAATAATATTATTGTGTTTACAGTAATATTATTACGTTACTCCGTGAATAACTCAAACAAAAAACAACCCAAAAAAATAATAATATTGATGTGGTTGACAATAATATTATTGTGTTTACAGTTATTTTACCGTCAACGGCAGTAATATAATTACGTTGACTTGTCGACAAATCAAACAAAATTAAAAAAATAATAATTATATTGTCATTGACCATAATTGTACTGTCAACGGCATTACAATTACATAAACGTATTATCAACGGCAGTACAATTACGTTAATGTACCGTTAGTGACATTATAATTACGTTAATTTACTGTCAGTGATATTATAATTATTGTTGATGATAGCACAATTACGGTCAACGTTTAGCAGCGGGCGTAAAAAAACACTAAAAAAAATCAACGCATGATTCCGGCGACGGAAAAAACACACCAGAAAAAAAAAATCGAACCGAAAACCCGAAACCCAAAGCTTCGACGAGGGTTTCGACTCGGGTTGTTCATAAGCTTTTTCTTTACGTTTAGTTTATGATTTCTCGTGTTCTTCATTTGACTCCTTGTTTGTAATGAACTAAACATTTTCTTTTAGGGAAATGTAATCTCGTATATATTGATTTTGCCGGTTAACGCCGGAAACCGACGGGAAAAAAATAATTTCTGAAAAAAAAATGTTTTTGGAAAAAAAAAGTCAAAATTGGATTTTTTTTGTCAAAATTGATTAAATTGGGGTTACAATTAAGAATATGGTATAAATGGTTGGGGTAATTTTATCATATACATGAATTTTTCCTTTATTTATAATAAATATTAAAGGAATTGGCTTATTTGTGATATAGCCCCTAGACCTAGAATAATAAAGATAATTGGTTAGGAACTTATAAAAAAAACCCCAAAAATCGAAGGTAAACTTTTGTGCAAAGAAAATATAAAAGATATACCATAAATTTTGAATTTTAACTCAATTTTGGTCAAATATTTAATTGTATTAAATTTGGTTTTTCAAAATTCATTTTTTTATGAATGAGAACTTATAAACCACTTAAAATAAATAAATGAAAAGTAAATAGTTAAAGAAGTCACCATTGAAGACATGGTTTAAACACCTCCTAAATCAAATTGGCGTTTAATCATATTAAAAGTTGTATACAATTTTAAATGTTTATTTTGCTAAGATTTGTGACTTTTGTCATAACTTTTGATAATATATAAATAGATTTCAAAATCCACCATTTGAATAATCCATTGCATATTGTTGTCCAGTCTCTCTTTCTTGTCTAGTAAAAGGTATATAAAACCTTATTTGTTCAGTGTAATCCAAAATTTGGTGTGCTACTATTTCGGATTTATGAAATAGTCGTATGTTGAAGACAATTACCAACAATGCATAGCACTTGTACGGGGCAAATTTTCTTAATTAAGGAGAATGAACCGAGTTATTGCCTCAATTATTTCATTATCTTTTGAAATTTTGTTCACTTCCATTTCAAAATACACACTAAAGAACAATGAATATAAAAGATTTGGTACGACTTTTCCTCATGTGTTTACCATCTAGTGCATGGAAGTCTATTTGAAGCGAATTTATGAATGACGAGACCACCCAAAGAACCATAAACTAGTTTTCGTTGATTGTGAAGTTGAATTCAAGAATGATTGAATTATTTAATACTATTGCAGAAATTAGGACAAAAATAATAAACCAACTTGTGTCATACTGTTTACAGAAAATGAATTATGCATCTTCAAGTGGAGAAGAAATTTAGGAGGAGAAGGGCCCATCTAGTTGACGACATAAAATACAAGTGGTTGAAAAATTGGATGTCCATCAAATTTTAGTAATTAATTTGGTTTGTTTCTATTGTCAAGTTGATGTAAAACATTATCATTGATTTACACAGTACATGACCCTTGTTTAGATTCAGTTCATACCATGTTAATGTGTTTCTGTCACACATTGATGTGTGTGGCAATTATTACTTAAGAGTAACGCTGAGACGATTTATGCAAGGAATTCAAACTTAATTGGATAGGGGCAGGGGTCGGAATTCGGAACCGGGATTCCGGATCCCGTACCGTCTTGATCCAAATTTCTCTATTTGGATTGAAAATTCAGGGATTTTGGGTTGTTGGAAATTTTGAGTATTTGCAACAAACTTTTGTTTAATGTTTAAGTGGATTAACTTAGAGTCTCAAAATTAATTTTTGATGAATCATAAATTAATGAATCCATTTAAAATGTTTAAATGTGAAAAATAATAAAGTGAAATGGCACCATTAAAAAAGATTGAGATAGGTGTTTAGTTATTAAGAAAAGATTTATAAATCGATTCCAATATCCATCATTTGAATCGTTCATTCATTCATTACTTACCGAAGCATCTGATCGCATATCGTTTCCAATGTCAAGTCTCATTCCTTAGTGTCTTATAAAAGTCTTAAACGTCTTTGTTGGAACTCAAATAATCTTTTTATCTTGGAGATGATTGTAGTAAACCGAAAAGCAGTGCACATGACAAATTTGTGTTAAGGAGAAAGAATCGAGTTCTTTCCTCAACTACTTTTTTCGTATCAATCTTCCTTACAAATTTATTCGTTTCCATTTTAAAATACACACCCAAATAACATGGATTATAGAAAATCTTTTATTTGTCAGAAGAAATATAGGACGTGAATTGAGTATTCAATAAAGGGGTGATTACAAATAAGCCCATCAATGGGTACTTATTCATAAAGAGATTCAGACAAAAAACTCATTCACCAAAAAGTCTACACACTGTCACGGACTTGTTCCCTTAACAAAGAACCGTGCGGCCTTAGCTCCTTCTCGCCCCTCGCGATAGCTAAGTCAGCCTCTCCCGAATTGTGTTGCGAATGCTAAGTGATGGAAACGAAGAAAGAAAGTAAGAAGACAAGAGAGTTGGTAGGAAAAGTACTTTATTGGATTTATTGTTGGATTTGTGTTGGATATGTGTTGGATAAATACAAATGAGGACCCTACCTCTATTTATACAAGACCACCTCCTCAATGGACGGTGGAGATCGATATGATCTAACGGTTGGGAGTGAAACAATCCCTTAAATGTCTCTACCTACCACCACCTACTCTACCTACCAAAGAATCCCTACCTACCACTATACGTTTGGGCCAACTTGGGCCTAACCCTATTTGGGCTACATCTTGGACTCTTTAACCTCCCAAGGGAAATCGGCAAGGGGTTGGGTCAAAACTAGCGGGCCGTGACATCCTCCCCCGCCTAATCCGGCGACGTCCTCGTTGCCTCGAACAAGTGGGGACGATCTTGAAATTGCCCTCCTTGACGAGTCGAATTAGCTCCTTGGCCATTGGATCATGTTTGAGCCCTTCTCGGATCACGTCGGCCAAGTTCCCCCTTGTCGAGCTAATGGCTGCGAGTTCGGCCTTTCTACTCAAAGCATCGGCCACAACGTTTGCCTTCCCCGGTTTGTACTCCAAAACGTAGTCGAACTCCGCTAGAAAGTCTTGCCACCGTGCTTGCTTTGGCGAGAGCTTATTTTGCGTTTGGAAGTAACTCGTGGCAATGTTGTCGGTCTTGACCACGAACGGTGCGCCTAATAGATAGTGCCGCCATACTCGAAGGCAATGGATGATGGCGGTCATCTCCTTCTCTTGTACTGTGTAGCGCCGTTCCGTCTCGTTGAGCTTTCGGCTCTCGAAGGCGATCGAATGCCCCTCTTGCATCAAGACCCCTCCAATTGCAAAGTCGGAAGCGTCCGTGTGCAACTCGAACGACTTCCCAAAGTCTGGTAAGGCGAGGACCGGCTCTTGGCTCACCGCTGCCTTTAAGTCCTCGAACGCCCGTTGGCATGAGTCGGGCCACTCCCACGTCTTGTTCTTCTTGAGTAAGTCGGTTAGTGGCGCCGCTCGTGCCGAGTACCCTTTTATGAACCGCCTATAATAATTGATAAGACCAAGAAAAGATCGTAACTCGGTTACCTTAGTCGGCGGTTCCCACTCGGTGATAGCCTTGATCTTCGCTCCATCCATTTGGAGTCGCCCGTGCCCGATGATATGCCCCAAGAATCGGACCTCCTCCTTGGCAAACTCGCACTTCTCTTTCTTCACGAACAGCTCGTTTTCCCGAAGTACTTGGAAGACGGTGCGAAGGTGGTTGACATGCTCCTCCATGGCTATAAACGACGATGTCGTCCAAGTAGACCACCACGAACCGATCTAAGTATGGATGAAAAATCTTGTTCATGAGAGTGCAAAATGTTGCCGGGGCATTGGTTAACCCGAACGGCATGACAAGCCACTCGTAAGAACCGTATCGAGTGATGCACGTTGTCTTTGGCTCGTCCCCTTCGGCAATGCGAACTTGGTAATAGCCCTTTTGCAAATCCATCTTCGTGTATATCTTGGCTTTACCAAGCCTATCGAACAAATCGGCTATCAAGGGAATAGGGTACTTATTCTTAATGGTTACCTTGTTTAGCGCCCGGTAGTCCACGCACATCCTCAATGAACCATCGTGCTTCTTTAGGAATAAGACCGGTGCGCCGTAAGGTGCTTTCGATGGTCGGATCTTCCCCATCTCGACCAACTCGTTAAGTTGCTTTCGGAGCTCCTCAAGCTCCGGCGGTGACATGCGATAGGGAGCCATGGCGGGTGGCTTGGCTCCCGGCTCCAACTCGATGGCATGATCCACCTCCCTCCTAGGTGGAAGCTTGTTGGGCAAATTCGGTGGCATCACGTCTTGGTTGGCCTCCAAGACGGTTTGGATGCTCAGTGGTACGTCCTCCTCTTTGTTGACGAGTGGGTTGTCCTCCTTTAAAGCGGCTAAGAATGTTGGTTCGCCCCGTCGAACTCCCTTGGCAACTTGCATGGCCGACAGTTGCCTCGGTTGCGTCATTTCTTCCTTTGTGGTGCCGTTGATGGCCGGTACCATGCAAGGTGTCCCCTTCTCTAAGATGCAAACCGAATTGAAACAAGGCATCGGGATAGCCATTACCTTGCGGAAGAATTCCATGCCTAGCACCACCTTGAAGTCATCCATCGGTGCTACCGAAAACTCCACTTGGCCCTTCCAAGTGCCTAAGTGTAGCTCCGCGTCTCGTGCTACACCGTTGAGCGGTTGTGCCTTAGCGTTAACGGCCTTGAGCCAACCGTCTCGTCTGCTCCACCGTAGGCCAACCCTCTTGGCCTCGTCCTCGCTGATAAAGTTGTGGGTCGCTCCCGTGTCCACCATCACCTTTGCTGGGGTACCGTTGATGCGGGCCTCCACGTACATCAGCCCCTTGCTTGATGTTGCCGGCATCGGATTAGCCTTTAACGCGTTCAGAAGTTGGAGCGATCTCATGTTTCCTAGCTCCTCGTTTGTGCCTTGCTCGGCCTCTTGTTGTAAGAGTGCCGACAATGACCCCATCTTGGGACATTGTCTCATCGCGTGCGGCCCCTTGCACACGAAGCATCCTCCCTTAGGCACAAACGACTTCTTCTTCTCTTCAAGTTGTTGGCGTGAGGATGGCTTGTCTCCTCCCCTCGAGGTTGACGCTCGCCGTGGGTCTCGGTTATCTCGATGGTCCCGACCATGATTGTCCCGTCTCTCTCCTCCGCCTTTAGTCGGGTTCCACTTTTCTTGTCGCAACGAATCTCTCGGTTGATACTCGGTTAAAGACTCGGCAGCGGCAATAGCTTCATCGACGGATTTGATGTCTCGTCGGTGGAGTTCTTGCTTGGCCCAGCCTTGTAATCCATCGGTGAAGTGGAAAAGAAGGTCCTACTCGGAGAGGTTTGGGAATTTGAAGGGTGAGGGTGGTGAACTCCGTCACGTACTCGCGGATTGAACTTCGTTGCTTGAGTTCCCTCAACTTCCTTCGAGCCTCATAAACGACGTTCTCCGGGTAGAAGTGTCGCTTGAGTTCCCTCTTGAACTCTTCCCAAGTATCGATTCGGCAAATGCCTTTCTCGATATCGGCGTGCTTTCTACGCGACCATAACATAGCCGTATCGGAAAGATAAAGGGAAGCAGTTCTTACCTTAGTCGTCTCGTCGACTAGACCGATACCCTCGAAATATTGTTCCATCCTCCATAGGAAGTTCTCAACTTCCTTGGCGTCCCTTACGCCGTTGAATCCCGTTGGCTTCGGGCAGTCCACCCTTGGACTCGAAGTAGCACCAGCACTGCCGTTAGCGGCGGCCTTTTTGCACAAAGCCAAGTCGTCACGCATCCCCTCGATGCTCTCTTGGAGGGATTGGATGATGGCCTCCAATCGATCCAACCGTTCCTCCCGCAACGCCTCATTGTCTCTAGACAAATCGAGTTGCTCGGCGACGTGATTCTCCAACACTTCCGCATCGTGCTCGAGCTTCTCGAATCGTTCGCTAAGCTCCGCTATGGCGACGTTATTCTCGAGCCTCTCGAGTCTTTCGCCATGATCCATTAGCACGGCCTCATTAGAAGTACTCTCCCCACGAGCCTTGCTGTGGTCCCTCTTCTTCTTGTTGTTTACTTGGGCCTCCCTGCCACGTCCCTCGGTTACGTACGAAATATCTTCAACGTTCGCCATCGTTGAGGATTCGATCAACACAAAGCCCTTAGCCATGCTCTGATACCACTTGTCACAAACTTGTTCCCTTAACAAAGAACCGTGCGGCCTTAGCTCCTTCTCGCCCCTCGCGATAGCTAAGTCAGCCTCTCCCGAATTGTGTTGCGAATGCTAAGTGATGGAAACGAAGAAAGAAAGTAAGAAGACAAGAGAGTTGGTAGGAAAAGTACTTTATTGGATTTATTGTTGGATATGTTGGATAAATACAAATGAGGACCCTACCTCTGTTTATACAAGACCACCTCCTCAATGGACGGTGGAGATCGAAATGATCTAACGGTTGGGAGTGAAACAATCCCTTAAATGTCTCTACCTACCACCACCTACTCTACCTACCAAAGAATCCCTACCTACCACTATACAATTGAGCCAACTTGGGCCTAACCCTATTTGGGCTACATCTTGGACTCTTTAACCTCCCAAGGGAAATCGGCAAAGGGTTGGGTCAAAACTAGCGGACCGTGACAACACGGTCCAGATTTTTGTAAAGGACTAAAATAACCCCTCATACTTTAATATGCTCCAATTTCACCCTTAACTTAATTTAACCTCAACTTGACCCCAAATTTCACAAATTATTCAATTTTGACCCAAAACTTTTTTTTTTCAAAATTTTTTTATCCCGCCGGATTCCGGTGTTGACTTTTCAATATTTTTTTCTTCCAGATTTTTTTCGCCGGTTTCCGGCGTTGACTTTTTCGAATTTTTTTTCTTCTTTCTCTAACTATTTTTTTTCGTTTAAACAACAATATTGATGTGATTGACAGTAATATTAACTATATTACTGTAAAACATAGTAAAATTAACTTAACTAAAGTTTAACACAGTAACATTGCTATATTAATCTCTAGCACAATAATATTAACACAACAAAACTCATTATTATTGTGTAATAGAGTAATATTACTATGTTGACCGTTCAACAAATATAAACATAATAAAAAGCCAAAAGAATTAATATTACTATGAGTGAAAGTAAAATTACCACCAACCACAGTAATATTATTATAATAGACAGTAATATTATTACGTTACTCCGTGAATAACTCAAACAAACAAAAAAATCCAAACAAAATAATAATATTGATGTGGTTGACAACAATATTACTATAACAACAGTAATATTACAGTCAACCACAGTAATATTATTGTGTTTACAGTAATATTACAATAATACACAGTAATATTGTTACGTTACTCCGTGAATAACTCAAACAAAACAAAAAACCCAAAAAAATAATAATATTGATATTGTTATATTATTGTGTTTACAGTTATTTTACTGTCAACGACAGTAATATAATTACGTTGACTTGTCAACAAATCAAACAATATAAAAAAATGACAAAAAATAAAAAATAGTAATATTACGTTAATTTACTGTCAATGGCAAAACAATTACATAAATGTATTGTCAACGACATTACAATTACGTTAATTTACTGTCAACGGCAGAACAATTACATAAATGTATTGTCAACGACAATACAATTACGATAATTAACTGTCATTGACAATATAATTACGTTAATTTACTGTTAGTGACAGCACAATTACGGTCAACGTTTAGCGGCGGACGTAAAAAAAAAAACAAAAAAAAACTTAAAAATGAAAAGTCAACCCCGGAGATCGGCGTTGACCGCCAGTCAACGCCGGAATCTGGCGGCAAAATTTGTTTTTTTGAAGAAAATAATGTTTTTTAAATTGAATAATTTGTGAAATTTAGGGTCAAATTGAGATTAAATTAAGTTAAGGATGAAATTGGAGCATATTAAAGTATGCCAAAAAAAAGTCAAAATTGAATTTTTTTGGTCAAAATTGAATTTTTGTGGATAAAATTGATTAAATTGGGGTTACAATTAAGTGAGTATAAATGGTTGATGGTAATATTGACATATTAGTGAAAGAGATATAGTCCCTAAACCTAGAATATTAAAGATGCTTGGTTGATAACTTATGCACAAAAACCCCAACAATAAATCCTGATCCGAAAACTTTAATTCCAAATTTCGATATAAATATTCAGAAAAAACTAAAAGAAAAAAAATATAGGACTACGATTTAAAATAAATGCTCAACCACCATCGGTTAGCATTTATATATTTATTTATTTATTATTGATATTCTTGATAGAGATTAAATTTTGAAGGATCATCGATATTTAATATAAATCAGATTCTACACTCTTAAGTCTTAACTCTTAATAAATCACGTTGATTATAATTAGAGTTAGAGGGGTTATGGTTTATGCTGAGGTTTTTTTTTTTTTTCCAATTATTAGAATCCTAATTATGTTTTCATTTAAACTATCCATGTGTCAATCATCATATGGCATCCGATTTTCCTATTAAAACAGACCATCCAATCTAAATTTGCCCCATTCTTGATAATTACTCAATAATAAAAGAAACACGATACTGTTTAAAAAATCCTGAATTATGACATAATTTCTGTTTTTGCTAAGTCATTTGGGGTAATTTGCTATAGGTCCTGCTATAAGAGATTATATGTGTAAAAATACATCTAATAAATTATAATTTCTAGCAGATTTTATTATTTGTAATGTGTCAAAAGTACCCCTATCAATATATGGTCAAATAAATTCTCAAAATAAAATCTTCTATTTTTCTCCCCATTTTCTTTTGACCTAATAGTTACCAAATCTGCCAATTACTACATATCCGAAAATTAAAATTCCATATCTCTGGAAATCGATTTCTTCACCCTTTCTTTAATACCAAAACCAATGCACAAATTGTGATGCCTTCCACAGGTTACGTTGTCTGAGCGTTTGTAATTTACAAGATCGTTTGTTGTTTGGTTTGCTGAACAGGTTTGCCCAGTTTCCGTTCGCGATTTCTCAACTGTTTGTTGTTTGTAAACGACGGCTGGTGCTTAGTGTTTGCTGTTTGGGATGTATATGATGGTCAAAACACGATTAAGTTTTGGTAAGTAATGATCTTGTTAACTGTTTGTATGATTGGTGTGCGTTTTGAAGTTTTTTGTTATGCGTTTGCATGTTTTCTTTTTCTTTTTTTTTTTCCTTTTATTTTGCCTTTGTTGTTTTTTTTTTTATTTTGCATTTTGTTGTTTTTTTGATTTTGCATTTTGTTGTTTGCTAATTATTTCGAATATTTCGATACTAATTCGATAACCCTTTTTATTCCTCTGACAACAAAGGAGAATAATGACTTCGAATTCCCAAAATCAGGTAAAAAAATTAAGAGATTTGTTAACGTTATAACTTTGGTTATGTTTTTTTCTTAAAGAAAATGTAACTGCATTTTAAGTTACAATTTTTAACTTCTCCATAATAGAGGTTTGTTTGATGTTAGTCAGAATTTTTATGTGTTTTTTGAAACTGGGTTTGTATTATGCTCTTTAAAGTTTGTTACTCTGATTATGTATTTTGCTATTTTGTGGCTGAGTGTTGGTATTCATGTAATCAAAATTAGGAGGAATTACAGTTTATATCCCTAAACTTTACCACTAAAATAATTTATGTCCTCAAATATTTCAATCCACGAAATTTGTCCTTTAACATGCCACTTTTGCAATTTTTTTTTCTGAAATTTTTTACTTAGAAAAAAATATTTTAATTAATATTACTACATCAGATAGTAATATTACTGTTTGGGACAGTAATATTATGAATATTATTTTCCCGAACAATAATATTATTGCATGAGACAGTAATATTACGGTCGGAGACAATGATATTACGGTAGGAGACAGTAATATGGTCGAAGACAACAAAATTGTAGGCCACGATGATAAAATTAATGAGATATAACCCCCTCATTAGGAAAAAATAAGACTAATCACCTCACATTATTTTTAATGGGTCAATCCCCTCACAATTAACAATTACCGAACTACCCCCATAATTTCTAATAGCAATGACTCCCCACTATTTTCCCTAAACATGCATATCTTTAACCATTTCGTCAATATAAATTCTCCCAAATTTCCACTATATTTATGTCAAGGAAATCGCAAAAAAAATCTGCAAATATATCATATCGTTTCCTAGTCGCAACAATGCCCTAGTTTGCTACATTTCTTCAAAAAAAAATAAAAAAAAAATAACATTTGTGTGGGGATCGTTGAGAAATCCAGGTTGACAACAATGGTGAAAGGTAGCAAGAAGAAGACAGGTAGTTTCCTATACATCCATCGCTCCCCTCGACGTCTATTAACCTAATTTATGTACATTTACCACATAATTTCTGTTTTTGACACCCTTCTCAGCGACTCCGAAGGACAAATCGATGTCTCCTACATCAACAGTATGCAACGGTACGCGACGAGCATATGTGACGGTTTAGAATTCTTCCATGGTTGATTACTCCAAAATAGAGTTTGTAAACAAGCTTCTTTTTTATATCTACAGATCTATGGTCACACTATTTGTTGACTCATAAATATTTTTTTTCTATGAAATTTGTTTTATCAGAGTCCACAACAAGAAGAGATCATTGTTGTCGAAAAACATAAAATATTGTAGTCATCTACACTCAGAGTCAACTATAAAATCAGATAGTTCACTATATTTTTTCCAAAGTCAACTTTAAAAATTAGATAGTCAACTATAGAAACTTGGTAGTTAACTATATTGTTCCCAGAGTCAACTAAAAAAATTAGATACTCAACTATAGTTGTTCCGATGTGAACTATAAAAAAAATTGGTAGTCAACTATAATTTTTCCATTAATTCACTATATTATTTTTTAATTTAAGATACTATGGTGTTATAAAATTGAATACTCATGATAAAAATCTCATCTCCGGTGAAAACATGAATTTCATAGAGTAGAAAAATAATTTGATTTCAACGACCAAAAAAGTGATGTAGAAGAAAAGATAAAGTAGTGAGAAGAAATAGAGAAAAATAAACAGAAAAAATGAAATAGAAACAGACGAAAACAGAGGAAATGAGGGAAGAGAAAGAAGAGAGAGAGATGAGAGAGAGATAGAGAATAGAGGAGAGAGGGAGAAAAGAAATAAAAGAAATACGAAGAGAGGAAATTGGGAAAGGGAGAGAAGAGAGAGGAGAGAGGAGAGAGAAGAAGAAGAAGAAGAATAAAAGAACAACACGTCAAAAGTAAGGAAAAAAAGAAGAGAGATAAATGAATGGAGAATATTAAATGACGGATAAGAGAGAAGTAAGGAGAAGAGAGAGAAAGTAGGAGAAAAATATGGACAAAAAGGGTAGGGATGGCCATGGGGCGGGTACGGGGCGGGTATCGCAATCCCCGCACCCGCCCCGTTTAGAAAATCAAGCAACCCGCACCCGCCCCATACCCGTTACGGGTTGGAATTGTAGAACCCGCCCCCGCCCCATTTTGCACCCGCAGGTACCCGCCCCGTTTGACGACCCGTTTTTCTTTTTCTCTTCCATTTCAACTTTTCCTTCTTATTTTGAATATAAAAATCAATTCTAATTATGTTCCTAAAAAAAATAAGCTTTTTTTTTCCAACGCAAATATATATATATATATATATATATATATATATATATATATATATATATATATATATATATATATATATATATATACCTGCTAATTATTAAATGGAATTAAAATATAAATGCAAATCAACAATCATTTTATAAAATAAAATATTACATCAGAAATTAAAAGCAAACATCATTTTCTTTGAACAAGTCACCCGGTCACCTATGTTCAACAATAGTACTTAATACAAAATAAATAGAAAAATAATACATATAAGGGTATTATACGTAAATAAAAAATACGGGTGTTAAACGGGGCGGGTACGGGTCGGGTATGGGGGAAATTTTACTATACCCGTACCCGCCCCTTACCCGTTGCGGGTATAAATTGTAAAACCCTTACCCGCCCCAGCCCCAATCTCTAACGGGGCGGTTATTACCCGTCTAAAACGGGGCGGGGTGGGGCGGGTACCCGCCGGATCGGGTAATATTGCCATCCCTAAATAGGGGCATAATGGACATTAACATAAACTTAGGGGATCACACAATTCAGAAAATAATAAATGAGATTGTTTACAAAGGGTCAATTATAAATTGGGCCCATACTATATTATTTTACCTAATAAGGGGGTTGTCCCTCATTTTCTCTTAACTAATACAATAAAAGTACTGTCTTAGATAGTTAAATAACTGTTGGAGACAATAATTTAGCAGCCACGACAGTAATATTAATTAAAATAATTTTTTTTTAGAAAAAGCAAAATTTCAGAAGAAAAAAGTCAATTTACAGTTAAATTACTGTCTCCGACAGTTAAATTACTGACGGAGACAGTAATTTAACAGCCAAGACAGTTATATTAAATAAAATAATTTTTTAAAAAAAAGTCAATTAACAATTAAATTACTGTCTCCGATAGTAAATAACTGCTGAAGACAGTAATTTAGCAGACAAGACATTAATATTAATTAAAATATTTTTCTTAAGAAAAAAAAATAATAAATTAAGTCAACGCCGAAGACATCAACAACGGTTAACCTACCGGAAAAAAAGTTTAAAAAAGAAAAGAAAAAAGTCAACGCCGGAGATTGGCGGTCAACGGCGGCTGACCGGCGGTCTCCGGTGGTCGCGGGTCAAAATTCAAATTAGGGTCAAAATCGGTTAGGTGAAATTGAGCTAAATTGTGGTGTATATCATGAAATTGGAGTTGAATTGGGTTTCAAGGAATTTGGGGTAATTTTGGTATATATAAAATATTTTCCTTATTTGCAAATAAGTTTGAATTAGTTGGAAATATTTGAAATACAAAAAAGTTGGATGTCCCTTTTTTAATTAAGTGCCCTTGTCATGGGCTTCTTTGCCATGAACCCTATAATTATATATATTGGTCAATTTGATATACACCCCTATCATGGAAAATATATAGGGATAGACTCACCCCTAAAATTATTCCTTTGAGATACCCGTGAAGAGGCAAAAGTACTATTGTGCATTTGTGTGCAATTTCCGTCCAACTGCTTTTTTAGAGTAGGTGACCGAAGAGCCAACTAATTGTTGTGTTTTCTCACGCTACTCGTAAATAATCTATTTCGGAATTATGATAAGACCCCCCTTTGGCATTCTATATCTTTGTCCCTTGCATAAGGATATATATAGTCCTTTTAGTTACTTAATTACTATAAGTAGATCTAGTAGAATCGTGAGATTTTTTAGTTAAGTATAGTAACTGTTAAACATGGTTCCTAGTCAACGGGTTACGCCACTAATGAGGATATCGGTTTTTCCCATTCGAGACTAGGACTTAGTGTATGGGTACTGCGTCTCATCAGTCAACGGTGTTGTGACATCGGCATACATAAGTGGGTGCTCATAAGTCGATGAGTTCACTGAACCCCCTTAATCTAGAGATCTCTAAGTGGTTCCCAATAGTCGAATAGAGATTTCTATGATATAGTTGTACACCATTAATCCTTAAGACCCAGACATCACCGTCACTTCACTAGAGGATCAGCTCTATTGTGACCTGTCCCCGAGTTCCAAGGGCCACTGTTCGTGCAGTCCGAAATCTAGTGGGAGGTCTGTGCATTGTAGTAGGAGATTCGATCGCTTGATTAGTCATGGATATCCTGTGTGTTCTTGCGATTTAAGATCCATGAAGTCTGTGGCCACAACTGAAAGTGTCGTGATTAGAGAAATGTGTTTCTCTAAGTCAAACACGAACGGATTATGTAATCAAGAACGTCCACACAGTTATTGAACTCATAAAGAGGTCTCGACGAACCAATGCCTCTAGTTCAATCGGGATATATGTATAGAAGGGATCGTACTGTACGCTAACTATATCACAAGGTTCTTGCAGGCACTTCATTTGTATATAGGGAATCATGACGCGTAGTTGCTAGACGCCAATCTTGATTCGTTGGGTAGTTAAGTTGAAACTAGATTCAACTTAATTGTAACTCTAGGGACGAGTTTAAACCACAATGGGTTGTGGGCCCACGGCTAGCTTACACCTGAACCATCGAGGGTCACATTGTTCGTGTACATGAGATCCTTAATGCAACGAGCTAAGATTAATTAGTTAATCTTAGTGTAATTGGAAGTCAATATGATTGAGTCCAACATTCGTATTCGTTAATTACGGATGAGAATGAGTAGAGGAAAAGAATCCGACAGAAATTTAGTGAACTTTATATATTGGGAAGTTTCCCAATTTGGCAAGTCCTAAATTAGGGTTTCCAATTTTGGAAATTGGTAAATTACAAAGTGGTACTCGTATCGACGAGATTTTGTGCTAGTTGTCAAAATATAATTGTTATATTTTTGCGAGCATTCGTTTGTTAGAAACGAGCCGAGAAAGAGAATGAACTTAAGCTGTTGGGCCTAGCCCAACTTAAGGCCTGTTAGGGTTTTTATAAGAAGCATATAAATAAGATTTATATGTCTTGTGAAAGACACACGAAAAATTAAAAAAATGTAATCTTGAAACCCTAGCTTCTCTCCCCACGGGCGTCCACCTTGGAGCCAAAATCCTGCCTCCGCCACTAGCCGCGGCGCAAGTCGCCGCCGCATCGACATCTTCCTTTTCCCTTTGTTCTTCTTCTTTGTACTTAGCCTACCACGTATCTAGTGTTTTGTGGATAGTGGATTGAATATACGAGGTGAAAACTAAGAGGAGGAAGATTATTCTTCCGCTAACGCCGACACGAGGGTCGTCTCCACGCGCCACCACGCGCCGCCATAATCCGGTGATGCGAGAAGGCAATTCTGAAAAACTGCTCTCGAATTTTCTACGCAGTCCAGCGAGAAAATTCGCCATAAATCAACCGGTGATCAGATGGACGTGAAATTTTGGCAGAAGCTTCAAAACTCATAAATCTACAATATTAAACAAGTAATTTTCCAGCGAGTAAATAAGAATGGAGATATTGAAGTCGGAGCAAGGCTGTAAATTCAGATCAGCAAACCGGTTGGATCAATAGGAGTGGGAAGAGCAGCTAGCCATCTTCTCGAGTTATCGTTCGGTTCACGCTTCAAGGGTAACATCTCGTTTTCCCTAATTAATATACATACATTAATTAATTTAGATTAATAGATATTAATGTATGTTAATTGATTATTGAATCACATGTATCTATATGTTCGGTTATGTGTTTATGTGAATCATTCGTTGAGCATGTTTATTATTTGATTTAATTTGCGCGAGCATGCTATGATTGTTTAATTTATGTAATTTAAATTAATTATATATGCGAGCATGTTTGACGGTGATTGGAAGCGAAAAGGTACGCAATTAATTGTAATTATTGTGCACGTGTTTGTTTATATAAAAAAAAAAGAAAAATTCGCTGCGTACACGTGCCTCATCCCCAACAGTGGTATCAGAGCTACAGTTGCGCAATTAATCGTCTACCTGTTTATTGCTTTCGATTGCATGTGAATAGTTTATTGAATTGATTGAATTGGTGAAATTAGAATTGAATTAGTTTAATTTGGATTTAATGTTAAAATTGGATTTGATCAATTTTGAAATTGGAATTAGAAAATTAAATTTTGGTTTTAAAATTGGATTTGGTCGATTTTAAAAATGGAATAGAAAATTGGATATAAAATTAAAATTGGATTTGAGTTTTAAATTACAAAATGATTTTCTAAAAACTATCTGGGCCGGACAGCCCGGTCATGCTGGTTCAACCGGTCCGACCGGGTATAACCGGTTTAGATAGCCGAAAAGAAAGAAAGAAATAAATAAATAATTCTTTTTCCAGAAACGAAAATTAAATCAAATTGATTTTTAATTTTTTGAAATTATTTATCAATTAAAGCCCAATCGCTATATTCGATCCATTAGTCAATAGTGTTCAATAAATGAGTGTTTGATTAATTAATTAATCAAACATTAAATTAATTTCATTAATAGAACACATGCATAATAGTGATTATACTTCAACTAAATTAATTGTACCTTAATCTATATTTGATTGATTTATGTTGATTAAGGTCCTTTAATTATTTTGTAACAAATCCTCATAATTAGTTATTGTAATTAATTATAGTTTATGTCGAATGTTCCTCTTAGCACAATATGCTATTCCATATACCTTTAGAGAACATAGTTTTAGGAATCCAGTCTACATGTCCAATAATTCTGATGAGATAACAACAAAACTATAATAAATCCATCATTCTTAATTTATTAAGAATTATTTAAAGCTATAAAGAAAAACCAATATGTTGAATTTTTCTTTCCTTCTACCAACGGTTAAATTATGTGTAGCCCCTTGCAGTAGTGCAGTAAGCCGTGTTAGCGGGGAGTGCTATTGTAGGGTAAGCTGTAATTTAATTGACATAATGATGAAGGTAGCCATGGAAAGGGTTATGCTAGATTAACGTGGTCGGCTAGATTAACTAGGGGCTGCATATAGTTTGGTATAATTATCTCTATTTGCATCTTTGATTGGTAGGTTAGACTTGACACACGAAGATTTTGAATTCGCTAGATTAACTTAGGTCATTATCAAGTGTGAGGAAAATATATCTTTAGGGTCATATAACGATATGATTGATGGAGATCTACCTTTGGACAAATGTAATCGGGCTAGATTAACTACGGGTTACATTTGCATATTGGACCTAAAGCCCATTAAAAGAAAAATAAATTTTCTCGTTTGTCTGCTAGAGGGTAGTGGAATTCGATAACATTTAGTGGGAGTACAATTAAATGATAAAAGTCGAAATCTTTAATTGCAATCATTAATAATGAATTATCTTTTATGTAAGTCTACTTAAAGCTTTTCAGTATAAATGCTAAGAATCCCTTATCGTCAATTCTCGACACCAATAAAACTTAATGGCAACAATTACCTTGATTGGCTCAATAAATATTCGTTTGGTGCTTTTGCTCCAAGAGCAATTGTGCATACTCAAATATACCTGATACTCGTTTTCCTCACGTATAAATTACCGCAAGTATACGGTATCGCATTTTGCAGAACAGTGGTTCCGGATATCGATCCACAGGGACCTTGTAGATTCAAATGCTGAGTAGTGTAATTATATTATCGTTATATTATCTAGCCGGTCGTAAATAAGTGGATTGGTGATAAACCCTAATTTAAAAGCATGCAAGATCATAAACATGCAAATAAAGAATGTACGTAAATAAAGTAACGACAACTCAACGCGGGGACTTCGATTTAAAGGGGACTTCTAGGGCCAAATCCACCTATGTATAATCAACAACGATCTACAAATCCGCTATCTAATGCCACATTCCTATTCGTTAACCCAGACACTAATGTACTCTAACCCCCCGTCTCCAGTGTAGTTAGAGTCTACCCACAGGTCCGGCGTCTCCGTTCAGAACCTACTATTAAGAGAGCATTTAGGTCAAGTCCTTAAGGGCTACCTGAAGTGCATCACGTCTCCGTTTCCACACCCCGAGCTATGTTTTCCTAAGTTCAAACAAGAAATCCTCTCTCGAGTTCATTCCTATTTAATATCAATCTGAGAGCTGATCAACACAATCAGAAGCATTTAATACAGGAAAACATAAACGAAATCAAAACACGACAAATAGATAACAAAAATGACGATCGAAATCAATATATACAAGGCTTCATTGCCCTAGAAGAAAATGTTCTTAGTTCATAACAAACATAGTATCAAAAGAATGTACAAAGGAAATGAAGAACAAAACGTAAAGAAATTGCGTAAGAAAAACCCAAGTCGAAACCGCCGTTGATGATTCCCGCGAAGAACCGTCGAAAACCGTAAAAAGTCGAAGAAGGAATGAGGAATGAAAGGACCTTTCATTTATAGTGAAATGCAAAGCTTCCTCAAGAAGCTTTCCATTTCAAAATATCTTTCTCAAAAGGCGTGCCCAGATCGCGATCCGGGTTGTTTGGATCGCGATCTGGCAACCTCGGGGAACTGCCCACCGCCATGCCAGATCGCGATCCAGGAATGTGGATCGCGATCTGGATCTTAAATCATTTCAGCTCTGTCGGACCCCCCAGATCGCGATCCGACTTCCCGGATCGCGATCTGGATTTGACCCCTATTTCTTCTCTTTTAGCACCCCCAGATCGCGATCCGGAATGCTGGATCGCGATCTGGGTCTTGATCCCTTTTCGTACTGTGACAACCCCCAGATCGCGATCCAGAGATGTCAGATCGCGATCTGTGTCTTCTTGGCCCCAAAATTGGCTTGAAAATTCAGTTTCGCTTTCAAATGGCTCCGACTCAACAAAAATACCTAATAAAACCCTGAAATAGAAATAAAACAAGAAACGCAATAATATTTACAAATAAAGCCGAAACTCGGACGAACGAAGACCAAAGATCGAGGATTTGATAAGCAAAAATCGTGCAAAACGAACTCTTATCACACCCTCAAACTTAGATCTTTACTCGTCCCGAGTAAATCAAAACGAAACAACAACAAAAAGAAAATAAAAACAACAAACTAAACTAGGCCACTAACGTAGGGAATCACGATTGCATTTAGCGTATGCAACAAGCCTTTGAACCCCTGAGTACCACCAAAGGACGAGTTCTGTCTCGTGAGGGTTTTCAGACAACACATCCACAAAGTTGCCGGATTGGTCAAAGCATTGCAATTAATTCCAAAGATAAAATGAGCTAGATAACTTAAAATCTTAGAATGGCATACGGCTAAAGGTATTCGACTTTCCTACCGACGCAATTAGTTGTTTCTACACCAAAATGAAAGATAGACTCAAGAATCCGTAATTAAACAATAAATACAATTATCGAGGGTTTTGAGTGGAAATGTGGGTGAAAAGTAAGTTTTGATTCTGAAATTCAAAAACTCGAGTTGGGCATAAGTAGGTCTATTTATTCAATAAAAGAAATGACAACAACAATATTTTTGGTGATTTTCATCACAATTTTCTCCTTTTTTCATTTTTTTTGAAACGGGCATAATCGTGACTCGTGCAAGGCTCGACACCACTGTGTTATCTCCCTAACCCATTTATCGAACTTTAGTCCAAGAAACCCCCAAGCTCGACAGCTCCGGAGACTTAGGCGACGAGGTGCACCCAACGGGTTAAGCTCGAGTCAGAAAGGCGGGGAAATCAGAGCGTGAATCACAACAATACCACAAATTATTATTTTTTTTTATTTTTTTTTTTTTTTTTTTTAACATCGAACAAAAAATAAAAACGTAAAGACCATTGATAGAACTTTTAGCCAACAACTGGAAATTGTGAACACATAATTCAATTCTAACTCGCCCCCCACACCTCAGACTATTATACCCCTCAGAAAAGTGCACTCAATCTTAATCGGAAAGGATTCGAAAGGCTATCCACACAAGTTGCAAAAACGCAGTCGGAAGGTTCATCTATAATTAGCCGGTTATCCATAATTTCAATTTTAAAATCAACTAGCCCATCTACTAATTCATTAATTGCTTTGCTTCAAAAGAACCCGGAAATGCAAATTACACTCGATCCTAAATGAAATGCATGTGACAAACATAACACAATTACGGAAATCGAAATACATAAACGAAACTAAATTATATGATATGCATGCAAAAGACCAAATCAAAATAAGATAAATAAAATAAAATAAAAACAAAGTCTAGCAAAGATACATCGTAAACGAAATATCAATCCAACGACTTATCCCAAAACAAACGAACTAAAAACAAAAACAAAAACAACGAGGTTCAACAAACACCACCCTCAAACTCAAACTCTAGCATAGTCCCTATGCTCAAAAGCAGAATAAAAAATAAAAGGGATAGAAAACACAACGTCCCTAGAAGTCATGGCCTTCCTCGATAGGTTGGTCCTCGCCCTCTCGAACTCCACGCTCGTGCTCCTCCCAGACGGGCCTCACCAGTGTGGTGGCTGCCGCTCGTGCAGCTTCTTCTGTGGCTGCGGTGGAGGTAGATGCTCCGTCAAAACGAGGCCGTGGTGGGAATGGTCGTGGCTCGACGACGTCGTCCGTCCTGCACTGGGGTGCTGCTGCCATCACTTTGATCATCTTCTTGAACCAGCCCACGTTCTCCTCCATGACATCCATCCACTCGGTCATATATTCCGGAAGTAGCGAAGCTGCTGCTGCTGCTGTCTGCTGTCTTTTGCCGCCTCGTGGTGCGGCTCGGGCTGGTCAGGAATCCTCGGATGGTGGCGCATCTGGCTCAGGGCCATCGCCCTCGCCCTGTGGACCGGAAGCTGGCTGGAGCTTGTCGAACGGGAAGATTGGCTTCGGAGCCTTTGTGACCTTGTCGTCGGCAAACATCGCCACGTTGGCATTTTTGCATAACGTGGTGATGAGGGAGGGGAACATCGGGCCCAAAGAGGTGTCGCCCATGCACCGTCGAATCTCTGCGTGGATAATGGCACCCACGTTCAGAGGGGTGCCCTTCATGATTGCGTATATCAACGTGAGGCGAGTGGCATAGGGCTTGGCCGTTGCAACCGTCGGCATGAGTCGGGAGCAGACGGAATACATCCAAATCTTGGCCTCCCTCGAGAGCTCGGCTCGATAGAACGACTTATCTCCTGATGCCCAATACGATCCTCGGGGGCACAGGGTCTGAATGAGGTCCATGTACGTCGTCTCCATCTTTAGTGCCTGGAATGGCTCGGTCGGGATGTCCGGAACACGAGGGGGGGGATGAGCTTGTAGACTCATTTGTTGGCTTCTGCGTCATAACGAACCTCGACGCCCCGGATGTAAACCACCGAGCCTTTGTACTGACCGGCATTGGGGTAGAAGAGCCGGACCAAGTTCTCGTTGTAGGTGCCCGGTTTGTCGACGAGTGCTCTCCACCACCTTCCGTGGGTGTTGTTGACGACCGAGGGGCATCCAATTGTACGGACACACAACTCACGCTCTGGGACGATCGGACGAGGGAGGCGGTCGATAAATTCGCTCTTTGCTTCGACATTCACATAGATGTCTTCATCGTGTTCGTCGAAGGTGACGTCGCTCACGAGTGTGCGTTGATTGGCTCGGGCGCCGGTGTTGAGTGGCATGTCACCGGTTCTTGGCATGGCTTGCTCGGTTGGTCCCTCCGAATGCGAAGGCGAGTGTGAAGAGCCTTCTCCCCCCGTTTTTCCTTGAGCCTTGCCCTTCTTCTTTTCCGGTGCTTTTCCTTTGCCTTTCGGTTGGGCTTTCTTGGAATTCTCGCCCGTCTTTTGGAGTTTGTTTGCCGGTGAAGTCATGGTGTGAAAGAGGGTGCAAAATGAAACTTGAAACTGGTTCAGGCAATTCGTCGAACACTTGGCGTGCGCAAGTTCTTTGAAACTCCTTGAATGTTAGTTTCTTTCGAAAACTTACCCTCCTACATCAATCACCACAACAACAACAATTAATAACGATCAACGAGCTAAAATTAGCATAATATGACTCGACCCATTCAAAAATTCACAAGAAATTCGAAATTAAGCATAATAGGGCAATTCCTATATCTAAACATTGGTTCAACCAATTAAACAAGCCTTTAAATCCCAAAATCAACTACCTAATTACGTACAAGCAATAAGAATTGAAGAACCAAGGGACAAGACAAGAAAATTTGATGAAATTCGAATTTTCAAGCAAAACTAAAAAAATTGGGTCAAGAACATACCTTTGTTGAAGATTCGTCCACAATTCTCAATATAAACAAGCAATAATCGTTAATAGTTGATGAAAATCTAAGAATATGCAAGTTTGAAGAGGAAATTTGAAAGAAAATCGAAGTTCTAGGGTTGGGCGAAAGGGGGGTGTTCGAATTTTGTAAAAGTAAGAAGTGAGAAAAAGAGAGGGTTTTTTCGAATAAGTACAGTTTTTGCCCCTAGATCGCGATCTAGAAGGGTCGGATCGCGATCTGGGTCCTCTACCTATTTGCTCTCTATAAGACCCCCCAGATCGCGATCCGACTACCCGGATCGCAATCTGGATTTAACCCGAAATTGCTCTCTGTCTGACCCCCCAGATCGCGATGCGACCTCCTGGATCGCGATCTGGATTTAACCCGAAATTGCTCTCTGTCTGACCCCCCAGATCGCGATCCGACTTCCTGGATCGCGATCTGGGTCTGTAATCTGCACAAAAAATTGAAATTTAAACGGGTGAGATAGAGAAATTGAACCCTAAAAAATATAAAAATGCAAGAAAAAACTAAAAAAGAAAACGAAAGCAAGAATAAAAGAAAAATGACAGAGAATGAGCAAAATGGGGTGCCTCCAATTTAGCGCCTGTTTTACAGTCGACGGCTCGACTTCTTTTGGATTTATTGGGAGAAAATTAGTGCGACACGCTCCACTTCCTCGGGAGCACCATTTGGATAGTAATGCTTGACTCGTTGCCCATTCACTTTGAACGACATACCGTCTCGTCCTCGTATTTCGATAACTCCTTGTGGCGTTGCGCTCAGGACAACGAAAGGTCCTGACCAACGCGACTTAAGCTTTCCCAGAAATAGTCGTAGCCGAGAATTGAATAGCAGAACTTGGTCACCTGCCCGGAACTCTCGCTTCGTAATCCTTTTGTCATGCCACTTTTTCGTCTTTTCTTTGTAAATTTTGGCATTTTCGTAAGCATCGTTTCTGAACTCCTCCATTTCGTTGAGTTGAAGCAATCGACGATTGCCGGTGGCTGTTTGATCGAAATTGAGCTTTTTGACTGCCCAATAAGCTCGGTGCTCCAATTCCACTGGCAGGTGGCACGCTTTCCCAAACACGAGTTTGTACGGAGACATCTCAATCGGTGTCTTGAATGCGGTTCGATAGGCCCAAAGTGCATCATCGAGCTTCAACGCCCAATCTTTTCGGTTCGTGCTCACAGTCTTCTCCAGAATCTGTTTGATTTCTCGGTTTGACAACTCAGCAAGGCCATTTGTTTGCGGATGATAAGCTAGCGCAATTTTGTGTCGGATCCCCAACTTATTCGTGAGATTAGTGAGCAGTTTGTTGCAGAAATGAGATCCTTCATTGCTAATGATCGCCCTGGGTGTTCCAAACCTTGAGAATATGTTCTTGTGGAACAATTTGAGGACTGTACGAGCATCGTTGGCAGTGGTGGCAACTGCTTCGACCCATTTGGACACGTAGTCCACGGCAAGCAGAATGTATAACTTCCCGTTCGAAGAAGGAATGGTCCCATGAAGTCTATGCCCCAAACATCGAAAAGCTCCACCTCTTGCATGTTGTTCAAAGGCATTTGGCTTTTGTTGGATAGGTTCCTTGTTCGTTGGCATCGATCACACCGTTTCACGAACTCGTAACTATCTCGGAATAGGGTTGGCCAAAAGAAGCCTGACTGTAGAACCTTGACGGCTGTGCGAGATTCGCCGTGATGCCCGCCACAAGGTGATGAGTGGCAATGTGTGAGAATCTCACGTACTTCTGTTTCCGGAACACATCTTCGGATGACACGATCGGGGCCGGTTGTGAAAAGCAACGGCTCGTCCCATAGATAGAAACAACTGTCGTGAAGGAATTTTTTCTTTTGGTGATAAGATAGATCGTCAGGGATGATTCCACTGGCCAAGAAGTTGGCCACATCAGCATACCACGGAGTGTGAGTACTAATGGCGAGCTGTTGCTCGTCTGGGAATGATTCCTGAATATTTGCTTCGGCTGGAGCTTCGTCTAGTATGAGTATGGAAAGATGATCTGCTACCACATTATCGCTTCCATTTTTGTCTCTAATTTCCAAGTCGAACTCCTGGAGTAGGAGCACCCATCTGATGAGTCTAGGCTTGGCGTCCTTCTTTGCGAACAAGTATCGAATAGCTGCGTGGTCGGTGTAAATGATCACCTGAGACCCCAAAATATACGGTCTGAACTTGTCAACGGCATAAACGACAGCAAGCATTTCCTTTTCGGTCGTTGAATAGTTCTTCTGTGCCTGGTCAAGTGTACGACTCGAATAGTAGATGGCTTTGAAGATTTTGTCCCTCCTCTGTCCTAGTACTGCACCTACAGCATAGTCGCTTGCATCGCACATGATCTCGAATGGTTCCTCCCAATTGGGAGTAATCATAATTGGTGATTGGGTTAGCTTCTCCTTGAGAAACGTGAAAGCCTGCAAACAAGCAGAATCAAAATCAAAGACGGCTTCCTTCTCAAGCAAGTGACATAATGGTTTTACTATTTTCGAAAAATCTTTAATAAATCTACGGTAAAACCCAGCATGCCCTAAAAAACTTCTAACCCCCTTGACATCTTTCGGTGGAGGCAATTTTTCAATCGTTTCGATTTTTGCCCTGTCCACCTCAAGACCCCTTTTTGAGACCTTGTGACCTAGAACAATACCTTCACAAACCATTAAATGACATTTTTCCCAATTTAAAACCAGGTTCGTTTCTGTACATCTTTTTAAAACAAGTTCCAAATTGTGCACACAATGATCGAAAGACGATCCAAACACAGAAAAATCATCCATAAACACCTCAAGAAATTCTTCTACCATATCATGAAAAATAGACATCATACATCGTTGAAAGGTAGCAGGTGCATTACACAACCCGAAAGGCATCCTACGAAATGCAAAAGTACCGTAGGGACAAGTAAAAGTAGTTTTCTCTTGGTCTTCCGGGGCGATTGAAATTTGATTGTACCCTGAATAACCATCAAGAAAACAGTAATACTCGAAACCTCCTAGTCTGTCTAGCATTTGATCAATAAAGGGAAGGGGGAAATGGTCTTTTCTAGTGGCTGCATTCAATAATCGGTAATCGAAACACACACGCCACCTAGTGACTGTCCTAGATGGAATAAGTTCATTTTTATCATTCACAATAACCGTCATCCCACCCCTTTTTGGCACAACCTGCACCGGACTGACCCACGGACTGTCAGAAATTGCATAAATCATACCAGCGCCTAACAGTTTTAAGACTTCTTTTTTGACTACCTCTTTCATTGACGGGTTTAACCGCCTCTGAGGTTGGACTCTCGGTTTATAGACATCTTCCATAAGAATTTTGTGTTGAAGAATAGACGGGCTAATTCCCTTTATATCCTCAATAGACCAACCTATAGCCGACCTATATTCTCTAAGGACCTCCAGCAGTGTGTTTGTTTCGGCCTCGCTCAAACTAGAAGAAATAATCACCGGATAAGTCTTGTCTGCTCCAAGAAAAGCATAACAAAAATAATCCGGTAATTGTTTCAGTTCCAGTACGGGGGCCGTTTTCACACTAACTGGTATCTCGTGGACAATACTTACCTCCTCTATGCCTAAAATCTCGGCACACTCAAGAAACCACACACAATCAAGCACATCATTTTCAATAGGAGTTTCAGGGGAGGCAGAATGCAAATCAATAGAATTAACAATGTAGTGCTCAATAGAATCACACAATTCATACGAATCATAAAAGGAGGAAACACAGTCGTCGATCACGTCTATTCTACTGCAATGCTCAACATGCTCAGAGTGTTTAAATGCATCTGTCAAATTAAAAAAAACTTCTTCCCCATTTACCCTTAGCATTAAAGATCCTAATTCCATATCAATCATCGCCTTACTAGTGGCTAAGAATGGACGACCTAAAATGATTGGTGCTTCATCATCTTCAGGCATTTCAAGTACCACAAAATCAACAGGCAAAATGAATTTATCTACTTTAACTATCACATCTTCTACAATCCCATCGGGATTTTTCAATGAATGATCAGCTAGTTGTAAAGTCATGCGAGTGCGGTTCAAATTTCCTAAGCCCAGTTTTAGAAACACAGACATAGGCATCAAATTAATACTTGCCCCCAAATCACATAAAGCTTTATCGAAAGTAGAATTTCCAATAATACAAGGAATAGTGTAACTCCCTGGATCTTTCATTTTTGGTGGTAGATTCGACTGAAGAATGGCACTGCAAGTTGCCTTGAGTGTCACTGGTATGTCTTCTTCGATCCGAATTTTCTTGGATAGAACTTCCTTCATAAACTTGGTGTAGTTTGGCATTATCTCCAAGGCTTTTGCAAAAGGGATGTTGATTCGAATCTGTTTGATCTTTTCAATGAACTTCTTCAATTGATCCTGGAACTTCTTTTTCTTCTGTCTTTCTGGAAAAGGAATAGGAGTTATCAAAAGAGGGGGATTATCAGGAAAAGAAATGTTATTGGGCTTACTAGCCTCTTTTGTACCACTCCCTTAAATGGTGATTTCCGGCTCGACCGGGGTCGGTCGTACAGCTGGCCTTGGTGACTCGTCCGTCGGATAAGGAGGATCGGTCATTTGCAAACCACTTCGGGTGGTTATGGCTTGACAGCTTTCTTTTGGATTTACTTCGGTATTGCTCGGAAATCCACCTTTGGCCATTGTGGACATGGATTGGGCGATTTGCCCTATTTGCTTTTCCATGTTCTTCATTGTTGATTTCAGGCCCTCCATTTCCTATTCTTGTCGGTGAAGATGCTCGTCATACGTTGGCCCTCGTTGCTCTCTTTGATGGTTGAAATCGGGAGGTGGTTTTAGAGCATTCTTTGGATTGGCGGAGGAGAAGTTCTCGTGATTCCGAATTCCCGGGTGGTAATGAGTAGGGTTTTGGTTCTGATTGTGGGTTCCCCGGAAATTGTTGAATCGGTGGTTCATAAAGTGTGCCTGCTCCCAATCGTCGTTTGTGGCTTGTGAAGTACTTGCTGCTGCTACTCGTTCGGTCTGTGGCCCTCGAACTGAAATTTGGGCGACCTGATTTGATAGGGTCGCTAATTGTGCTGAAACTGCGGCTAGAGGATCTAGTTGGTGGACTCCGGCCACCTTTTTGTATACCACTCCGTTCGGACGGCCAATGGTAAGCATTCTCACACATTCGCTCGACAATGTCTCGAGCGTCTGTGGGAGTTTTGTTTTGCAATGATCCACCTGAAGCAGCATCGACTAAAGATCGGGCTGGTTGATCGAGCCCATTGTAGAATAACTCCATTTGATCCCACGGGTTGAATCCGTGTTGAGGGCATTGTCGTAATAAGTCCTTGAATCTCTCCCAAGACTCGTGCATCGGCTCTTGGCTCATCTGTCTGAAGTTGCCTACATCTCTTCGTAATTGTGCGGTCTTCGAGGGTGGAAAGAATCGTGCCAGAAAGGCTTGTGATAATTCTTCCCAACAGGTGAGTGATCCTGGATTAAGACTCAGAAGCCAACTCTTCGCTTTATCTCTGACAGAAAATGAGAATAGCTTCAACCGGATGGCATCATCAGAAACACCGTTAACTTTGATTGTGTCACAAATCTCCAAGAAATTGGCAAGATGGAGATTTGGATCTGCAGTGGCTGCTCAAGAGGATTGGTTCGCCATGACCATGTTGATTAGCCCGTCTTTAGCTCGAAGTTGTTTGCGGCTATCGTCGGTTTCCTGATTCCCGAATAGTTCTCATTCACAGCTGGAGTTCGGTATTCTCGCATTGTTCGCTCGGGTGGCAGGTTCGGTCTTGGCTGCTCGTGATCTCATCCTGGCTCTCGATCGTACTCAAAGGCCAGGTGCTCTGGATTTCCTTGATCTTCGGCCATTGGTTCACTTTGTTGTTTGCGCGTGGCCCTCCGTCTTCGAAACGTCCTTTCAATCTCGGGATCGTAAGGTATGATTTCCAAATTTCGACTCCTGGGCATAAACAAAGGGATTGGTTAAAATCAAGGTAAAAATCGAAAATAAAACAAGTAAATAGCTAAATTAACAATCAGATAATTGGTAACACTATCAACAAAGATAAACTCAAATTGGTCCCCGGCAACGGCGCCAAAAACTTGATACGCGTTTTCCTCACGTATAAATTACCACAAGTATACAGTATCGCATTTTGCAGAACAGTGGTTCCGGATATCGATCCACAGGGACCTTGTAGATTCAAATGCTGAGTAGTGTAATTATATTATCGTTATATTATCTAGCCGATCGTAAATAAGTGGATTGGTGATAAACCCTAATTTAAAAGCATGTAAGATCGTAAACATGCAAATAAAGAATGTACGTAAATAAAGTAACAACAACTCAACGCGGGGACTTCGCACTACAAGAAAAAGGCCTTTCGACAACAAACAACACGTGTTGTTAAATTATATAGACAACGCGCGCGTGAACGTGGTAGACCAACATGTTGTTAAAGCCTTAGAATTTTAACGACACGCTATGAGTGTTGCGAAGCATGTTGCGGTTGAAGAATAACAACAAGCACATTATGTTGTGATAAGCTATTCACAAGATGTATTTGTATGTTGTAACAAACTTTATAACAAGCCACCATGGCATCTTGCGGTAGAGTTTCAACCAGATCCGTTTGCACCTTGTGGAATGATTTATTATTAGAAAAAAAAATATTTTTACATAATCGTAATCAAAATGTACAAAACTCTGATTTCCAATAAATTTCGATTCAATACAATTTGAAACAAGCGAGAATTCTCTAAACACAAAAATATCCAACCATACTATAATCGCATATCATGTACTAAGAAATAACAAAACTAATTTATTTTATGTCTAACAAATTCTCAAGTCTCCCATTGTCGAAATTCCTCAACGTTGCTTAACTGCACAACTCAATTAGGTTCTTGGATGCGAAGTGCTACAATAGTTTACTAGAATAGGCTGAAAATAGCAACAAGTGTTGTTAACTGGTGCCCAAATAAATTAAAATAAAATTAAGAAAATGAAATAAATTAAAGAATCAATTACGAAAACATTCACTTACTCGATATCCGCTACCTGTAAGCAAAAAAAAGGGTATTTAGTTAAACTTGTTTACTACAATGTAATTATGCTAATATCAATGAAATGTGATGCTATGAAGCTGAACGCGTACAACATGAATCACCTGAAACCATATCATCCGATACACTCACTAGCTCACTATATGTGAATTTTCCTAGCTATAGAAACCATATAAATCTCACCAGATGAATCTTCTTTTTAGAGATTTCTTAGCGAAATTAGAATACTCTGTCTAAGTTCATGTGCATCTACAGATCCATCCTTTGTCGCAATTCTCCTTTCGGATTTGAACAACTTCTACCTTTAGTTTCTCATTCTCTATTTTCTGCTTAAGAAGAAGCAGATTCGCTCAAATTAGTAAAAAGAAAAAGCACTTTTTTTGTGTGGAATTGCATATCAACAAATTACCTCTGAATTTATTGAAATGTACTAAAAACAAGAAAATAATATAAATCATGGCAAGATGATAAATGAAAAAAAAGCTTCAAGATATCATCAAACTTATAAGCAAATACCTTCAAAGTTGTCTGTTTCTTTATCTGCATTAATGAAATCCACAACACCTATCATTCAACGCCTGCTATAATATAATAAATACTCAAATGCAAGAAATTGTGGTAATAGACATAGCTCTTGATAATGAAATAAATAATTTCCCAAGCAAAATGACAGAGGAGAAAGAATACAAACGTGAATCTCAAAACCCTTCACACCAGAATGTGCCATCAGTTCCATTATGCTGCATTTAAATTGTAGATTTAGTTACAAGTAAAATCATTAAGAAATATAAAAAACTAGATTAATTCATGCCTGGACTACATATACACTTATCCTCAAAATTACAAATTCAAGAATTAAAATTAAAAATTAAAAACAAATACTGAAATCTGACACATAGTCGAGAATTAAATTTTAAAATCAATGGATTTCCGAATCTCTAAATTCATTTCAATTCATAAAATCAATTGACTCTCCAATCCAAATTATTGAAAAAAAATTGAATTTTAGTAACAATTTAAAATTTAAGAGAACACATGAGGTAAAAAAGGAGAAATTACCCGAATTGAAGAAACCGGCTGTGGTGGTGAAGGCTGGTTTTTCATAAGGTCTGATTTCTGCGAGAGATAGACAGAAGAGGTACTGGTGGTGGCGGCTCGTGCAGTGCTGGCGTGGTGGTGGCTGGTCCTTGATAAGAGCGAAACTCGGGGAAATAGATTGGCCGTTGTGCGATGCTGGTGGTGCAGGCGGTGGTCGAAATTCTAGAAAGACAGACGAGAACGTGGGAGAAAAATGCAGGGAAAAGAGGGATCGAGGGTGAGAGGGGATAAAACGTTCCGATGAAGAGAAATTAAAAAGAAAAATAAATATAAGAAAGGAAAAATAAAAGCTTACCATATATCGTATTTTCTTAAATTACAACATACTTTGGCAGGTTGTTATATTTAATTTTATTTAACAAATTTAAATTACAATATTTGACAACACACTTATGGATCTTGTTATATTTAGTTTATTTTACAAGACACGAACAAGTGTTGTTATATTTAACCCATTCTACAAGCCGCGTAACTGTCTTGTAGTATGTCATTTTAACAACACACAAACTATGCATGTTGTAATATATATATTTTTCGGATTAATGACAACATGCATTTAAAGCGTCTTGTCAAATATATAATATAACAACATGCTTTCCCCGCACCTTGTTGAATTCAAGTTGTTAAAAGTCATTTTTCTTGTAGTGTCGATTTAAAGGGGACTTCTAGGGCCAAATCCACCTATGTATAATCAACAACGATCTACAAATCCGCTATCTAATGCCACATTCCTATTCGTTAACCCAGACACTAATGTACTCTATGTTAGAGTATGTGACCAATAAGCCAACTAAGTGTTGTGTTTTCTCACGCTACTCGTAAATAATCTATTTCAAATTAATGGTAAAATACCTTTTGGCATTCTATATCTCTTATCCCATGCAAGCAACATAGATATAGTCCTAACGAGTTACTTTATTACTGTGAGTTGATCTAGTAGAATCGTGAGATAACTCAGCAATGTAATGTAACTGTTAAACCTTGTTCCTAGTCGATGGGTTACGCCAATAATGAGGATACCAGCCTTTCCCTTTTGAGACTAGCACTTAGTGTATGTGTACTGCGTCTCATCAGTCATCGGTGTTGTGACATCGGCATACTTGAGTGGGTGCTCATATTAGATGAGGTCACTGAACTCCCTCGCTTAGAAATCTATAAGTAGTTCCCAATCATCGAGTAATAGGTTTCTATGATATAGTTGTGCACCATTAGTCCTTAAGACCCAGACATCACTGTGACTTCACTAGAGGACCGACTGTATCGTGACCTGTCCCTGAGTCCCACCGCGGACCGCTCCAACGGCCAACGTTCGTGCAGTCCCAAATCTAGTGTGAAGTCTGTGCATTGTAGTAGGGGATTCGAGCGCTTGAGTAGTCATGGATGTCCTGTGTGTTCTGTCGGTTTGTAATCCATGCATGGAATCTCCGGCCGGAGTTGATAGTGGGGTGATTAGGGAAATGTGTTTCTCTAAGTCACACACGAACGGATTATAACACCTAGAACGTTCGCACGGTTATTGAACTTAATAAGAGGTCTCGATGGACCAATACCTCTAGTTCAATCGGGATATTTGCTGCGAAGGGATCGTACTGTACGTTAACTATATCATAAGGTTCTTGCACGCACTTCACTTGTATCTAGGGAATCATGATGCGTAGTTGCTAGACGTCAATCTTTATTCATTGGGCACCGATTTGATCGGCGATTAAGTAAAATGAGTTTTACTCTAATCGGGACTCTTGGGAGGAGTTCGTATAAGAACAATGTGTTGTTCGAATCACAGAATTACAAGCATAGATTAATGTGTTAATCTTTGCGTAGTTGGATGTCAATATGATTGAATCTAAGATTCGTAATTGTGGATTACGAGTTGGAATAAACGGAGAGAAAGACATATGCGGAAATTTAGTGAACTTTCTAAATTGGGAAGTTCCCCGATTTTGCAGGTCCACTAAATTAGAAGTTTCTAATTTTGGAAATTGAAAATTTCAAAGAGGCACTCGTATCGACGAGGATTTTATGCTCGTCACAAATATAATTTTGTTATAATTTTGTGGACGATCGTTTGTAAGAAACGAGGCCGATGAAGGGGTGGGCTTAATGGATCAGTGGGTCAAGCCCAATGACTTAAGCCCATGAGGGTTATGAACCCTAGTATAAATACAACTCATATGATGAGTTGAGATCAAGTTTTTACAGCCTCAAACCCTAGCCGCATGAAGCACGGCCGTCCTCCGCCTCACGGCTGCAGCCCTGCCGCTGCACCGCCGCACCGCCGTCGCGCCGCCGCTCCGCCGCCGTCGCCGCCGCCGGTTTGTTCTCTTTTCTTCCTCGTCTCTATTCCCGTTGTTTTTCTAACTCTTATGTATCTAGTGCTGCAGTTAGAGTGGGTCTAGTTGTACGAGGTGAAACCTAATTGGAGAGGAAGAATGCAACTCCACCACCGCCAGCCCCGCACGCGCCGTCGTCGCTGCACCCCATGTGCCGCCGTCGAGATCAGATCGGACCAGCTGCTGTTCGGTCGGTTCTTCGAAGCCTTGGAGTTGTTTAATAGCAGCTTGTACGTGTCTTAGTTTATAGATTTCGATTCGTCGAAATCTCACGCTTCAAGAGGTAAAATCGAAAACCCCTGCGAATTAATTCATAATTGGATTATGTGAACTAATTTGTGAGCGTGAAAATTATATGAAGAATGTATGTTTTCGATTTCATGATGTCGTATGCAAGCATGCCAGTCTTTGTTTTTCATTTTATTTAATTTCGATTAAAATATGAAAAATTACCATGTGTATGGCGGAAGCCTTAAGGTACGTTCAATTAATTGATTTATGCATGTGATCGAACATTGAGTTCGATTAAATTTTTGTTTTCCGCTGCGTATACATGCATCGATCCCCAACAGTGGTATCAGAGCCACGGGTAATCGATTAATTGTCAACGTGTTTAATCGCTTTCAAAAGCATGCTTAATTTGTTGAATTGTTAAATTTTTGGTATTATAGAAATTGGGTGTTTTAATTTTAATTGAATATTTTGAATATTTTCAGAAATTGTAGAATTTGAAAAATCGAAAATTCTGAATTTTATTTTTCTGATTTTCTACAGCTGACCGGTCCGGTCAGCACCGAAACAAAAAAAAAATATTATTTTAAATTTCTGAAAATAAAATTAAAACAAATTGATTTTTAATTTTTGAAATTATTCATCATTTAAGCCCAATTAGATAATTTATCCATTAATTTAATTTGAATTCAAGGAATAGTGTTGGATTAATTTATTAATTTAATTGTTAAATTAATTTTATTAATGGAACACAAATTACATGGCAAATAATTAATGGGTCTCGTTCTTATTTGATTGATTTATGAATGAAAGAGGTCCGTTAATTATTTTGCATTTAATCGTTTTAATTTATTAATTCATATGATGAATAATTGTAATTGAGTACGATGATGATCGTATGTCTTTCTTAGGATCAACATGCGTTTCCACATTAGAGAACATAGTTGTAGGAATCCCAAACGATCATAACCAATAATTCTGATGAGATAACCATTACTTAATAAACATCCCTCATTCTTAATTTCTAAGAATAATTATCAAGCTATAAAGGAGAACCGATTTGTCGTTCTTTCTTCTTTTCTTCTACCAACGATTAGATTATGTGTAGCCTCTCATAATAGTGCAGTAAGCCGTGTTAGCGGGGAGTGCTATTATGGGATAAGCTGTAATTTAATTGACATTAGATGGAGATACGGTTGTAGATAAAATTCTATTGGATTAATGTGGTCGGCTAGATTAACTAGGGACTGCATTAGTTTGATAGAGTTGGATCTATGACATCTCACAGTGGTAGGCTAGACTTGACACACGAAGATTTTGATATTCGCGAGATTAACTTAGGTCATTATCAAGTGTGAGGTAAAACAATCTTTAGGGTCACATAGTGATGTGATAGATAATACTCTAGCTTTAGGCTTATGTAATCGGGCTAGATTAACTACGGCTTACATTTGCGCTATTGGACCTAAAGCCCATTAAGGAAAAATACGTTTTCTCGTATGTCTGCTAGAGGGTGGTGGAATTCGATAAAATTAGTGGGAGAACAATTAAATGATAAAAGTCCAAATCTTTAATTGCATTCATTAATAATGAAATATCTTTTATGTAAGTCTACTTAAAAGTTTCAGTATAAATGCTAAGAATCCCTTATCGTCAATTCTCGATATGAACAAAACTTAGTGGCAATAATTACCTTGATTGGCTCAATAAAATTCGTTTGGCGCGTTTGCTCCAAGAGCAAATTGTGCATACTCAAATAAATACCCCGACCAAACTTCATGATAACTCGACTCACTAGGGAACCACCACTTATTAGAAGTGGAAGAAGGGTGTCCATTACGACGAAGTGTTATACGATAGCACCTAGTCGCCCAAGTTAGCAAGGAACTATGAGAACCACCTTTATGTTATTGACATATAGGCTTGCCTTGAGATCGTGTGTGGTGAGAACATTATGGCAATGAGGTTCGCGACAACTGAGGAGTTGATGTCTCTTAGACTGAGCTAGAGGACTACGGTCTTGAAGCATGGTTTTAAGATGACTCACTCTTAAAGAAGTTGTGTGACCACAACATCGTTCTCCCATCAGAGATCTCGGTATCTCATACTTCCATCACTCACTAACTATTATGAAACGTTCATAATTAGTTTCAACAAGAATATGGTTGAATCTCCTTTTGAAGGAGTTGGTCAACATGTTGTAATAGGAGTCGGTTATAAAGGAAGAGAAGTCTGTTTTGCATTTGTTAGTTTCTATATCTTTTACTATGAATAGTTCAAAGTCGAAGAAGATAGCAAAACGAAAATAGTTTCCGGCCTAGCAAAAGATAGACTAGGGGTAAATCAAGTATTCACAAGGCCAAAGAAAACAAGCATATAAGTGATGCTTGCTTCCAATATGGAAAGACAGACCATTAGGCTCTGTAAACTGTAAGGAGTGTCTTGCTCAGAAATGTTCTGAGAAAGATACATTATTCATTGAACTTATATGAAGTATAATCCAATGAACTTTAGGTTAACCCGAACTCGATATAGAAGTCAAAACCCCGCAAAACTTTGGCACGCCACGACTAGGTCACATCTCTTTAAGAAGGATAAACGAGTTTGTTCGTGAGGGATTATTCACCTTGGATGATGAGAACTCACTTCAAACTTGTGAATCTTGTCTTAAAGAAAAAAATGACCAAGTCGCCATTGAAAGGGCAAATGGAACGTGCCGAAGGTCTCTTGGATTTGATCCATACAGAGATGTGTGGCCCACTAAGTGTTAGTGCAAGGGGTGGTTTCAACTACTTCGTTACCTTTACCGATGATTTTTCTAGGTATGGTTTCGTGTACTTAATGAAGTACAAGTCTGAAATTTTTGAAGGGTTCAAAGATTTAAACACCAAGTAGAAAACCAACTTGTCGCCGTATTAAGAAGCTGCGATTCGATCGTGATGGCGAATACTTAAGCGCCGAGCTTATTGACTGTCTAAATGAGAATAAGATTCTCTCTCTCAATGGACTGCTCCTGGAACTCCTCAATTGAATGGAGTGTTCGAACGTCGGAATCGAACCCTGTTGGACATGGTTCGATCTTTGATGGGGTTCACCGAGATGCCGGCATACCTGTGGGGTCATGCACTCCTAACTGCCGCGTATTTGTTGAATAGGGTTAACACCAAAACAGTTTGTTCCACACCATATGAACTACGGCATACCCGATAATCCACTTACATGAAATGGCTAGTGGGAGACGAGTTGGATAGTCGATCCAACTTATGTCATTTCGTGGGGTATCTCAAAATTGTTTTTGATGCTTATTCTACTATCCCTTGAAACAAAAGTGTTTGTCTCGGGGAATGTCACCTTCTTAAAGAAGAAGTTTCTATGTGATAAAATAAGTGTATGGTAGAACTCGAAGAAATTCGAGAACCACGAATTGAAGTTCCAACACCATAAATAGGACAAGAGCCAATCAAAATATAATCACCCATTAATGTACCTTCTCAACCAACTATGTGGAGATTCGAAATGATCCATAGAGAACTCAATAGGCTTATGATCATCGAAGGTAGTCAAAATGAGTTTGACCACGGATATGATCCAAGTACCTTCAATGTGTCTGTATTTGATGCAGACAAGGGACATTGGCGTCAAGCCATGAAATCCAAAATGGATTCCATATATTCCAACAAGGTATGGACCTTGATGGATCCACCCAAGGGAATTTTTCCCGTTGGATGCAAGTGGATCTACAATCTTTAAGATTGGAATAGATGGAAAGGTATCGACCTATAAAGCTAGATACGTGAAAGATAGTTATACTCTAAGACAAGTTGTTGTCTATGAGATAAAGTTTCACAAATCACTGTGCTTAAAATCCATTAGGACTTTGCTAGCCATTTCTGCGTAGTATGAATACGAGATATGGAAAATGAATGTGAAAACCACCTTCCTCAATGGCGAGATTGAGGGAATCAGAGTGGTACAGCCGGAAGGTTTCACATCTTGTCGAAATTGGCAAAATGTTTGCACAATTCTAGCGATCCATTTGTGGATTGAACCTAGCATCCCATTAAATTAGAATGTTTGATTCCACACGAAAATCAAAGGGATTTGATTTAGTGAAGAGTTCGAAAGAGCCTTAAGTTCACAAGAAGGTTAGTGTGAGCGCCATTACGTTTAATAGTGTTTTGTGTTGGTGGCATTCTACTCATTGGGAATGATGTAGGAATGTTGCAGTCAACTAAAACACGGTTGTCCACACGTTTCTCAATGAATGAATTTAGGGTAAGCTTCCTACGTATTAGAGGATACGTATTTATAGAGATAAATAGAAGAGGTTGCTTAGCTACCCTAATTCATATTATAGACTTGATATGGTTTATGCAGTGAAGCGTCACTGTAGATTTCAGTCTAACCCCAGCCAAGTTAGTTGGATAGATATGAAAGAAATCCTTGAATACTTGCGAAGTACTAAGGACTTGTTCATGTATAGTCTGTGGGGATTCCGAGTTGAAAGTAAAGTCGTTCGACGACTTTAGGGTTTCAGTCGGAAATGGACAACTTTAAAAGGACGTGAGGGATTATATTCATGCTTTATAACGGGGTGCCGTGTGTTGGAAAGAGTTCCAAATGGAACATGACGGCGGATTTCACCTCCGAGGCTTAGAATAATGCGGCATTGGATGACGCAAACGTAGCAGTTTGGATTTGAAATTACATTCAAATGTTGAATGTATTTATTCAAAAGATCTCATCAGAAATCCAAGCAAATACTGAATACAAATTATTTCATTAGTAAGATAATTAATAGAGGCTAACTTTAGTTCGAGAGAGTTGCCTCGGTAGACAACATTCTAGATCCCTTTACTTAGCCTTTACACAGACCGGTCCATGAGAAACATCCAGAGTCGATGGGACTTAGGTAATGAGTAGTTGGCTTTAGGTCAAGTGGGAGATTGTTAGAGTATGTGACCAATAAGCCAACTAAGTGTTGTGTTTTCTCACGCTACTCGTAAATAATCTATTTCAAATTAATGGTTAAATACCTTTTGGCATTCTATATCTCTTATCCCATGCAAGCAGTATAGATATAGTCCTAACGAGTTACTCTATTACTGTGAGTTGATCTAGTAGAATCGTGAGATAACTCATCAATGTAATGTAACTGTTAAACCTTGTTCCTAGTCGATGGGTTACGCCAATAATGAGGATACCGGCCTTTCCCTTTTGAGACTAGCACTTAGTGTATGTGTACTGCGTCTCATCAGTCATCGGTGTTGTGACATCGGCATACTTGAGTGGGTGCTCATATTAGATGAGTTCACTGAACTCCCTCGCCTAGAAATCTATAAGTGGTTCCCAATCATCGAGTAATAGGTTTCTATGATATAGTTGTGCGCCATTAGTCCTTAAGACCCAGACATCACCGTGACTTCACTAGAGGACCGACTGTATCGTGACCTGTCCCTGAGTCCCACCGCGGACCGCTCTAAGAGCCAACGTTCGTGCAGTCCGAAATCTAGTGTGAAGTCTGTGCATTGTAGTAGGGGATTCGAGCGCTTGAGTAGTCATGGATGTCCTGTGTGTTCTGTCGGTTTGTAATCCATGGAATCTCCGGCCGGAGTTGATAGTGGGGTGATTAGGGAAATGTGTTTCTCTAAGTCACACACGAACGGATTATAACACCTAGAACGTTCGCACGGTTATTGAACTTAATAAGAGGTCTCGATGGACCAATACCTCTAGTTCAATAAGGACATTTGCTGCGAAGGGATCGTACTGTACGTTATTTATATCATAAGGTTCTTGCACGCACTTCACTTGTATCTAGGGAATCATGATGCGTAGTTGCTAGACGTCAATCTTGATTCGTTGGGCACCGATTTGATCGGCGATTAAGTAAAATGAGTTTTACTCTAATCGGGACTCTTGGGAGGAGTTCGTATAAGAACAATGTGTTGTTCGAATCACAAAGAGTTGTGAGCCCACGACTAGCTTACACCTGAACCATTGAGGGTCACACTTCTCGTGTAACATGGATCCTTGAAAAACAACAAGCATAGATTAATGTGTTAATCTTTGCGTAGTTGGATGTCAATATGATTGAATCTAAGATTCGTAATTGTGGATTACGAGTTGGAATAAACGGAGAGAAAGAGATATGCGGAAATTTAGTGAACTTTCTAAATTGGGAAGTTCCCCGATTTAGCAGGTCCACTAAATTAGAAGTTTCTAATTTTGGAAATTGAAAATTTCAAAGAGGCACTCGTATCGACGAGGACTTTATGCTCGTCACAAATATAATTTTGTTATAATTTTGTGGACGATCGTTTGTAAGAAACGAGGCCGACGAAGGGGTGGGCTTAATGGATCAGTGGGTCAAGCCCAATGACTTAAGCCCATGAGGGTTATGAACCCTAGTATAAATACAACTCATATGATGAGTTGAGATCAAGTTTTTACTGCCCCAAACCCTAGCCGCATGAAGCACGGCCGTCCTCCGCCTCACGGCTGCAGCCCCGCCGCTGCACCGTCGCAACGCCGTCGCGCCGCCGCTCCGCCGCCGTCGCCCCCGCCGGTTTGTTCTCTTTTCTTCCTCGTCTCTATTCCCGTTGTTTTTCTAACTGTTCTGTATCTAGTGCTGCAGTTAGAGTGGGTCTAGTTGTACGAGGTGAAACCTAATTGGAGAGGAAGAATGCAACTCCACCACCGCCAGCCCCGCACGCGCCGTCGCCGCTGCACCCCATGTGCCGCCGTCGAGATCAGATCGGACCAGCTGCTGTTCGGTCGGTTCTTCGCAGCCTTGGAGTTGTTTAATAGCAGCTTGTACGTGTCTTAGTTTATAGATTTCGATTCGTCAAAATCTCACGCTTCAAGAGGTAAAATCGAAAACCCCTGCGAATTAATTCATAATTGGATTATGTGAACTAATTTGTGAGCATGACAATTATATGAAGAATGTATGTTTTTGATTTCATGATGTCGTATGCAAGCATGCCAGTCTTTGTTTGTCGTTTTATTTAATTTCGATTAAAATATGAAAAAGTACCATGTGTATGGCGGAAGCGTTAAGGTACGTTCAATTAATTGATTTATGCATGTGATCGAACATTGAGTTCGATTAAATTTTTGTTTTCCGCAGCGTATACATGCATCGATCCCCAACACTCTAACCCCCGCCTCCAGTGTAGTTAGAGTCTACCCACAGGTCCGACGTCTCCGTTCAGAACCTGCTATTAAGAGAGCATTTAGGTCAAGTCCTTAAGGGCTACCCGAAGTGCATCACGTCTCCGTTTCCACACCCCGAGCTATGTTTTCCTACTTCAAACAAGAAATCCTCTCTTGAGTTCATTCCTATTTAATATCAATCTTAGAGCTGATCAACACAATCAGAAGCATTTAATACAGGAAAACATAAACGAAATCAAAACACGACAAATAGATAACAGAAATGATGATCGAAATCAATATATACAAGGCTTCATTGCCCTAGAAGAAAATGTTCTTAGTTCATAACAAACATAGTATCAAAAGAATGTACAAAGGAAATGAAGAACAAAACGTAAAGAAATTGCGTAAGAAAAACCCAAGTCGAAACCCCCGTTGATGATTCCCGCGAAGAACCGTCGAAAACCGTAAAAAGTCGAAGAAGGAATGAAGAATGAAAGGACCTTTCATTTATAGTGAAATGCAAAGCTTCCTCAAGAAGCTTTCCAATTCAAAATATCTTTCTCAAAAGGCGTGCCCAGATCGCGATCCGGGTTGTTTGGATCGCGATCTGGCAGCCTCGGGGAACTGCCCACCGCCATGCCAGATCGCGATCCAGGAATGTGGATCGCGATCTGGATCTTCAATCATTTCAGCTCTGTCGGACCCCCAGATCGCGATCCGACTTCCCGGATCGCGATCTGGATTTGACCCCTATTTCTTCTCTATTAGCACCCCCAGATCGCGATCCGGAATGCTGGATCGCGATCTGGGTCTTGATCCCTTTTCGTACTGTGACAACCCCCAGATCGCGATCCAGAGATGTCAGATCGCGATCTGGGTCTTCTTGGCCCCCAAAATTGGCTTGAAAATTCGGTTTCGCTTTCAAATGGCTCCGACTCGACAAAAATACCTAATAAAACCCTGAAATAGAAATAAAACAAGAAACGCTATAATATATACAAATAAAGCCGAAACTCGGACGAACGAAGACCAAAACTCGAGGATTTGATAAGCAAAAATCGTGCAAAACGAACACTTATCAATACCGTAACCAAACTTCATGATAATTCGACTCACTAGGAGACCACCACTTATTAGAAGTGGAAGATAGGTGTCCATATTGACGAAGTGTTGACATATAGGCTCACCTCGAGATCGTGTGTAGTGAGAGCATTATGGCAATGAGGTTTGTAATGACTAAGGAGTTGATGTCTCTTAGGCTACACGAAAGGACTCCGGTCCGTGAGCATGATTTAAGATGACTCGCTCCCAAAGAAGTTGCGTGACTACAATGTCGTTCTCCCACTAGAGTTCTCGGTGAATCTCATGCTTCCATCACTAACTACCTCTTATGAAACGTTCATAATTAATTTCAATGAGAATATGGTTGAATCTCTTTTTTGAAAGAGTTGGTCAACATGTTGAAATACGAGTCAGTTATAAAGGAAGAATCGTTTGTTTTGACGTCGGCACCTTCTATATCTTTTTCTAAGAATAGTTTAAAGTGGAAGAAGAGGGTAAAAGGAAAATAGTTTCTAGTCGAGCAAACAATAGACTAGGGGTGATTCGAGTATTCGTAAGGACAAGGAAAACAAGCATATAAGTGATGCTTTCTTTCAATGTGGAAAAACAGACCATTGGGCTCTGTAAACTGCACATAGTATCTTGATCGGAAACGTTCTGAGAAAGATGCATTTTTCGTTTAACCTGAACTCAATATAGAAGATAACCCAACACAACTTTGGCACGTTAGATTAGGACATATTTCTTTAAGACGAATGAATGAGTTTGCATGTGAGGGATTGTTCATGTTGGATGATATGAACTCAGTATGGGCTCGTAAATTTTGTTTAAAAAGAAAAATGTCCAAATTACCATCAAGGGACAAATGGAGCGTGTTGAAGGTCTCTTGGACTTGGTCCATGTAGACATGTGTGGTCCACTAAATGTTAGTGCAAGGGGTGGTTTTAACTACTTCATAACCTTTGTTGATGATTACTCAAGGTATGGTTTTTGTATACTTGATGAAGTACATATTTGAAATATATGAAATATTCAAAGATTTCGAAAACAAAGTAGAAAAGCAACTCATATGAAGTATTAAGAAACAACGATCCGATCGTAATGGAAAATACTTAAACGATGAGTTTATCGACTATCTCAAAGAGAACGTAATTCACTAAGTTACCGGCGTACTCATGGGGTCATGCACTCCATAGCGCCACGTATTTAGTGAACAGGGTTAACACCAAAGCAGTTAGTTCCGCCCCATATGAACTTTGGCATTCCCGATAATCCACTTACATGAAGTGGCTAGTGGGAGACGAGTTGAATAGTCGATCCAACTTATGCCATTTCGGGGGGTATCTTAAAAATTGTTTTAAATACTTATTCTACTATTCCTTGAAACAAAAGTGTTTGTCTCGGAGAATGAGACCTTCTTAAAGAAGAAGTTTCTATGCGATAGAATAGGTGTATGGTAGAACTCGAAGAAATTCGAGAACCACGAATTGAAGTTCCAACACCATAAATAGAACAAGAGCCAATCAAAATCAAATCACCCATTAATGTACCTTCTCAACCATCTATGTGTAGATTCGAAAGGATCCGTAGAGAACTCAATAGGCTAACCCTCATCGAAGGTAGTCAAAAAGAATTTGACGAGGGATGTGATCCAAAGAACCTTCAGTGAGGCTGTATTTGATGCAGTAATGGACATTGTCTTAATGCCATGAAATCCGAAATGGATTCCATATACTCCAACCAGGTATGGACCTTGATGGATCCATCCAAGGGAATCTTTCCCGTTGGTTGCAAGTGGATCTATAATCTTTAAGTTGGAATAGATGGAAAGGTATCGACCTATAAAGGGAGACACGTGAAAACGACTTATACTCTAAGACAAGTTGTTGTTTGTGAGATAAGTTTTCACGAACTATACTATAATTCCATTAGGATTTTGCTAGCCATTTCTGCGTAGTATGACTACGAGATATGGAAAATAGATATGAAAATCACCTTCCTCAATGGCGAGATTGAGGAAATCAGAGTGGTGCTGTCGAAAGGCTTCATATCTTCTGGAACTTAGCAAAAGGTTTGCCAAATTCCAGCGATCCAAATATGGATTGAACCTAGCATCCCATCAATTAGAATGTTCGATTCGATACAAAATCAAGCAATTGATTTAGTAACGAATTCGAAAGAGCCTTAAGTTTACAAGAAGGTTAGTGGGAGTGCCATTACGTTTCCGATTGCTTTGTGTTGACAGCATTCTACTCATTTGGAATGTTGTAGGAATGTTGCCTTCAACTAAAACACGATTGTCCTAATATTTCTCAACACATGAATTTGGGATAAGCTTCATACGTATTAGAGGATACGTATTTATACAGATAAATAGAAGAGGTTGCCTAGTTATCCCAATTCATATTATAGACATGATATAATGTATGCAGTGAAGCGTCGCAGTAGATATCAGTCTAACCCCAACCAAGTTAGTTGGATATATAGTAGTAATGACCTGTTCATATATAGTAAGGACTTGTTCATATATCCTTACTACTTGCGAAGTAGTAAGGACTTGTTCATATATATTGTATGGGGATTCCGAGTTTAAAATAAAGTCGTTCGACGACTTTAGTGTTTCAGTCGGAAGTGGAAAACTCAAAAAGGACGTGGGAATTTATATTCATGCTTATTAACGAGGTGCCGTATGAGTCCAAAGTGAAACATGACGACGGATTCCACCTCCGAAGCTTAATATATTGCGACATTAGATGACGCAAATGTAGCAGTTTGGATTCAAAATTACATTCAAATGTTTAATGTATGAATTCAATAGGTCTCATCAGAAATCACAGCATATACTGAATCGTGATTATCTCATAAGTAAGATAATTAATAGGGGTGAACTTTAGTTCGAGAGAGTTGCCTCGGTAGACAACGTATTAGAGCCCTGAACTTAGCCTTTACCCATACTGGTCCATGAGAAACATCGAGAGTCGATGGGACTTAGGTAATGAGTAGTTGGCTTTAGGTCAAGTGGGAGATTGTTAGAGTAGGTGACCGAAGAGCCAACTAATTGTTGTGTTTTCTCACGCTACTCGTAAATAATCTATTTCGTAATTATGATAAACCCCCCCCCCCCCCCTTGGCATTCTATATCCTTGTCCCTTGCATAAGCATATATATAGTCCTTACAGTTACTTAATTACTATAAGTAGATCTAGTAGAATCGTGAGATTATTTAGTTAAGTATAGTAATTGTTAAACATGGTTCCTAGTCAACGGGTTACGCCACTAATGAGGATATCAGTTTTTCCCATTTGAGACTAGGACTTAGTGTATGGGTACTGCGTCTCATCAGTCAACGGTGTTGTGAGATCGGCATACATAACTAGGTGCTCATAAGTCGATGAGTTCACCGAACCCCCTCAATCTAGAGATCTCTAAGTGGTTCCCAATAATCGAGTAGAGATTTCTATGATATAGTTGTACACCATTAATCCTTAAGACCCAGACATCACCGTGACTTCACTAGAGGACCAGCTGTATTGTGACCTGTCCCCGAGTTCCACCGAGGACCGCCCCAAGGGCACTGTTCGTGCAGTCCGAAATCTAGTGGGAGGTCTGTTCATTGTAGTAGGAGATTCGATCGCTTGATTAGTCATGGATATCCTGTGTGTTCTTACGATTTAAGATCCATGAAGTCCGTGGCCACAACTGAAAGTGTCGTGATTAGAGAAATGTGTTTCTCTAAGTCAAACACGAACGAATTATGTAATCAAGAACGTCCACACAGTTATTGAACTCATAAAGAGGTCTCGACGAACCAATGCATCTAGTTCAATCGGGATATATGTATTGAAGGGATCGTACTGTACGCTAACTATATCACAAGGTTCTTGCAGGCACTTCATTTGTATATAGGGAATAATGACGCATAGTTGCTAGACGCCAATCTTGATTCGTTGGGTAGTTAAGTTGAAACTAGATTCAACTTAATTGTAACTCTAGGGACGAGTTTAAACCACAATGGGTTGTGGGCCCACGGCTAGCTTACACCTGAACCATCGAGGGTCACACTGTTCGTGTACATGAGATCCTTAATGCAACGAGCTAAGAATAATTAGTTAATCTTAGTGTAATAGGAAGTCAATATGATTGAGTCCAACATTCGTATTTATTAATTACGGATGAGAATGAGTAGAGGAAAAGAATCCGACAGAAATTTAGTGAACTTTATATATTGGGAAGTTTCCCAATTTGGCAAGTCCTAAATTAGGGCTTCCAATTTCGGAAATTGTTAAATTGCAAAGTGGTACTCGTTGTTAAATTGCAAATTTAGTGGTCTTTCGCTTTTTTCTTGTAATAAAACAATCGTTTTTCGTTCGTAATAATAAAATATTTCATTTGGCATTCTATATCTCTTATCCCATGCAAGTAGCATAGATATAGTCCTAACGAGTTACTCTATTACTGTGAGTTGATCTAGTAGAATCATGAGATAACTCAGCAATGTAATGTAACTGTTAAACCTTGTTCCTAGTCCATGGGTTACGCCAATAATGAGGATACCGGCCTTTCCCTTTTGAGACTAGCACTTAGTGTATGTGTACTGCGTCTCATCAGTCCTCGATGTTGTGACATCGGCATACTTGAGTGGGTGCTCATACTAGATGAGTTCACTGAACTCCCTCGCCCTAGAAATCTATAAGTGGTTCTCATTCATCGAGTAATAGGTTTCAAAGATATAGTTGTACACCATTAGTCCTTAAGACCCAGACATCACCGTGACTTCACTAGAGGACCGATTGTATCGTGACCTGTCCCTGAGTCCCACAGCGGACCACTCCAAGGGCCAACGTTCGTGCAATCCAAAATCTAGTGTGAAGTATGTGCATTGTAGTAGGGGATTCGAGCGCTTGAGTAGTCATGGATGTCATGTGTGTTCTAACGGTTTATAATCCAAGGAATCTCTGGCCAGAGTTGATAGTTGGGTGATTAGGGAAATGTGTTTCCCTAACTCACACACGAACGGATTTATAATACCTAGAACGTTCGCACGGTCATTGAACTTTATAAGAGGTCTCGGTGAACCAATGCCTCTAGTTCAATCGGGACATGTGCTGCGAAGGGATCGTAATGTACGCTAACTATATCATAAGGTTCTTGCAGGCACTTCACTTGTATCTAGGGAATCTTGATGCGTAGTTGCTAGACGCCAATCTTGATTCGTTGGGCACCGATTTGATCGGCGATTAAGTAAAATGAGTTTTACTCGAATCGGGACTCGTGGGAGGAGTTCATATAAGAACAATGTGTTGTTCGAATCACAAAGAGTTGTGAGCCCACGGCTAGCATACACCTGAACCATTGAGGATAACAATGAGCATAGGTTAATATGTTAATCTTTGCAAAGTTGGAGGTCAATATGATTGAGTCCAAGATTCGTGATTGTGGAATACGAGTCGGAATGAACGTAGAGAAAGAGAGACATGCGGAATTTAGTGAACTTTCTAAATTGGGAAGTTTCCCGATTTAGCAGGTCCACTGAAGTGGAAGTTTCCATTTTTGGAAATTGGAAATTTCGAAGAGGCACTCGTATCGACGAGGACTTTGAGCTCGTCACAAATATAATTTTGTTATAATTTTGTGAACGATCGTTTGTTAGAAACGAGGCCGACGAGGGAATGGGCTTAATGCATCAGTGGGTCAAGCCCAATGACTTAAAACCACAAGGGTTGAGAACCGTAGTATAAATAGACGACAAACAAGAGTTTGAGATTAGATTTTTACTCCAAAAACCCTAGCCGTCAAACCCTAGCCGCCCAAGCCTCTCGGCCACCGCTGCCCCGCCGCACCGGCGCCGTCCGCCGCCGGAAACTGCCGGTTTTCCCTCTTCTTTCTCTCTCGTATTTCCCTTGTTATCTAACCCCTTTGTATCTAGTGCTACAGCAGGGGAGATCGGTTTATTCGAGGTGAAACCTGATTGGAGAGGAGCTGCTGCCCCGAAGGAATCACCACACCGCCGCTGCACCGCCGCACGCGCCGCTGCACCGCCCACGCGCCGCCGGCGGTGACTCGCACGCGCCTCCGTCGCCTCACCGTCGGACAAGCTTCCGTTTGGTGGTATTCTTGCAGCCCCTAGGAGTGGTATAACGCAGCTTGTACGGGTTTGAGTTCGATTTCGATTCGTCGAAATCTCACGCTACAAGAGGTAACTAAATCGAAACTTTCGTAAATTTAATTCGAACACGTTTGTATGAGTTTTAATTTACGAGCATGTGCGATATGTGATTGGGTGTTTCGATTTTGTAATATGATGAACAAGCATGTTTTATATTTTTCGGTTTTACATGTTTTGATAAAAATCGATAATTACCATGTGTATGGCGGAAGCGTTAAGGTACGTTGGCTATGTGATTAGTTTATGCATGTCATCGAAACTAGTTTGATCTAAAATTTTTAAATTCCGCTACGTATACATGCACGATCCCCAACAGTGGTATCAGAGCCACGGGCTAATCGTTTATTTGTCAACGTGTTTATCGCTTTCGAAAGCATGCTTCGATTTGTTGAATTGTTGAATTTTTGGTGTTATCAAATTGGGTGGTTTAATATTAATTAAATATTTTGAATATTTCAGAAAATATAAAATTTTTAATTTTAAAACTCGGATTATTTTTCTACTGTTTTTGTCGGTTTTCAGCTGACCGAACTGGTCCGGTCGGACCGGTCCGGTCAGCACACACAAAAAAAAAAAAAATTTATTGATTTTCTGATATTAATATTAACATTAATTGATTTTTAATTTTTGAAATTATTTATCAATTAAACCCAATTAGATAACTGATCCATTAATTTAATTTGAATTCAAAGAATAGTGTTGGATTAATTATCGGCTTAATTCCACTTTGCACCCTTGAAATATACCATTTTGGCACTTTGCACCCTCGAAAAATAATAATAGCACTTTGCACCCTCAAAACACAATAAATCATTCACAATGCACCCTCAATTGAATAATAAAGGCAATTTCATTTTTCATTGGTGTTTTTATTTTCCGAGTACAAAATAAAAAAAAAAATTGTTATTTTCTTGAACTTCAAACCTAATTTCGAGCGGACAAAGTGCGAAAAAATAAAAATTACACCGGAGTATTAAAAAAAACTACATTTTCTTACAAAAGAAAAATAAAAAATAAACTTTTATCACTAAATTATTCGATTAATGGATCTTTTATGTAACTGTTTAAAAATATTAGGTGAAAATATTTAGAAGGAAATATGATTTTCAGATAACTTGATAACGGAATAGCTGAATGATTTTTTTTCGTAAAATATTTTATTTTGATAAAAAATATAATTTTTAAATATGTTGATGAAATGTATTTTTATTCTTAAACTTTATAGTTTCAAAATGATTGATGAATAAAAAAAATATTTGACATTTGGCGTTCTAAAAAAATATCACTAAAAATATTAGATTTATATTTTTTAGCTTTAAAAATTCATTTGGGGTGCATTATGCATGATTTATTGTATTTCGAGGGTGCAAAGTGCTATTAATTTATTTCGAGGGTGCAAAGTGCCAAAATGGTATATTTCAAGGGTGCAAAGTGGAATTAAGCCTTAATTATCTAATTTAATGGTTAAATTAGTTTAATTAATGGAACACAAATTAAATGGCAAATAATTAATGGACTTCATTCTTATTTGATTGATGTATGAATGAAGGGAGTCCGTTAATTATATTTTCAATTAATCGTATTAATTAATTAATTCATGAGATGAATGATTGTACTTAAGTACGATGATGATCGTATGTCTCTCTTAGGATCAATATGCGTTTCCACATACCTAGAGAACATAGTTGTAGGAATCACAAACGATCATAACCTAATACTTCCGATGAGCTAATAAAATTTAATAAATAAAATCCCTCATTCTTAATCAAGAATAATTATCAAGCTATAAAGAAAAACCTAATTGTTGAATTTTTCTTTCCTTCTACCAACAATTAAATTATGTGTAGCCTCTCAAAATAGTGCAGTAAGCCGTGTTAGCGGGGAGTGCTATTGTGGGATAAGCTGTAATTAAATTGACATTAGATGGAGATACGGTCATAGATAAAATTCTATTGGATTAATGTGGTCGGCTAGATTAACCAGGGATTGCATTAGTTTGATATAGTTGGATCTATGACATCTCATATTGGTAGGCTAGACTTGACACACGAAGATTTTGATATTCGCTAGATTAACTTAGGTCATTCTCAAGTGTGAGGTAAAACAAACTTTAGGGTCACATAGTGATGTGATTGATAGTACTCTACCTTTAGGCTTATGTAATCGGGATAGATTAACTACGGGTTACATTAGCGATATTGGACCTAAAGCCCATTAAAGAAAAATAAGTTTTCTCGATTGTCTGCTAGAGGGTGGTGGAATTCGATAAAATTAGTGGGAGAACAATTAAAACATAAAAGTCCAAAATTTTAATTGTAACGATTATTACGAAATAAACTCTAATTATTGTCTTCTTAAAATTTTCTCAGCAACAATGTCCAAACATCCCCTTTCCTCTATCCACGACCAAAACAAACTCACCGGTCCAAACTATTTGGATTTGCTTCGCAATCTGAAACTTGTGCTCCAAGTCGAGGAGCGTCTCTATGTGCTCAATGAACGTCCCCCCGCTGCTCTCCCTGCCACTGCTACTGCTGACGAGACTGCCACTTTCGAGGCATGGAAGAAGGACGACCTCCATGCGAGGTGCTACATGCTAGCATCCATGGTGCCAGAGCTCGCGAGGAAGTACGAGTCTCACGTGCATGCTTATGATATCAAGTATCATCTTGAAAGCATGTACAATGAGAATACTAGGGCATCGAGGTACTCAGCTACCAAGGAGTTGATCACCATGAGGCTGCGTGAAGGGGCTTCGGTCCACGAGCACGGTCTCCTCTGAGGACGAGTTTAAATCACAATGTGTTGTGGGCCCATGACTAGCTTACACTTGAACCATCGAGGGTCACACTTCTAGTGTACTTAAAATCCTTGAATATAACAGACTGAGATTATTCTTTAATATTAGCATTCGTAGTTATTTATTATGATTGAGAATAAATGGAAGAAAATTATTAAGCGGAAATTTGAAGAACTTTCTAAATTTCCCGATTTAAGAGGTCCACTGAATTAGAGTTTCCGATTTTAGAAATTGGAAATTGAGAATTAGCACACGTATTGACAAGAACGTTACATTGACTAAGAAAATATAATCATAATTTTTTCTGGTCATTGGTTTGTGAGAAACAAGCAGAGGGAGCTTATTTGACTTCAGTTGTTGGGCCCAGTCCAACTTAAGCCCAATAGAGTTAAATCACAACACACAATTAATACTGATTAGTGGAGTCTTGTGAATAAGAAGAAAGTTGTAGACTCTATCCCCTTTCTCCTCACTCTCGTTCGCCTCTGCTCCCCAACAAATGTCGTCGCCGCCACCGCCATCCTTTTTGTCAGTAGTTCTTCTGCTTTCGTTTTAATTTAGTTTTATTCTAACATCTAGGTGTCTAGTGCCACGTAGGGTGTGGAAATCATAATACGAGGTTAAACCTAAGAGGGGGAAGCATCGGACAACAGTTATTGCCGCCGCATCGCGGCGCCACTGCTGCTATCGGATGTAAATGCGATGTGTCGCCGCTGACGGCCGTAATCTCGGGACCAGATGGAAGAGAAAGGGTATTGCTAGTAATCGTCTGGATCGCCTGCTGTAGTCACGCTTCGAGAGGTAAAAATAGTTTTACCCGAGTATAGTTAGATTTATAATTAAAACAACACTGCTCGTCATTGGTGGCGTGCAGTGAATCAGAAGTGGGCTCAAAACAACACTGCTCGAACTTAGGCTAACTTCGTCCAAGAATTCAATGAGAAGTTCATACCACAAGTGGTGAAAAATGCTAGAGAGAGGGACTTTATGAATCTTACTCAAGACACAATGACGGTGGCTCGGTATGAAGTGTTTTTTTCTGATGTATAGTGATCTTGATGATTATGTTTTTTCCTTTTTTTTTGTTGGGTACTAATTGATTTATAGTACAAGATTCAAATTGTGAATTTATTTGTTAGGTGTAAAAAAACAGTACATGACTACATATAAAAATAAAAAAAAATAAAAAATAATACAAAAGAGGGTATATATAAAAAATAATAGTACATGACTGTAGTATTCTTTTTGAAAAATCTATAAAAATGTTAAATGCAGGTCCATAAATGTGAAATGCAGTTGGTCGTAATGTTCAATGTAGTTGGCGAAAATACTGAATGCTGTTAGGGAACAGGCACGTGTACGCAGCGGAAAACAAAATTTTTATTTTATTTATATAAACTAATTTATATAAACAAACATGTGCACAATAATTACAATTGTCCAAAGGTAGATCTCCATCAATCATATCGTTATATGACCCTAAAGATATATTTTCCTCACACTTGATAATGACCTAAGTTAATCTAGCGAATTCAAAATCTTCGTGTGTCAAGTCTAACCTACCAATCAAAGATGCTCATAGAGCTAATTATACAAAACCAATGCAGCCCCTAGTTAATCTAGCCGACCACGTTAATCTAGCATAACCCTTTCCATGGCTACCTTCATCATTATGTCAATTCAATTACAGCTTACCCTACTATAGCACTCCCCGCTAACACGGCTTACTGCACTGGTTTTTCTTTATAGCTTTAAATAATTCTTAATAAATTAAGAATGGTGGATTTATTATAGTTTTGTTGTTAACTCATCAGAATTATTGGACATGTAGATTGGATTCCTACAACTATGTTCTCTAAAGGTATATGGAAACGCATATTGTGCTAAGAGGAACATTCGACATAAACTATAATTAATTACAATAACTAATTATGAGGATTTGTTTCAAATGAATTAAAGGACCTTAATCAACATAAATCAAACAAATATAGATTAAGGTACAATTAATTAAGTTGAAGTATAATCACTATTATGCATGTGTTCTACTAATGAAATTAATTTAACGTTTAAATTAATTAATTAATCAAACACTCATTTATTGAACATTATTGACTAATGGATCGAATATAGGGATTGGGCTTTGATAAATAATTTCAAAAAATTCAAAATCAATTTGATTTAATTTTAGTTTCTGGAAAAAGAATTATTTATTTATTTATTTCTTTCTTTTCGGCTATCTAAACCGGTTATACCCGGTCGGACCGGTTGAACCGGCATGACCGAGCTGTTCGGCCCGGATAGTTTTTAGAAAATCATTTTGTAATTTAAAACTCAAATCCAATTTTAATTTTAAATCCAATTTTCTATTCAATTTTTTAAATCGACCAAATCCAATTTTAAAACCAAAATTTAATTTTCTAATTCCAATTTCAAAATTGATCAAATCCAATTTTAACATTAAATCCAAATTAAACTAACTCAATTCTAATTTCACCAATTCAATCAATTCAATAAACTATTCACATGCAATCGAAAGCAATAAACACGCAGGCGATTAATTGCGCAACCGTAGCTCTGATACCACTGTTGGGGATGAGGGACATGTACGCAGCGGATTTTTTTTTTATTGATATAAACTAATTTATATAAACAAACACGTGCACAATAATTACAATTAATTGCGTACCTTTTCGCGTCCAATCACCGACAAACATGCTCGCATATATAATTAATTTAAATAACATAAATTAAATCATCATAGCATGCTCGCGCAAATTAAATCAAATAATAAACATGCTCAACGAATGATTCACATAAACACATAACCGAACATATAGATTATACATGTGATTCAATAATCAATTAACATACATTAATATCTATTAATCTAAATTAATTAATCTATATATATTAACTAGGGAAAACGAGATGTTACCCTTGAAGCGTGAACCGAACGATGACTCGAGAAGATGGCTAGCTGCTCTTCCCACTCCTATTGATCCAACCGGTTTGCTGATCTGAAATTACAGCCTTGCTCCGCCTTCAACATCTCCATTCTTATTTACTGGCTGGACAATTCCTTGTATAATGTTGTAGATTTATGAGTCTTGAAGCTTCTGCCAAAATTTCACGTCCATCCGATCACCGGTTGATTTATGGCGAATTTTCTCGCTGGACTGCGTAGAAAATCCGAGAGCAGTTTTTCAGAATTGCCTTCTCGCATCACATGATTATGGCGACGCGTGGTGGCGCGTGGAGACGACCCTCGTGTCGGCGTTGGCGGAAGAATAATCTTCCTCCTCTTAGTTTTCACCTCGTATATTCAATCCACTATCCACACAACACTAGATACGTGATAGGCTAAGTACAACGAAGAAGAACAAAGAGAAAAGGAAGATGCCGATGCGGCGGCGACTTGCGCCGCGGCTAGTGGTGGAGGCAGGATTTCGGCTCCAAGGTGGACGCCCGTGGAGAGAGAAGCTAGGGTTTCAAGATTACGTTTTTTTAATTTTTCGTGTGTCTTTCACAAGACATATAAATCCTATTTATATGCTTCTTATGAAAACCCTAACAGGCTAAGTTGGGCTAGGCCCAACAACTTAAGTTCACTCTCTTTCTCGGCTCGTTTCTAACAAACGAATGCTCGCAAAAATATAACAATTATATTTTGACAACTAGCACAAAATCTCGTCGATACGAGTGTTGGGGATCGTGCATGTATACGCAGCGGAATTTAAAAAAATTAGATCGAACTAGTTTCGATTACATGCATAAACTAATCACATAGTCAATGTACCTTAACGTTTCCGCCATACACATGGTAATTATCGATTTTTATCAAAACATGTAAAACCACATGCTTGTTCATCATATTACAAAATTGAAACACGCAATCACATATCGCACATGCTCGTAAATTAAAATTCATACAAACGTGTTCGAATTAAATATACGAAAGTTTCGATTTAATTACCTCTTGTAGCGTGAGATTTTGACGAATTGAAATCGAACTCAAACCCGTACAAGCTGCGTTATACCACTCCTAGGGGCTGTAAGAATACCACCAAACGGCAGCTGGTCCGACGGTGAGGCGAGGGCGGTGCGTGCGAGTCAGCGGCGGCGGCGCGTGGGCGGTGCAGCGGCACGTGCGGCGGTGCAGCGGCGGTGTGGTGATTCTTTCGGGTCAGCAGCTCCTCTCCAATCAGGTTTCACCTCGAATAAACCGATCCCCCCCTACTGTAGCACTAGATACAAAGGGGTTAGATAACAAGGGAAATACGAGAGAGAAAGAAGAGGGAAAACCGGCAGTTTCCGGCGGCAGACGGCGCCGGTGCGGCGGGGCAGCGGTGGCCGAGAGGCTTGGGCGGCTAGGGTTTGACGGCTAGGGTTTTTGGAGTTAAAAATCTGATCTCAAACTCTTGTTTGAGGTCTATTTATACTAGGGTTCTCAACCCTTGTGGGTTTAAGTCATTGGGCTTGACCCACTGATGCATTAAGCCCATTCCCTCGTCGGCCTCGTTTCTAACAAACGATCGTTCACAAAATTATAACAAAATTATATTTGTGACGAGCTCAAAGTCCTCGTCGATACGAGTGCCTCTTCGAAATTTCCAATTTCCAAAAATGGAAACTTCCACTTCAGTGGACCTGCTAAATCGGGAAACTTCCCAATTTAGAAAGTTCACTAAATTCCGAATGTCTCTCTTTCTCTACGTTCATTCTGACTCGTAATTTACTATCACGAATCTTGGATTCAATCATATTGACCTCCAACTTTGCAAAGATTAACATATTAACATCTGCTCATTGTTATCAAGGATCCGTATTACACGAGAAGTGTGACCATCAATGGTTCAGGTGTATGCTAGCCGTGGGCTCACAACTCTTTGTGATTCGAACAAAACATTGTTCTTATACGAACTCCTCCCACGAGTCCCGATTCGAGTAAAACTCATTTTACTTAATCGCCGATCAAATCGGTGCCCAACGAATCAAGATTGGCGTCTAGCAACTACGCATCAGGATTCCCTAGATACAAGTGAAGTGCCTGCAAGAACCTTATGATATAGTTAGCGTACAGTATGATCCCTTCGCAACACATGTCCCGATTGAACTAGAGGCATTGGTTCACCGAGACCTCTTATAAAGTTCAATGACCGTGCGAACGTTCTAGGTATTATAAATCCGTTCGTGTGTGACTTAGGGAAACACATTTCCCTAATCACCCCACTATCAACTCTGGCCAGAGATTCCTTGGATTATAAACCGTTAGAACACACAGAACATCCATGACTACTCAAGCGCTCGAATCCCCTACTACAATGCACATACTTCACACTAGATTTCGGATTGCACGAACGTTGGCCCTTGGAGTGGTCCGCTGTGGGACTCAGGGACAGGTCACGATACAATCGGTCCTCTAGTGAAGTCACGGTGATGTCTGGGTCTTAAGGACTAATGGTGTACAAATATATCTTAGAAACCTATTACTCGATGAATGCGAACCACTTATAGATTTCTAGGGCGAGGGAGTTCACTGAACTCATCTAGTATGAGCACCCACTCAAGTATGCCGATGTCACAACATCGAAGACTGATGAGACGCAGTACACATACACTAAGTGCTAGTCTCAAAAGGGAAATGTCGGTATCCTCATTATTGGCGTAACCCATGGACTAGGAACAAGGTTTAACAGTAACATTACATTGTTGAGTTATCTCATGATTCTACTAGATCAACTCACAGTAATAGAGTAATTCGTTAGGACTATATCTATGCTACTTGCATGGGATAGAGATATAGAATGCCAAATGAAATATTTTATTATAACGAACGAAAAACGATTGTTTTATTACAAGAAAAAAGCGAAAGACCACAGCCACAAGTTGGCTTGTTGGTCACCTACTCTAACAATCTCCCACTTGACCTAAAGCCATCTACTCATAAATCTAAGTACCATCGACTCTCGATGTTTCTCATAGACTGATCCTGACAATGGCCTGGTGAAGGGATCTGCAATATTGTCCTCCGAGGTGACTCTGTCTAGCTTGACTTCACCTCTCTCTATGATCTATCGGATCACATGGTATTTTCTCAACACGTGCTTGGACTTCTGATGAGCTCTTGGTTCCTTAGCTTGCGCTACGGCTCCGTTGTTATCGCAGTACAGCTGTACTGGATCGCTAGCGTTCGGAAATACACCCAACTCTTGGATGAATTTCCTAATCCATGACCCTTCCTTTGAAGCATCTGATGCTGCAATATATTCAGCCTCGGTGGTGGAATCAGCCGTCGTGCCTTGTTTGGAACTCTTCCAACACACGGCACCCCCGTTGACTTTGAATATATACCCCGAGTTTGAATTCGAGTCATCCACGTCCGATTGAAAACTAGAATCCGTGAAGCCTTCTAATTTCAACTCGGTATCCCCATAGACCAAAAACAAATCTCGAGTTCTTCGCAAGTACTTGAGAATGTCCTTCACAGCCTTCCAATGGGCTGGGCCGGGGTCGGACTGATATCTGCTTGTGACGCTCACAGCATACGCAATATCAGGTCGTGTACATAGCATGCCATACATTATGCTTCCTATAGCGGATGCATAAGGTGTCCTTTTCATCTCCTCGATTTCCTTTTGCGTTTGAGGACGCATGGATTTCGAGAGACGAACCCCATGGGACATTGGCAAGAATCCCTTCTTGGATTCTTCCATGTTAAACCGTTTAAGAACGGTGTCTATGTACATGGATTGGGACAAGCCAAGTAATCTCCTCGATCTATCTCTATAGATCCGTATTCCCAATACGTAGGATGCTTCTCCCAAATCATTCATCGAGAAACGTGTGGATAACCATACTTTAGTTGACTGTAACATCCCTGCATCATTCCCAATGAGTAGTATGTCATCAACATAAAGTACAAGGAAAGTCACTGCACTCCCACTAACCTTCTTGTAGACACAAGGTTCCTCCGGGTTTTTCACAAATTCAAACTCTTTGATAGTTGTGTCGAACCTTTTGTTCCAACTACGGGATGCTTGTTTCAATCCATAAATGGATAGTGGAGTTTGCAAACCTTTTGCTCATCTCCAGAAGATATGAAGCCTTCCGGCTGCGCCATGTAAATTTCTTCCTCAATGTCCCTATTAAGGAAAGCGGTCTTCACATCCATTTGCCATATCTCGTAGTCATACCACGCAGAGATGGCCAGCAAAATCCTAATGGCCTTGAGCATAGCAACTGGAGAGAAGGTTTCCTCATAGTCAACTCCTTGCTTTTAGTATAACCCTTCGCTACCAATCTAGCTTTGTAGGTCGATACCTTTCCATCTACTCCAATTTTCTTCTTATAGATCCACTTGCAGCCTATGGGAACGATTCCCTCGGGTGGATCTACCAAGGTCCATACCTTGTTGGAGTACATAGAGTCCATTTCGGATTTCATGGCATTAAGCCAATGTCCCTTGTCTGTATCCAATACTGCTTCGTTGAAAGTTCTAGGATCACATCCTTGGTCAACTTCATCAACGAGGAATAACCTATCGGGCGCTCTCCGAACTCTTTCGGATCTACGCAGCAATGGTTCATGAGGTATATTAGTGGTTTGTTGAATTGGTTCATTATCTGATTGTTGTGCTTGAACTTCAGATTGTGGTTCTCGAACTTCTTCGGGATCAACTACACTGCCATTTCTATCCGATAGAAATTCCTTTTCAAGGAACACGGCATTTCTCGAGACGAACACCTTTGCCTCAGAAACATAGTAGAATTCGTATCCCATGGAATCCTCGGGATACCCCACAAAATAGCATAAGTCGGATCTTCTATCCAACTTATCTCCCACTAGCCGCTTCACGTAAGCGGGACAACCCCATATCCTAATATGTTTAAACGTGGGTTTCCTGGAGTGCCAAAGTTCATAAGGCGTGGAGTTAACTGCTTTGGTATTAACCCTATTCAGCAAATACACGGCAGTTAGGAGTGCATGACCCCACAGGTATGCCGGTAGCTCGGTGAACCCCATCATAGATCGAACCATGTCTAACAGTGTTCGATTCCGACGTTCGGAAACTCCATTAAGTTGAGGAGTTCCAGGAGGAGTCCATTGAGACAGAATCCCATTCTCTTTAAGATAGTCTATAAACTCAGTATTTAAGTATTCGCCGCCACGATCGGATCGTAGTTTCTTAATACGTCTACCGAGTTGGTTTTCTACTTGGTGTCTAAAATCTTTGAACTTTTCAAAAGTTTCAGACTTATACTTCATCAAGTACACGAAACCATACCTAGAATAATCGTTGGTAAAAGTAACGAAGTAGTTAAAACCACCCCTAGAACTAACGCTTAGTGGACCACACACGTCTGAATGGATCAAATCCAAAAGACCCTCGGCTCATTCCATCTTCCCTTTGAAGGGAGTTTTGGTCATTTTTCCTTTAAGGCAGGATACACAAGTTTGAAGTGATTTCACGTCCTCCAAGGAGAACAATCCTTCACTTATAAATTCGTTCATCCTTCTCAAGAAAATATGACCCAGTCGAGCGTGCCAAAGTTGTGCGGGGTTAAGACTTATATATTTTCGTTTTGCTGATATAACGTTAATTGGTATTTCACTTGGATTTAATTTAGTTCATATAAGTTGTTTATAAGTTGTCCCTTACAAATCATATTTTGATCCTTTTGTATAATGCAAATCGAATTTCCAAAAACAAAAGTAAAACCTTCATTATCCAAAACAGGAATAGAAATAAGGTTTCGAATAAGTGACGGAACAAATAAACAATTGTTCAAAACAATGGAAAAACTAGAATCCAAAACAGAAAGATAAATCGTCCCAATGGCTTCAGCAGCAACCCTTGCTCCGTTGCCCATTCTTAGGTAGGTCTCACCCACATTAAGCCTCCTACTTCTTGTCATGAGCTGCAAATCATTACAAAGATGTGAGCCACAACCAGTATCCAATAGCCAAGAAGATGATTTAACGGACAAATTAACTTCAATTAAATACGTACCCTTTTCGGAACGTTTCTGATCGAGTTAAGCCTTGCAGTTGCGTCGGCAATGGACCTTCTTTCCACAATGATGGCAAGCATCATCAACTTGCTTGGTGACATTGTCATTCTTCACTCCGCTCGACTCGCCCTTTTCAAGTTTCTTGCTCGGGCCGTAACTCCTTTATTTCCTTTTCTTCTGGAAAGAACCTTTCTTCGCAGAAGGAGCAACTAGGAGAACAAATTTCTCCTTCTTGATCGTGGACTCATAGCTGACCAACATGTTCAACAACTCATCCAATGGTGGATCGAGCTTGTTCATGTTGAAGTTCACTATGAACGATTCATAAGAACTAGAAAGGGACAGTAGGATCAAATCCACCGAGAGCTCGGCCGGGAGGGTGACATCAAGGCTCACCAACTTCTCAAGGAGAGTGATCATCTTTTATAATTAAGAAGAAACTAATTTTCACTTAGCTGCCCAAGAAATCAAGATTGACGCCTATCAACTACGCATCATGATTACCTAGATGAAATGAAGTGCCTGCAAGAACCTTGTAATATAGTTAACGTCCAGTACAATCCATTGGATTTATATGTCCAGATTGAACTAGAGGCAATTGTTCACCGAGACCTCTATTGAAGATAAATAATTGTGCGAACGTTCTCATTAATATAATATGTATGTGCATAAGTAAGAGAAAATCATTTGTCTCATCATCACACAATCAGTTCTGGCCAGGGACTCTCTCGATTACAAACTGCGAGAACACATGTGACCCTCGATGGTTCAGGTGTAAGTTAGCCGTGGTGGGCCCACAACCCATTGTGGTTTAAACTCGTTCCTAGAGTTATAATTAAGATGAAGCTCGTTTCAACTTAACCATGCAACGAATCAAGTTTGGCGTCTAGCAACTATGCATCATGATTCCCAAGATACAAATGATGTGCCTGCAAGAACCGTGTTATATAGTTAACGTACAGTACGATCCCTTCGATACATATGCCCCGATTGAACTAGAGGCATTGATTCATCGAGACCTCGTTTATAGTTCAATAACTGTGCGATCATTATATATATATATATCAATCATTTTGTGCATGACTTAGGGAACCACATTCCCTAATCATCACATAGTGAGCTATGGCCAACAACTTAATGATTACAATCTATAAGAACATACAGGACACCCAAGAGTATTCTAGCGATCAAATCACAGACTAAAATGCACAGACCTCCCACTAGATTTCGGACTGCACGAACACTGGCTCTTGAAGCGGTCATTGATGGGAATCAGGGACAGGTCATGATACAGCTGGTCCTCTAGTGAAGTCCATGTGATGTCTGGGTCTTAAGGACTAATGGTGTACAACTATGTTATAGATACCTCTACTCGATTATTTAGAAACACTTAGAGATTTCTAGGATGAGAGAGTTCGGTGAACACATCAACTTATGAGCACGCACTTATGTATGACTATATCATAATACCGATCACTAATGAGACGGAATACACATGCACTAAGTGCTACTCTCGAATGGGAAAGGTTGATATCCCCGTTAACTAGGAACATGGTTTAACAATTAAATTGCTTAACTAAATATCTCATAATTCTACGAGATCAATTATCAGTAATTATAATAACTGTAGGACTACAACTATTCTTATGAAAAGGGACAAAGATACAGAATACCAAAGGGGTTTTTATCATTAATATGAAAAAAAATGATTATTTATCACAATAATGAATGAAAGACCACAACCACAAGGTGGCTTGTTGGTCACCTACTCTAACAAATAGTCCCTATGTCTTCAACAACAACTCTTGCTCCATTGGCCATCCTTAGGTAGGTCTCACCCACTGTAAGCTTCGTACTTGTTGTCATGAGCTGCAAATCGTTACAAAGATGTGAGCCACAACCGATATCCAATACCCAAGAAGAAGAATTTATAGACAAATTTCATTTTATAAAATACGTACCTATCTCAGAACGTTTCTAGTTTAGATAGACTTTGCAGTTACAACACCAATGACCTTTCTTCCACAGTGATGCCAAGCGTCATCAACTTTCTTGTTAACCTTGTCCTGAGACACTCCACTAGTCTCTCTCTTCTCCATCTTGTTGCGTGGCCCGAATCTTCTTTCCTTTCTTTTCTTCTGGAAAGAACTTTTCTGTCTTTAAGGGGCAACAATGAGAACAGATTTCCCCTTCTTGATGGTGGACTTGTAGCTGACCAACTTGTTCATCAACTCATATAAGGGAAGATAGAGCTTTTTCATGTTGAAGTTCACTGTGCATGATTCATACGAACTTGGAAGGGATAGTAGGATTAAATCCAATGAGATCTCGGCTGGGAGGGTGACGTCAAGGTTCACCAACTTGTCAAGGAGAGTGATCATTTTGAAACATTGCTCGTGAACCGAATCCCCTTTGCGTTGTTTCATAGTGATCAAGTCCTTTGTAGATACGCACCTTGATGCTCTAGTACTCTCACTATACATGCTTTCAAGATGAGCCTTGATGTCAAATCATGCGAGTGAGACTCATACTTCATCGCGTGGTCCGACACCATGAATACTAGCAAGTAGCACTTGGCATGGATGTCGTCCTTCTTCCACGTTTCATACGTGGCAGTCTCAGCAACAGTTGCAGCTGCAAGGAGAGCAGCACGGGGTCTCTCATTGAGCACATAGGGGTGCTCTTCAAAGTTAAGCGCGAGTTTTAGGTTCTTGATCCAATCTTTGTAGTTAGAGCCATTGAATATTTGGTCGATGATCGATATTATGGGATTTTTAGACATTATAACTCAGAATGATATAAGAAAACAATTATTAGAGATTATTGGTAATTAATGAAGACAATTAGAAATATTGTTATTTAATTTTGTTTTGCTCTCCCACTAATTTTATCATGTTCTACTACCCTCTTGTGAAAAAAACGAGAAAACATATTTTTCTTTAATGGGCTTTAGGTCCAATAGCCTAATGTAACCCGTAGTTAATCTAGCTCGATTACATTTCTATCAATGATATCAAAATATGGCCCTAAAGTTTTATTTACCTCACACTTGATGAAGACCTAAGTTAATCTCGCGAATTTAAAATTTTCACGTGTCAAATCTAACCTACCAATCAAAAACGTTTATAGAACCAACTCTACCAAACTAATGCGGCTCCTAGTTAACCGGTTCGGTTTAGAACAATCTAGTGGACTGAGTCAGCGAGCTAGGTTAGTCAAACCGAAAAAATCGGTCCAGCTGAATCGTTGCAACATTTACTCGGGTGAAGCAATCGAGCAGACCGGCAGTGCAAAACAAGTGCAGAAAACAAAATTTCGAACCCAATTTTAGACATTAAATCAAATTTAATTTCTTAATTAAATATAAAAAATACTCAATAAAATTTTAAGAATTAAAATCCAAACAAAATAACATAACAATTAATCAATTTAACGAATCAAAACAAGCTATAGAAAAGAGAATAAAACACATAACAATTAATTGCGCAACCGTAGCACTAATACCAGTGTTGGGATCGGGCATGTATACAAAGTGGAAAAAAATTATTTTTATTTATATAAACGATTTTATACAAATACTAACACATGCATATTAAAAAAATAATTGCAATATACCTTGTTTCTTGCAATCACCACAAACATGCTCGCTTTTAATTTAATCTAAATACACATATGAACATGTATATAAATATATTTAATAAATTCATAATTGAATAAATAATTAAACATGCCTATTGGCATACAAGTCAAATCACATAATTACATAGATGATATATTCAAATAGTTCTCAAAGGCATCTAGATATAATTAATCTAATTAATTATAAATTTAACTAAACACGGGTAAAACTATTTTTACGTCTTGAAGCAAGGCTACAATAGGAGATCGAGATGGTTATTAGTAATACCCCTTCTCTTCCAGTAGTTCTCGAGGTCATGGTGGTCGGTGGCGGCGCGTGGCAGCAGCGGTGGCTTGTGGCAGTGATGCTGTGGCGAAAACTGTTGTCCGGTTCTTCCTTCTCATAGGTTTCATATGTACATGATTTATACATCCTACGTGGCACTGGACATGCATATGTTAGAATAAAATGGAATTAAAATTAAAGGAGAAGAACTACTAACATATAGGACGTCAGTGGGGGCGCCGGAAGAAGGCGGCGGCGACAGCTTGTGGAGAGCAGCGGCGGACAAAAATGAGGAGAGAGGGGAGAGCGGTGATAAGTGTTCATTTGGCATGAATTCACTTATCAATTCTTCGAGTTTTGGTCTTCGTTCGTCCGAGTTTTCGGCTTTATTTGTATAAATTATGTTGTTTTTGTTTTATTTTTAGTTTAGGTAAAGATAAGCTATTTTTGCCGATTCGAAACGGTTTTGGAAGTGAAGCCAAAAATCAAACCCAACACGTGCAAAAGTGCATTCTCGCGGATTGTGGCAGTGTTTGGTATTGCAAGCTTAACTTTCGCATACAACCTCCGATTGAGCGGATTGATGCAGCCTTCTGAAGCTAACTTCAAGGTCTACAAATTTTGTGAAATGCAAAATTGTCAAATGTGGGCTTAAAAATGGTCAAAACAGTGTTTGAAGTTGATGCAGAAGCCCAGATCGCGATCCAACATTCTTGTATCGCAATCTCGGGGTCTTACAGAAGGTTTTTTTGATTAGGACCAACATCGCGATCCAGCCTTCCTGTATCGCGATCTGGGGGGACTCATAGAAGATTTTTTGATCAAGAACCAGATCGCGATCTACAATCCCGTAGCGCGATCTGGCAAGGCGGTGCACAGTTTTCTAGGAGATCGCGATTCAAGAAGCCTAGATCGCGATTTGGGCATACAAATCGAGACCATATATTTTTCTTTGTTTTTTTACTTTAAATAGAAGGTCTTTTTTCATTTTTGAATCTCAAGATTTATTTTTAGGTTTTTCTTCAGTTTTCACTATTTCTTCGCGGGAAGCTTCGACGAGGGCTTCGACTCGGGTTTTTCATAAACTTTTTCTTTATGTTTAGTGTATGAATTCTCGTGTTCTTCGTTTTGATGCGATGTTTGTAATGAAATTTGCATATTCTTTTAGGGAAATGAAAACTTGTATATATTGATTTTGATTTCCTAATCAGTGATCTATTTGTCGTTCTTTGATTTTCTGTATTAAATAGTTTCGATTGTTTGGCCAACAATTGAATTGATTGTAAATTGGAATGAACTCGAGAGTGGATTTCTTGTTTGATTTTAGGAAAACATAGCTCGGGTTGTGGAAATGGAGACGGGATGCACCTCGGGTAGCTCTTAAGGACTTGACCTAAATGCTCTCTTAATATCAGGTTCTAAACGGAGACGTCGGACCTGCGGGTAGACTCCAACTACACTGGAGACGGGGGTTAGGGTACTTTAGCGTCTGGATTAGCGAATATAGATGTAACACCCCGTAAATATGTAAGTTGTTTAAGTCAGGGATAATTAAATTTATTTAGTTGATATGTGTCGATATTGAATTATAATATATCCCGAATTTGATGGGAAGTGTAGAATTGTAATTATCTAAACTTATGGCATCTATTGGTAATTAAGAAAACAATTTGGCCTTATAGCCAATTTTCATAATTTATAATGAGATATGGATTGACGTGTGCATCATCAATTGCAGCCACGTTTCTTCATTCTCCCCAACTCCTCTCTCTCCCTCACCGTCTCTCTCTTTCTCTCTATCTTCTTCTCTTCATTCTTTCTCTCTTGCTCACTTATTCTCTATCTTCGCCATTCTCTCTATCGGAGTCTTGGCTGGAATCAAATAAATTGATCGGAAATATTGAGTTTCTAAGTGAGGGTTTGATGTAATCAAGTTTGGGTTGAAGAATTGAGCGGTGAAAGAAGAAAGCCCAAATTGATTCTTCAAAAGTGCTGCAACGTTTTATGAACAGAGTTTCGAGAATCCGGTGGCACTGGTATAAACCATAAGAGATCAGCTTCACATCGGTGGTGGTGGTCGGAATAGGTCGAAGAAGACAAGTTCATTTACAATTCGAAATTCAGCGGTTAGGCCTTCAAAGAAATAATTGTTTAGGGGCCTTTGAGATTGAACCTCGTTGATCAGGATCCATCGTTAGAAAGCTAATGAGTTTGGCTCTCTATTGGTCGTGGTTCTTGATGGTTTGCACGGGCGGCGGTCCCCGGAGTTTGCTGAGAAGTCAGCCTGCTCGCTGCGATTTTGGGGAAGCAAAACCTGCTGCCGCACCTGTTTTCGGAGCCGAAATCGAAGGGTTTCGAATGCGAATTTCGAATCAGTTCCTTCAGGAAACTCGTAGAGGACATCGTAAACTATAAGTAAGTGTTCAATTGTATCGAATTAGAATATTTAATATACGTGTTTAGAGGTCGGAATCCGATGACAGTAATCTGCCGGAAACAGGGCAGTTTTGAGTATCTTCTTGCGGGACTGTTTTCGATATGTTGGGATCATAATTTGGGCTCTGTGCCTTCATGAAACTTGTAGATTAAGTTGTAAGGTTTCATTTGATGTATTATTTAGGCAATTTGGATAACTTTACAAATAGTTATGAATTTTACAAAACTGTACCAGAAAACAGAATTTATCCGAAATTCTGGCAGTTTTCTGTAGTCATCTTTTGGGGCTGTTTTGAATATGTTGGGATCATAATTTGTGATCAAAGCCTTCTGTGAACTCGTAGGATTTTCTGTTATCTTTCATTTGACGTATCATGCGATCAATTTGGATTAGCATGCTAATTGTTATGATTTTTCAAACAAACTGTGCCAACAACAAATTTTCAAAAAAAAAAACCTGGCAGTTTCATGTACTCATCTTCCGAGGCTGTTATTACTGTGTTAGGTCGATAATTTGGGCTCAGAGTCTTCAGTAAACCTGTAGACACTGATGTTAGCTTTAATTCGATATATCGTTTAGGTTATTCGAATAAGTAAGGTGATCGTAACGATTGTTCGAATAAGCTGTGGCAGCAAGACATTCGTAACAAATGTTTCAAGAACTTGACTATGTGATATAGTAGAATAATACGATTATATTAGCATTTGGAATCTTGTTAAGTGATGAATATGTTTATAGGTGTCGAGCGTACTAAAGCTCTCACTCAAGGTTTAAGCTTAAAGATGCACCTATAGAACTAGCATTGGACTCCAGGTGAGAAACTATGACTCCTTATCCAATTTCTTTCCTGCGCATAATATCTCCTTTGTTTGAACCGAATATTTTTTACATATTGAAGCCTTCGATACCTTCATTATATTTGTTCTTGAAATATGATCCTTAATGTTATGCGAGCATATTCGTTTCCTTGGCTCGAACTTGGAACCTTGATCTTGTTCTTTAAATCTTGAACTTGTCAATTCTCTTGGTTGCTATGTTCACGGCTAATTCCTATACTTGATTCCTTGGCCTGAACATTTTCCTTGAATCGATATTGAACTATATTTATTCTCAAAATCTTGTCTTGAATGCTTTCTGAGAATAAATATTTTGTTGGCTCGAACTTGAATCTCATGTTTATTGAATTCATTGAGATCTTGATATACTCGTTCTTGGAACCTGACATGGAATTTATTGTTCTTCTTGAATTCCATATTCACGACAATTCTTCATTGGCTTGAATTGAAATCTGAACTGAACATGTTCATTTTCGTGAGGCTTGATATTCAATTATCATGATCGTGACTTATCTTGTGAATGATTGACTTGATTCTTGAATTGATTCTTGAAATGAATGACTTGATATTCCTAAAAGGAATGATATTGATTCTTGAACCTACTGTCCCCACCCTTGAGGACGCTCTTGGGGGAGCTGGGCCCTAGGACCATTTCGGCAAGACGATCGGGCAGTATTGGGCTGACGATGACTGGTCTCCCGAATGGTACCTCCTGATGGTTCGGACTCACGTTCGTTTGGAGTTAAACGTTCCTGAGCCGGATCGGCACGTTCCAGTCGTGCCTCTTGCCTGTTTCCGACCGAGTGGCCACTCGGGACGGATTGGAGGGATAAGGATGTGATATGATTTTATTTGTTGGGAGTTACAAGGTTGGAGACCCCACCAAATATTGAACTCAAGCCGTACATGTTACACTCTTGTACATGTTACACTTCTGTTAATGAAATTCTTGTTAATGAAATTCTTTTAAAGTCTCTCGTTATATGTTCTGTTATGTTGATTCTCATCATACTCATGGATCATATGTTTTTCACTAAGTCATTCGGACTTATTCGTTTCTCCTTTCTGATATTAATTAATATGCGCAGGTAAAAGAAAGACTTAGACCTAAATTTTCATACTAAGAGTTAAAGCTCTTGTATGCCTCCGATTAGTCTCGTCGAGAGGCATCTCGATTTATGTTCCGTATAGAAATCCTTTGATCGAGAATTTTGTAATCGAGTAAGTGGTGTCGAAGTCGACTTGTAATAGAACCTCCTTTTGTAAACACGATAGTATAGATTGCGGGTTTAATGTTTTGATCATCGCAATTTTGAGGAGCATATTTAGGATCATTGAATGTACTGCATGTTGAGTGGTGTTCCGCCGCGAGGTGCCTGCTACTCGGGGCGGGGCGCTACAATAGAATTGACATTAGATTCAGATTTGTAGATCTTTATCGATAGTACACTGGTGGATTTTACCATAGAAGCCAGCACACGTCGGAATTCCTCGCTTGTACTGGCGGACCGTTGTTTTTATTTCTGTTTCTTTTCTTTTTAGCTTCATCCCCCATTCTTTCGTATGTCTAGATTAAGTTTAGGATAGTATAATTACGGTACTTGGTAAATTTAGGAACTTAATTCCCTGTGGATCGATATCTGGAATTCACTATTCTACAAAACGCGATACTGTACACTTGCGGTTTGTCATACGTAGGTTTTACGCGTATCAAGTTTCTTGATAGGTTTTTCTTCTTGTTCTCAAGACTCCATTAATCTGTATTTATGGGGTCTTGGGATTTAATCCTACTGGGCTTAAGTTGGACTGGGCCAAATATCTTAAGTCCAATAGGTTTCCTTTGCTCGTCTCACAAATCGATGACCAGAAAGATATAACAATTATATTTTCGTTGTCACCATAACGTTCTCGTCAATACAAGGGCCAATTGTAAATATCTAATTTAAAAAATTGGAAACCCTAATTCAGTGGACTTGCTAAATCAGGAAACTTTCAAAATTAGAAAGTTCATTAAATTTTCGCTTAATTTTTTTTTCGTTCATTCTCATTCATAATCAATAATTACGAATGCTAAGATTAATAAATTATTCTCGGTCTTTTATAATCAAGGATATCAAGTGATGTAAAGTACATGAGAAGCGTGACCCTCGAGGTTTAGGTGTAAGCTAGTAGTGGGCACACAACACATTTTGATGTAAAATCATCCCTAGAGTTATTATTACGAATAAGCTAATTTCAACTTTTTAAATGAAGTGCTTACAAGAACTGTATGATATAGTTAACATACAATACGGTCTTGTCAATTCATATGTCCTGATTGAACTACATGCATTGGTCCACCGAGAGAAAATTGTTTCTCTAATCATCACACAATCAACTCTGGCCAGAGACTTTGTCGATTACAAACTTCTAGAACACACAGGACATCCATGACTAATCAAGCGATCAAATCGCTTACTACAATTCACAGATTTCACACTAGATTTCAGAATGCACGAACATTGGCCCTTAGAGCATTCTTCAGTGAGGCTCAGGGACATGTCACGATGCAGTTGATCCTCTAGTCAAGCCACGGTGATGTATGGGCCTTAAGGATTAATGGTGTACAACTATATTATAGAAGCCACTACTCGATAATTGGGAACAACTTTGAGATTTCTAGGATGAGGGAGTTCAGTGAACTTATCTATACGAGCATCCACTTTTGTATGTTGATATCTCAATACCGATTACTGATGAGACGCAGTACACATACATTGAGTATTGTTACTCTCAGATGGGAAAGTTCGGTATCCTCATTAATGGTGTAACCCGTTGACTAAGAACTTATTTAATAGTTAAGTTACTATTATTAAATTATCTTATGATTCAACTAGATTGGGGGTCAGTTGAAACAAATGAAGTAGAAGTACGACTTGTATTGAGGCTTACGTCGTAAATGGGCTTATATGGAGTTTTTATTTGACAAGATGTACCTTTCACTATCTACGCAGGGGCCAGGATGTAAATCCAATGTGTGGAGAAACTTGGCAAGGAGTTCATAAAGATTTTAATGATTTGTTTGATGAGTAGTTTCTAATCCATGGTGGTGCGGTCTGATCAAGTTTCGGTCGAACAGTAAGCAATGACTATTCACTTCAGATTTCGAGTCCAAATGGTTTATGTGATCTTGATGATCAGTTTAAGAAGTCCAATAAAAGAAAATATAAAAAAAGAAAGGTACCATTAGGATAAGTACTTGAATGAGTATTGAAAACAAGGTCGGCTAGACTTTGATGTCTTGATGTGGTGGAAAGTTGAAGCTCATAGGTTTCCAATTCTTTTCAAATGTGGCTCGTGACGTTCTAGCAATTCCAGTCTGTTTTGCTTTAAAGCCTTCATTTAGCACGAGAGGAGATACTCTTGATGCTTTTAGGAGGTCTTTATCTCCTAGAATTGCTTAAGCTCTTCTTTATGCTCAAGATTGGTTTCGATCAAATTGAAATCCAGTATATGTGGAAGAGGACTTATACGAGCTAGATAAACTTGATAAAGGTAAATTCATTTTTCTTATATTTCTCATTTATTTTTCATCCACACTTTTAAATGATATTATGGTACTTATACTTATGATTTTGTTTATTCTTATAGAGTTGGTAGCACTTGGAGCTGATTCGTTTGTTCTCGATTCACAAACTCTTGACTTCAAATTTTAGTGATGTAATTTCATGTATGTAATGAAATATAAATTAATTATATATTATTTTTTCTTTCATTTTTATATTTGTATTAGAATGGTGAACATTAAAACCTCAATAATTAATTATCTATGTTTGCAGATTACAGGATGATATAGGCCCATTGCTATGTTAGAAGTCAAGCATTGTACTATGGTGATCTTGAATTTTTTTTTTTGAATTGAATTTAAGAGGTTTGGAGTTATTAGCTTAATGTTTTGCAATGCATTTGCATTCATAGATTTTGTTATGGTATTTATTTTTGACCTAATCCAACATTTTATGTCTTTGTTAATGAAGATGACTTTATTATTGACATTATTATTGTTTCAATAGTATTAAAGGTTGCAATTTATTTTTATTTTAGGAAATGCAAAAAAAATTGCTCTATTTCTTACGCAAAATTTGGAATTTCCCGGTTCCGATTCCGAATTCTCAAAATATTTAGGGATCCTGATATATTGGAATTAAACGGTTTGGGACGGAATTGAGATTTTCAATTCCTATCCCAAATCCCGAAATCCCGATTCAGAATATTTCAAAATACCGAAATTCCGTCCGGAACTCACCTCTACATTGAAATGCTCTACTTTGATCATAGTATTTAATGGAAGTTTGTGCCGCTGAGAAATATTGCCCACACGCTGGCATCTATCACAACTCAACAAAAATTTCTGAGAATCATTAAACAAAGATGACCAAAATAAACCTGATTGAAGCACTTTTCATGCTGTTCACTCACCTCCGTAATGTCTCGCTTAATCTGAACCATGGCAATGAATGAGTATATCTCTTTGCTTGCTTTCTCAGACGCACCTCCAAATCACCAGGTCACTCCATTGTCTAAACAGAAAGGGTTCTTCCAAAAATTAATAATTCACATCATGTAAAAACTTCTTCCCTTGATGAGAAATAAGCTTAGGCGGAAATACGTGACTAACTAAATAATTCACAAAAATCAGCATACCGTGGAATTTTGAAATTTCCTTGCAAATTCCTTACTATCTCAAAGGCTACCAAAGTTTATGTCAACACAAAACAATGAATTTAAAACCCAGTCCAAATGGAACAAAGTTATTTACGTGAGTAACACTTTGATTTGAACAGTAGACTCTAGACTCACCCTGTTTTAGTGGAGTTGTAGCAAACAATAATTTATAAAAAATCATTCACTCATCCAAATCATGCAAAAGACTTGTCAGGTCACAACCAAGAGATGCAAAGACTCGTAAAATTTCATGATTTAAAAATAAGACACAAGTATGAAAAGTATTTCAAAACTTCGGGACAGTACACATAATAATACTAGATGAAGAGAATTTAAAGATAAGTTTGGTAAAAATTGTTTTCTTTTAAAAAATACAGACTATTGATTACATGTCAAAAACACGGTAATCTGACTTACGATAACACATATTGTGTTTAATAATTCCCAATGATTGGAGGAAGCGATCGATAGTACATACCTAGTACCGTACCAAAAGTCTTCACTATAATATTATTCAAATAGAACAATATAGATACGTTGAGAGCCAACACAATCCACATCCCTTTCATCTGAACTATTCCCAATTCCAAAGCTCAATCACAACTTCACTTCTCAAATCAAAGTTGGGAATACCTACGAATATACAACACCTATATGAGAGTATTTGGGGACTCAATGAGAATCTTGAAGTAATATCGAATACACAAAGCACGAAGCACATATGTATACATATTCATATTTATATATATACTTGCAACATAGTTAAATAAATCATATACTTCCCGTTTTGCATCGAATTCCTCTTCGTTGTTCTTTTCAAGCCCATAGAGTGAGATCACTTCTCACCTTTATAACTCTATGTGTTGATCTTTGTATTAATTACAGAGAGATGTTCTCACCTTTATAACCTTATGTTCCCATCCTTTTATCGAAGACCATAGAGTGAAATTTTTTAACCTTGATAACCCAATGCGTTCGTACGTTGATGAAACATACATGCAATGGAAAAATATGGGGAATCCCTTTGGAAACACCGATCTAAGTTTCCACAAATAACCCATATTTTAAGAGATACTGACATGAAAGCATAATCTAAACCATATGACTACTATTTTCTCATTCTCACACCCAATGATCAATACAAATAAGCAAGATAAGATCACATAACAATTTTCAAATACACATAGTAAGACCATCAAACAATTACACTCAAATAATTAGAGATATTATGCATGAAAAAACATACATATTCTTAACAGAAGTTCTTATTTTATTTTGAAACAAGTCTTTAAGGTATAAAATTCAAGATCATCAAGTTAAAAGGTAGTTTTATAATTCTTACACCAATTAACATAAAAATGTTGGATCTTAATATGCAAGACACTAAATCATCACCCAAGTATTTTTCCCCAAACATTCGAACACTACATATACATGATATATTATTTTCTTTACAAATTCGACATGGATCAACATATTCCTTTCCTTTAAGAAGCAAATACAAAGACTTTCAGTAGTTAATTAAAAAATTCCAATTCTTTTTACCAAACAACAATCAAAAGTTAGATAATCACATGCAAGACACTAATTAAACTAAATACACCATATATGCTATTTTTCCTAAATATCTGAAAATACAAAGATACAAGAATAAAATATTTTCCCTTCAAGATACTAACATGCAAGCATAATCTAAACCATATGAGTACATAATAGACATTTAGAGATCATTAAATTAAAGAGAAAACATAATATTAGTGGTGTTGCATATTTGAGCTGGAATTTAAGAATTCCCACCTTTAGTCTTTAGAAAATAGGACGAGATGGATTGTTAGCTTATTTTTCTCTATTTCCAATGAATAACGAGGATTTAAAATAGGTTTTGCATACTAATGTGTCTAATTGGATCATAACTCCAATTGGTCCATTAAAGGCCCAAATAAGGGAAAAGTTCAATTAGAGCACCACTTCTATAATTTTCTCCCATATTGAATCTCTACAAGAAATTTCACACTTCTACACTTGTCTCACATCGAAACTTTACAAAAAACTAGTAGTCAAGTTCTCCTATAAATAAAAGGTATTTTTCACTTGGTAACATATCTCTAATTTGGGTGATATTTTAGCATTTGCAAAGTATCATTTCTAATATTTGACTTGAGCGTCGAAGTGTAATCATCGGGTCCACCCTAGGCGAGTCAATTAATATTTTTTATCTGTTTTTCAGGATACAAAGTGGAGCCCACCTCTCCACCCCTTCAAGCACGTGGAAAGGATCCCTACTATTCTCGTTCCAGGGCTTGAAGATCGGTTCGATGGACTTAAGACTAGTGAGTTGATTCGTTCGTCTTGAAGCAGCATCATTTTGACGCCATATGTGGAAATGCGTACCAGAGCACGCTGCGTGAAAGAAGGTATCATAATGTCCCAACCCAAGGAGAGAATCCGACATTGCTCAAGGGTTGATGACGTCAATGCAAGAAGCCAACGGAAGGAGGCAAACGAGTCGGCGCCCTTGGCCCTGATGAGAGCGATTCCGGCAATAATAAGCCCATTCATCCCGGCCATTCTAGAAGAAGCCAGGACCATATAAATAACTTTTATGCCAAGGTCGATCTTTACGGTCTCACGGATGCGGCCGACTGCAAGATCTTTCAAACTACCATGAGAGACTATCGACGGATGGTTGCAGCTAGTGGAACAATTCCTTACCTAATATTCCATCAACAAGAAGAACGCCAAGACCGGAACCTACCTTTTCAAGGTCGTCCAGCAGAAAATGAGGCGCTCAGAGATTATATGCAAAAATTTTGTTAACACGGTGCATGAAGTACGCCATGTAAACCACGGGTTCTTGGCTGTAATCTTGATGAACAACTTGAGGCATGAACGGTTTCGAGAGGCCCTAGCGGGCCGACCCCGTTCGACACTATGGGTACATCCAACATATTTTTACTTTTAAAATTCATGACACAATGCACCCAGACATGCACCCATCTACTTACCATTTTCTCATTATCATACCCAATGATCAACACATAAACAATCAAAAGCAAGATCACATAGCAACACACAAATAAAATTTCCATATAGTCATTCCTTCGCATAGTCATTTAGGCATAAAAATAAAATGAATAGTCAAATATAAGCAATAACCGAAATATTAAACATGCAAAGGCAATCCATAAACAATCAAAGGTTCATTAATTATAAAAATATTCAAGAAGAAAGTTCAAAACACTCATTCTTTGCATTTTCTTTAAGTTTTACCACTAGATCTTCACATGCAAGAGTATTTTAATACAACTTTTTAATTAGTTTATCAATCTTTATAGAAAACACTAGATCTTAACATCCAAGACCTTAAATCAACAATCAACCCATAAATTAACACATGGAAGGCACTAATTAACTCAAATAAACAACTTAGGCATGTTATCCCCAAAAAATTGAAACATCACACACAAATTATAATTTCTTTTCTACACAAATCCCACATGCATCAACATGCATCCATACTACTCCTCTCTTATTTCATTAATTTCCTTATTCCATTAGTTAAAGAGGCAAAATTTTGAAAGTTTCATAGTTAAGCCAAAAATTAAATTTATTTTCACAATCAACAATCAATCACTAGATAAACACATGCAAGCGACTAATTAAACCAAATAAGCAATTTAAGACATTTTCCCCAAATTTTCAAAAAACATAGAACTTCAAGAATAAACTTATCTCTTTAAAATACTAACATGCAATCATCATATAAGCAATATAACCACATAATATGCAATTATTAGCCAAGAAATTAAAGAAAAACCGAAATAATAGTGGTGTTGCATGTTTGAGAAAGAATTCAAGAACTCTCACCTCTACTATTTAAGGGAAGGAATTGTTAGCTCTTTTCTCTCTAATACAAGAAGTGATAGTGGGGTATATTATAATTTTAAGAACAAGAAGAACATGAATGTAGAAGAGCTTAGCTCTTTCGGAAAAAAAAAAAGAAGAAAAGAAGAGGAATAAGAAGCTTACTCCTAAGGTTGGTCGAAAATTCTCCTCTTATTGAAATAGAAGGAGACCTTGAACTTATAGATAGTGAGAGTGGAGATTGAGAGTGAATTTTGATCTTGGACATTGGAGGTATTCATAGAGTTTTTGGAGAACTCAAAGCCTATGAGAAGAAAGGAAAATACATGTTTTATTGGGGTGAGTTTGCAATTTGCTGAAAGATGTGTGGTGGTGGTTCTTGGATGACTTAAGCTTGAGAAAATGGTGGCTATGGTGGGGGGTGGAGCTACTGAAAAATGAAGGTGCGAGAGGAAGAAGAAGAGTCACTCTTGGACTTGCTATTAGTTGGAGTTTGGGAGTGGTTAAGAGTGCTAGAGCTAATGATTAGGAAGGCTAGACTTAGGAATTTCTTTTAGTGCACAATATACAAGCCTTCTAATGCTTGTCTTCTTCTAATTAATATGTATTATTTTAAATTTTTGTGTTTGTGTACTAATGGTCGAAAATTCAAGAAAATAAGGGAAGGATTTTCTAGTTTTCTCCACTAATTAATAATCAAAAAATGCATGAGTTAATTTTATTTTCTAAAATTTAGTGCATGCATAAATATGATGTAATGCTCATTTAAATTCATCGTGCAAGAATAAAATTTTATTTCTTGGAAATAATTAATTTTACAAATTTGAGAAATATTTATTTCGACAAAATATTTGCAAATATTTGCTAAGCACATAATTCACATAATTCACATAATCAAATAATTCACGCAATTATTAATCATGCAAGAATTATTCTAAATCTTATTTTAATAAATTTGCACATAGAGGTGGTAAAATATAATACTAATATTTTACCGAAAACGTGGAATGTTAAAGTGTGCATATATATATATATATATATATATATATATATATATATATATATATATATATATATATATATATATATATATATATATAATATATACACACCGCGCGTACGTCTGTATGCATGTATTATGAATTATTATATGCATATACTATTATTATATATACTAATCATAAAAGCACTTAATAAAATTTCACACATAATTAATTAGAACTCTATATATACTATGAAATCCTTAAATAAATATCACTTATAGCACATAAACACATAAGTATTTAATCTAATTGGCATGTAATAAAATACTAATTAATCCTAGCAAATAGAGCAATTAAAGCAATTAAATTAGTCATGTAGTTAAAATTCCTAATAATTTTTACGTAACGATTTTTGAGTTATGGGAATTTGGCTTGGGATTAGGGTTTCGAGAATGTGGGGTGTAAATTAGGGGTGGAAATCGGACGGATCGGATTTGGGTGTTTCGGAAAAATTTCGATTTTTTTCGGAAGTCCAAAATGCCTTCCGATTCTGATTCCGATTTTTTCGGAATTTTCAGAAAATCGGAATTTTTCGGAAATTTTCATTTTTGGAATTTTCAGAATTTTTCAGAATTTTTCGGAACTTTTTCGGAATCTTTCGGAATTTTTCGGAATTTTCCAAAAAAATAAAGGGATAATTTGTTCACCGACATAGTAGCTAAATTGCAAAAAAAAAAAAAAAAAAATCAAACAAGAAATCTTAAAAAATAGAACAGGGAGGCGGTGATGGCGGTGGTCGTCGTCAGAGAATTGGGAGGCGCTGATGGTGGTGGTCGTTGGAAAGTCGGGAGGCGCTGGTGGTGGTTGTGGTGGTCGAAGAACCGGGAGGCACTGGTGGTGGTGCGGGAGAAAAGAAAAACCACATAAACAGAAGCGATAAGTTGATGACTGCTGAGAGACAGAGAGTGTGGGGAAGTTAAGGTTTCAATGTAATTCTAATATATTATGAGTTTTGACTTTTATAGTTTTAGAAAATTAATACATAATAATATGTACAAATATATATATATATAAAATCACAACTCGCACCATCAACCAAAGCAAAACCACCACCCATCCAAATCCGATTTCTGCGACAAATCGACAATTTTACCTCTTTTCGCCGCCGATGTAGCAATCCTAGCATTCGAATTCAGAATCACAATTAAAATTATTTATAATGTTTGATGGGGGCTTCCTCTTCTTTCTTTCTCCATCTTCTGGCGACGGCGGCGGCATCGGCGGAGATGCCGGAAAAAAACAGAGAAAAAGAAAACGAAGAAAACAGAGAAGAGAGAAAATAGAGAAGAAGTGAAGAGAGAAACGCAAAGAAGAAGAGAACGAGAAAACGGCGGAATAAGTTTAAAAATAATATTAGGGTTTTGAAAAAGTATAATAGATAATTAAAGGTAATTTTGGAATTATGAAAATATCACATGGGTGGAATATTAACTAAGGGGGTTTTCTCTAATTATTTTTGGGAGGGGTGTTTCCTTAACTATATTTCCTAGATGGAAAATTTAAATTTTCCATATATATATATATTAATAAGCGGGAAAAATATTAGTAATATATATAGTTAATGCATATAGTAATTAGTAAAGAACTACATATACATATAGTATAATATAGTAATAAATATTAATAGTAATTGGAAAAATCGGATATAATCGGAATAATTTGGGATTAGAAATCAGAATTTAGGAATTCGGAATTGAAAAAATCATTCCAAAACGGAATTTTTCGGATCGGATTCGGCGGAAATCGAAATTTTTGTTTCATTTCCACCCCAAGGGGTGTTACTTTATTTTCAAAAAATATTTACTACAATGAAAAATTTTGTAAACTTTATAATCACATAATTCAAATAATCACATAATTCAAATAATCACATATTCAAGTAGCCTAGTGAAATTATATTAAATTCTAATTTCATAAATCCGCATGTAATCGTGGTAAAATAAATACTAAGATTAATTATCGGAAAAATGTGGAGTGTTACAAATGAGATAAGACCTAACTTTTTCAAAAGTAAACACAATAGCTAATAACTCTTTCTTAGTAGTTGTATTATTCAATTGAGCGTAATTTAGAGTTTTACTAGCATAGTAAATTGAATGAAATTGTTCTTTCGTTGGCTTAAAACCGCCCCTACCACATAGTCACTAGCATTACATATAAGTTAAACGGATCATTCCAATCAGACATAAAAATAATTGGGGTAGTCACTAACCTCGTTTTCACCTCGTTAAACGCTTTCAGTGAAGTCGAATTTGACATCTTCCTCCAACATATTTCACAACAACTTGTCTATCTTTGACATGTTTTGGATGAACCGCCGATAAAAGCCAGCATGTCCCAAAAATATTTGAATTTTCTTCACCGAAATTGGTGGAGGTAACTTCTCGATTGTCTCGATCCACATTTAACCGTTTCTTTGACACCGTGTCTTCTAGCATAATCCCTCCATGCAACATGAAGTGACACTTCTCCCAATTGAGTACCAAATTTGTACTTTCACACATGATAAGAATCTTAGCCAGCATTTGGAGACAAGTGTCATATGTATCACTGAAAACAGAAAAATCATCCATAAAAATTTCAAGACTACATTCAACTCTATTGGTAAAGATTGCCATCGTACACCGCTGAAAGATAGCAGGAGCATTGCATAAAACCAAAAGGCATAGGTCTAAAGTCAAAGATACCTAAGGAACAAGTAAATGTGGTTTTGTCTTGGTCCTCAGGAGTTATAGCAATTTTATTATAACCTGAATATCTATTCAACACATAATACAATTCTTAACAAGCTAACCTATCGCCATCTCAATAAACAGCAATATGAAGTGATCTTTCCTAGTGACTTTATTCCATTTGCTATAGTTCGTGCAATTCGTTAATCTGTAAGGTTCTAGAAATGATTAATTCATTTTTATCATTTCGAATAACAGGCATCCCCTTTTTTTTAGGTACACATTGTACTACACTAACCCATGCACTATCAGATATAGGAAAAGTAATACATGCGCCTAGCAACTGAATAATATCTTTTTTTACGACTTTCTTCATGATGGGATTCAACCGTCTTTACACCTCAATGGTAGATTTGTGTCCTTCCTCCAAGATAAATATTTTCATGAAAAAAGTTGGACCTACGACTTTGACATCCGCAATAGTCCATTCGATTGCTAGCTTGTGCTCTCTCAAGACATCATAAAGTCTTTCTTCGTGCAAATCTGTTAAAGAAGCATAAATAAATACTGGTAAGGTATCATGAGATCCAAGGTAAACATATTTTAAATGAGAAGCTATACCTTTGAGTTCGAGTTTTGGACGTTCGATCACCGAGGGATTAAAAGGGCTAGAAAGTGGGAGTTAAGTGTCCAAACATTCAAAACGAGGTTTCGGTAGTGTCTTTGCCGAGTCTAGGAAATATAGTTGTTCAACCACTGATTGATCCTCAATTTCAGTTCCTACAACCAAAGATACTTCCCAATGATCCACAGATAAAGGGTCAATGCAATCATAGTTAAACTGATCAAAAAAATCCAAATCAAAACATTAATCAAGCTCGTGTGTATGCTTCATTGTGCGGAAAACATGAAATTTGATTGTTTCATTTCACAAAAATATAGATAATTTATTTATCTTAAAAAAAAAGGCCTTCCAAGAATATCAATTATAGTTCAGCCCTTCCTCAAAAAAGGCCTCCCAAAAATTAAGGGAATTTATTTATCTTCTTCCATGTCAAGAACTAGAAAATCAGCTGGAAAAATAAATGTATCTACTTTGGCTAGCACATCCTCGACAATCCACTTTGGGTATATGAAAGATTTATCCGCTAACTGTAGAGTCACATATACCAATTTTATATCTCCAAATCCCAAGCTTTGAAAACTAGATAGTGACATAATGAGTGACATTGAAAAAACTTAAAGCCAATTGCGAAAGGAATTGTAAACTTAGCAGGGTCTCCGAGTTTTGGTGGAAGGGGGCGAGTGAGAATCACGCTACATTGTTGAGTTAAAGCCATCATTTCATGTTCACCATTTTTTTGTATTTTAGACACCATATATTTCAAAACATTTATCTAATGTGGCATTGGTTCAAGAGCTTGTGTGAAAGGAATATTAATATGAAATTCATTCAAGTGCTCAAGAATGTGTTTTAATAAGACTCAAGCTTGGCCTTGACCAAGTGTTGAGGATATGGTACATGTGGGGAGGGCTCCGGAGAAACAACCCCTTTTCACCTAGCTCGAATGTTAAGTTCACTGGCTCTTCTTGATCGTCCTTCGCAACTTCTTTTGCATCTTGCTTTCCTTTTTCGTTGCTCGCTTCACCTTTTCATGGCACTTTCTCTAATTTCCTCCTATTCCTTAGACTAATGGCCTTGCATTGCTCGTTGTTGTTTATCCGTGGATCTTCCGTATTTGAAGGCAGGGATCCTGGTGATCTAGTGCTGAGTTGGGTTGAGATTTGACCCATTTGAGTTTAAAGGTTTATGATGGAAGCCTGAGTTGATGTCATGAATTGGGATAGGATGGCAGCGATGTCACCACTTTAGGGTGGAGCTTGAGGTATATTTTGGAATCTAGGAGCTGGTGTGATCGTGCTTGAGATTGGCATTGCGGTGGTGCTTATCCTTGACTCTGTATATTTTCTCCCCATCCAAATTTGGGGTAATCTATCCATCCCGGATTATACGTGTTGGAGTGTGGGTCCTTCTATTTTCGATTTGTACCATTCATATAATTTAGAGAATCCGTTTCTTTTGCGTACTAGTCATGGATTTGGACATCATAATCTTGTAGAGTTGCAACTTGCTTTGACGATTGCTCCAATTGTGCAGTAATGGTAGTAACTCTATCTGCTTCCAGAAGTCCTTTCGTCTTCTTGGTTCCACTTTATTACTTGTCTGAAGTACTCATGTATTTATTTCTCGTGATCCGCTCCAACAGTTCGTAGGCTTCGTCATAGGTCAAAATGATGAACATCCCTCCAGTTTCTAAGTCAAGCACCGTTCATGATTTTTCTTGCAATCCATCATAAAATATTTGTAGCTGGCGCCACTCTTGAAGTCCGTGATTGTGCATCTTCAGATTAGCTGTTTGAATCACTCCCACGTCTCAAATAACGCTTGGTCGGCTTCTTGCAAGAAATTTTTCTCTCCGTATTTTTTCAGCTTTAGTAGGAGAGTTATAAGTGTTCATGAATAGTGGTGCAATATGGACTTAAGAGGATATGGAGTTTGGTGCACGAGGTTGTAACCATTCCCGAGATACTCCGTGTAAAGAGTGCTTGAAAAAGCTGAGTTGCAGTGCTTCACGTGAAACCCCATTCATCTTATGCGAGTGGCACGTCTCTAAAAAAAATGATCATGTGAAGATGTAGATCTTCATGAGCTAGCCCGTTGAACAACTCATTATTTTGCAGCATTGTTAGGAGCCCGACTCTAATTTCAAAGGTGATTGGCTTTAATGGGGGATTGTTGTATGCTTGATTGGAAACCGTTGAGCATTGTAATAGTGTACTCGTACGATGCTCGTTGGTAAGGTCTACGAGGTTGCTAATTAACTAGCAGAGGATTCTCCTGCTCATTAATGACATTTCATTATGCATCCAAGAAGTTCCCTTGGTCATCAATTGTGCGGTTGTTTTGCTCGTTCATTGTTTCTTGGGAGTTTTGAGCCAACCGTTGAATCCTTCTAACTTGTCTAAATGTCAGCTCGGTTTTACGATCAATAGGTATTAGGTGTGTATCGTGTCTCCTTCGCATAAAAGTACTTAAAAAGAAACTACAATTAGAGTAAAAATAAAAATAAAACAGGCTAAAGTAAGAAAAATTGCTCAAACAGGATAGCAAAATAAATAGATAATAGTCGTATTCCCGGACAACGGTGCAAAAAATTGTTGCGCTAAAGTACTAACACACAAGTGCACGTATCACTAACAAGTAGCAAAAGTGAACTTGAGAGAGTCGGATGTCGATACCATAGGGAATACTTAATTATCTAATCTTAAGTACTGAATTTTACCAACTATATTCTCATCCAACCGAGCAACAGTACAAAAATAAAAATTAATGTGGGTGAATCGAGAAAATTGTACAAATCTAGAGTAAGAATAAATAGACAATTTATTATATTCCCTGGCAACGGCGCCAAAAACTTGTTGTTGGAATTACCTACACGCAAGTGCACGTATCGTACAAGTGATATAGTGGACAATTAAGTCTAGATATCGATTCGACGAGGAATAGTCAACTATCTAATTCTAAGCGCTAGATTATCACACTATGTTCAAGCTCACCCTATACAATCGAATTTAGAGAAGATTAACTAAATTAAACTAAAATATAAAATACAAATAAAAACAAGCAAAATAAATTAAGCAAATAAGACGAAGATTGTCAAATTAAACGAGCCTAGCATTTTATCATGCCCTATGTGATTATTGATCCTCCTTCAATTATTCAAGCAACTAATTTGAATTACTAACCTGGGATGCTAATTTAATCATAACCCGCTTTCGCGTGTATTACGATTCGATTGTTCAGTATTAAATTACTGTATTCCTACGTAATTCAATCAAGAACAATGAATTAACTATTAGGGATCGTGCATGTATACGCAGCGGAATTTTAAAATTTTAGATCGAACTAGTTTTGATTACATGCATAAACTAATCACATAGTCAACGTACCTTAGCGCTTCCGCCATACACATGGTAATTATCGATTTTATTAAAACATGTAAAACCGAAAAGAATTATAAAACATGCTTGTTCATCATATAGCAAAATCGAAACACGTAATCACATATTACTCATGCTTGTAAATTACAATTCATACAAACCATGTTCGAATCAAATTTACGAAAGTTCCGATTTAATTACCTCTTGTAGCGTGAGATTTTGACGAATCGAAACCTAGAACCGAACACGTACAAGCTGCGAATTACCAATCCTCGGGGCAGCAACTCACGGCTGGAGCAAGCTGGTCCAGCAGGTGGCGGACGGCGGCGCGTGGCAGACGCGGTGGCGGCGCGTGCTGCGTAACGGCGGCGCGTGCGACTTCGACGGCGGGGCAGCGACGTTCCTCTCCTCCAATCAGGTTTCACCTCGTATATTTTGACCCACTCGAACTACATCACTAGATGTAAACGAGTAGATAAACAACAAAGAATAAACGAAGGAGTAGAGAGGGGAAAACCGGTGACAAGCGGCGGTGGCGCGGCGGGGCAGCAACGGCCGAGAGAGTTGAGCGGCTAGGGCTGGACGGCTAGGGTTTTTGGTGTAAAATCTGATCTCAAACTCTTGTTTGAGGTCTATTTATACTAGGGTTTTCAACCCTTGTGGGTTTAAGTCATTGGGCTTGACCCACTGATGCATTAAGCCCATTCCCTCGTCGGCCTCGTTTCTAAAAAACGATCGTTCACAAAATTATAACAAAATTATATTTGTGACGAGCTCAAATTCCTCGTCGATACGAGTGCCTATTCGAAATTTCCAATCCCCGATTAGAGTAAAACTCATTTTACCTAATCCCCGATCAAATCCGTGCCCAACGAATCAAGATTGGCGTCAGCAACTACGCATCATGATTCCCTAGATACAAGTGAAGTGCCTGCAAGAACCTTATGATATAGTTAGCGTACAGTACGATCCCTTCGCAGCACATGTCCCGATTGAACTAGCGGCATTGGTTCACCGAGACCTCTTATAAAGTTCAATAACCGTGCGAACGTTCTAGGTATCATAAATCCGTTCGTGTGTGACTTAGGGAAACACATTTCCCTAATCACCCCACTATCAACTCTGGCCAGAGATTCCTTGGATTATATAAACCGTTAGAACACACATGACATCCATGACTACTCAAGCGCTCGAATCCCCTACTACAATGCACAGACTTCACACTAGATTTCGGATTGCACAAACGTTGGCCCTTGGAGTGGTCCACTGTGGGACTCAGGGACAGGTCACGATACAATCGGTCCTCTAGTGAAGTCACGGTGATGTCTGGGTCTTAAGGACTAATGGTGTACAACTATATCTTAGAAACCTATTACTCGATGAATGAGAACCACTTATAGATTTCTAGGGCGAGGGAGTTCAGTGAACTCATCTAGTATGAGCACCCACTCAAGTATGCCGATGTCACAACACCGAGGACTGATGAGACGCAGTACACATACACTAAGTGCTAGTCTCAAAAGGGAAAGGCCGGTATCCTCATTATTGGCGTAACCCATCGACTAGGAACAAGGTTTAACAGTTGCATTACATTGCTGAGTTATCTCACGATTCTACTAGACCAACTCACAGTAATAGAGTAACTCGTTAGGACTATATCTATGCTGCTTGCATGGGATAAGAGATATAGAATGCCAAATGAAATATTTTATTATTACGAACGAAAAACGATTATTTTAGTACAAGGAAAAAGAGAAAGACCACAGCCACAAGTTGGCTTGTTGGTCACCTACTCTAACAATCTCCCACTTGACCTAAAGCCAACTACTCATAAATCTAAGTCCCATCGACTCTCGATGTTTGTCGTGGACTGATCCTGACAATGGCTTGGTGAAGGGATCTGCAATATTGTCCTCCGAGGTGACTCTGTCTAGCTTGACTTCACCTCTCTCTATGATCTCTCGGATCACATGGTATTTTCTCAACACGTGCTTCGACTTCTGAGGAGCTCTTGGTTCCTTAGCTTGCGCTACGGCTCCGTTGTTATCGCAGTACAGCTGTACTGGATCGCTAGCGTTCGGAAATACACCCAACTCTTGGATGAATTTCCTAATCCATGACCCTTCCTTTGAAGCATCTGATGCTGCAATATATTCAGCCTCAGTGGTGGAATCAGCCGTCGTGCCTTGTTTGGAACTCTTCCAACACACGGCACCCCCGTTGACTTTGAATATATACCCCGAGTTTGACTTCGAGTCATCCACGTTCGATTGAAAACTAGAATCCGTGAAGCCTTCTAATTTCAACTCGGTATCCCCATAGAGCAAAAAAAAATCTCGAGTTCTTCGCAAGTACTTGAGAATGTCCTTCACAGCCCTCCAATGGGCTGGGCCGGGGTCGGACTGATATCTGCTTATGACGCTCACACCATACGCAATATCAGGTCGTGTACACAACATGCCATACATTATGCTTCCTATAGCGGATGCATAAGGTGTCCTTTTCATCTCCTCGATTTCCATTTGTGTTTGAGGACACATGGATTTCGAGAGACGAACCCCATGGGACATTGGCAAGAATCCCTTCTTGGATTCTTCCATGCTAAACCGTTTAAGAACGGTGTCTATGTACATGGATTGGGACAAGCCAAGTAATCTCCTCGATCTATCTCTATAGATCCGTATTCCCAATACGTAGGATGCTTCTCCCAAATCCTTCATCGACAAACGTGTGAATAACCATACTTTAGTTGACTGTAACATCCCTACATCATTCCCAATGAGTAGTATGTCATCAACATAAAGTACAAGGAAAGTCACTGCACTCCCACTAACCTTCTTGTAGACACAAGGTTCCTCCGGGTTTTTCACAAATTCAAACTCATTGATAGTTGTGTCGAACCTTTTGTTCCAACTACGGGATGCTTGTTTCAATCCATAAATGGATCGCTGGAGTTTGCAAACCTTTTGCTCATCTCCAGAAGATATGAAGCCTTCCGGCTGCGCCATGTAAATTTCTTCCTGAATGTCCCCATTAAGGAAAGCGGTCTTCACATCCATTTGCCATATCTCGTAGTCATACCACGCAGAAATGGCCAGCAAAATCCTAATGGACTTGAGCATAGCAACTGGAGAGAAGGTTTCCTCATAGTCAACTCCTTGCTTTTGAGTATAACCCTTCGCTACCAATCTAGCCTTGTAGGTCGATACCTTTCCATCTACTCTAATTTTCTTCTTATAGATCCACTTGCAGCCTATGGGAACGATTCCCTCGGGTGGATCTACCAAGGTCCATACCTTGTTGGAGTACATAGAGTCCATTTCGGATTTCATGGCATTAAGCCAATGTCCCTTGTCTGTATCCGATACAGCTTCGTTGAAAGTTCTAGGATCACATCCTTGGTAAACTTCATCAACGAGGAATAACCTATCGGGCGCTCTCCGAACTCTTTCGAATCTACGCAGCAACGGTTCAGGAGGTATATTAGTGGTTTGTTGAATTGGTTCATTATCTGATTGTTGTGCTTGAACTTCAGATTGTGGTTCTCGAACTTCTTCGAGATCAATTACACTGCCCTATCTATCCGATAGAAATTCCTTTTCAAGGAACACGGCATTGCTTGAGACGAACACCTTTGCCTCGGAAACATAGTAGAATTTGTATCCCATGGAATCCTCGGGATACCCCACAAAATAGCATAAGTCGGATTTTCTATCCAACTTATCTCCCACTAGCCGCTTCACGTAAGCGGGACAACCCCATATCCTAATATGTTTAAACGTGGGTTTTCTGGAGTGCCAAAGTTCATAAGGCGTGGAGTTAACTGCTTTGGTATTAACCCTATTCAGCAAATACACGGCAGTTAGGAGTGCATGACCCCACTGGTATGCCGGTACCTCGGTGAACCCCATCATAGATCGAACCATGTCTAACAGTGTTCGATTCCGACGTTCGGAAACTCCATTAAGTTGAGGAGTTCCAGGAGGAGTCCATTGAGACAGAATCCCATTATCTTTAAGATAGTCTATAAACTCAGTATTTAAGTATTCGCCACCACGGTCGGATCGTAGTTTCTTAATACGTCTACCGAGTTGGTTTTCTACTTGGTGTCTAAAATCTTTGAACTTTTCAAAAGTTTCAGACTTATACTTCATTAAGTACACGAAACCATACCTAGAATAATCGTCGGTAAAGGTAACGAAGTAGTTAAAACAACCCCTAGCACTAACGCTTAGTGGACCACACACGTCTGAATGGATCAAATCCAAAAGACCCTCAGCTCGTTCCATCTTCCCTTTGAAGGGAGTTTTGGTCATTTTTCCTTTAAGGCAGGATACACAAGTTTGAAGTAATTTCACGTCCTCCAAGGAGAACAATCCTTCACTTACAAATTCGTTCATCCTTCTCAAGGAAATATGACCCAGTCGAGCGTGCCAAAGTTGTGCGGGGTTAAGACTTATATCTTTTCGTTTTGCTGATATAACGTTAATTGGTATTTCACTTGGATTTAGTTCATATAAGTTGTTTATAAGTTGTCCCTTACAAATCATATTTAGATCCTTTTGTATAATGCAAATCGAATTTCCAAAAATAAAAGTAAAACCTTCATTATCCAAAACAGGAATAGAAATAAGGTTTCGAATAAGTGACGGAACAAATAAACAATTGTTCATAACAATGGAAAACTAGAATCCAAAACAGAAAGATAAATCGTCCCAATGGCTTCAGCAGCAACCCTTGCTCTGTTGCCCATTCTTAGGTAGGTCTCACCCACATTAAGCCTCCTACTTCTTGTCATGAGCTGCAAATCATTACAATGATGTGAGCCACAACCAGTATCCAATACCCAAGAAGAAGATTTAATGGACAAATTAACTTCAACTAAATACGTACCCTTTTCAGAACGTTTCTGATCGAGGTAAGCCTTGCAGTTGCGTCGCCAATGGCCCTTCTTTCCACAATGATGGCAAGCGTCATCAACTTGCTTGGTGACCTTGTCATTCTTCACTCCGCTTGATTCGCCCTTCTTAAGTTTCTTGCTCGGGCCGAAACTCCTTTCTTTCCTCTTCTTGTAGAAAGAACCTTTCTTCGCAGAAGGAGCAACTAGGAGAACAGATTTCTCCTTCTTGATCGTGGACTCATAGCTGACCAACATGTTCAACAACTCATCCAATGGTGGATCGAGCTTGTTCATGTTGAAGTTCACTATGAACGATTCATAAGAACTAGGAAGGGACAGTAGGATCAAATCCACCGAAAGCTCGGCCGGGAGGGTGACATCAAGGCTCACCAGCTTCTCAAGGAGAGTGATCATCTTGAGACCGTGCTCGTGGACCGAAACCCCTTCACGCAGCCTCATGGTGATCAACTCCTTGGTAGCTGAGTACCTCGATGCCCTAGTATTCTCACTGTACATTCTTTCAAGATGATGCTTGATATCATAAGCATGCACGTGAGACCCATACTTCCTCGCGAGCTCTGGCACCATGGATGCTAGCATGTAGCACCTCGCATGGAGGTCGTCCTTCTTCCATGCCTCGAAAGTGGCAGTCTCGTCAGCACTAGCAGTCGCAGGGAGATCAGCGGGGGGGGGGGGGGGGGGGGCGGGGGGCATTCATTGAGCACATAGAGACGCTCCTCGACTTGGAGCACAAGTTTCAGATTGCGAAGCCAATCCAAATAGTTTGGACCGGTGAGTTTGTTTTGGTCGAGGATAGAGGAAAGGGGATGTTTGGACATTGTTGCTGAGAAAATTTTAAGAAGACAATAATTAGAGTTTATTTCGTAATAATCGTTACAATTAAAATTTTGGACTTTTATGTTTTAATTGTTCTCCCACTAATTTTATCGAATTCCACCACCCTCTAGCAAACAATCGAGAAAACTTATTTTTCTTTAACGGGCTTTAGGTCCAATAGCGCTAATGTAACCCGTAGTTAATCTATCCCGATTACATAAGTCTAAAGGTAGAGTACTATCAATCACATCACTATGTGACCCTAAAGTTCGATTTACCTCACACTTGATAATGACCTAAGTTAATCTAGCGAATATCAAAACCTTCGTGTGTCAAGTCTATCCTACCAATATGACATGTCACAGATCCAACTATATCAAACTAATGCAATCCCTAGTTAATCTAGCGACTTAATGCTTTTATGGGCTTTTCTTGATAAGGAAGTAGTGGAAACCTACTAGGAAAATTTCCGCCACTTCCCCTCATCAAGGTTTGTTCTTTGAAATTTTGACCATGTTGGTGTCCAAATTTTGGAATGTTGCTTGAAATAAGAATTGTAGCCCTTTAAGTTAGCTTTATATGCCACTTGAATCAGCTGATTAGGATTTCGTATGCGTGAGATATGATCGAAAATGTAGACACTGCCAAACCTGTTGCGAGGTTCCTTCTTCCAATTTGATTTACTTCCTTATTTGCAACTTTTTCCTTTCTTTTCGATATTTTTTTCCTTCATGGACACTTAATTCTCGTTTTTCACCTATAAGACACAAAATCAATCAATTAAAGCAGAAATATAATTATATCTAAACAAAAAATCCACGTAAAATAAATGTATTGAGTGTAAAATTTGTTGGGAATCGGGCACGTGTACCCAGCGGAAAACAAAAATTTTATGCGATTTAAACGACTTTAAAACACATAAACACATGCCCGACAAATTGATACAATTAATTGCGTACCTTTGCGCTTCCACCGAAATTAAAAACAACATACATGCTAAATAATTTAACCGAATTTAAATCAATTAGCACGCTCGCGTTTAAACCAAATAACATGCTCGCAACAATTAAAACGATTTCACATAATCACATAAAATCATACGAGAACGAACATGAATATATTGTTTAAACCTAAACGAATCAAGAACATGAAATTCGTGTGTTTACCTCTTGAAGCGTGAGGTAGGAGCGCTAAGCAAGTCGAGATTGCTACGGAAACCAATCCGTACAATCCGGGGCAGCAGCGGTGCAGCGGCAGCAGCGGTGCAGCGGCAGCAGCAGCAAGACGGGCACGGCGGCGCGTATATCTCACGCGCGGTCTTCGGGGCGGCGCGTGGGGTCGCGTGCGTCGTCAGCTCGAGGGCTGCTCCTCGATTCTTCGATCTTCCTCCTCTCGGATTTCACCTCGTATACATCGATCTACTAAAACGTGGCACTAGACACGAAGTAGTTAGAATAAAACGGAAGAAACGAAAAGAGAAAAGAACTACCAACTTGGATCGGCCAAGGGATGGCCGATTCCGGCGAGATAGCGGCGACGGCGGCGGTGGTGGCCGCGGGAGAGCGTGGCCGATCGAGAGAGCGAGCGGCTAGGGTTAGGGTTTTCTTGTATTTTTGTGCAAGACCTATAAATCAAGTATTTATAGTGCCTTTCATAATACCCTAGCGGGCTTAAGTTGGACCGGGCCCAACAACTTAAGTTCGTTAGTACTTTTACTTGCTCGTCTCTCTCATTTCAATGATCGGAAAATTGTAACGATTACATTTTCGGAATCATTATAAAGTCCTCGTCATTACGAGTGCCAACTCTCACTTTCCAACTTTCCAAAAGTGGAAACCCTAGTTCAGTGCACTTTCTAAATTTGGAAACTTCCCGATTTAGAAAGTCCACTACAATGTTTGTCTATTCTTTTCCTTTTCTTATTCTCATTCATAATTCCAAATTACGAATGTTGGACCCAATCATATTGACTTCCAATCATGCAAAGATAAACCATTTTATCTTTGACCGTTTATTCAAAGATCTCATGTGCACGAGCAGTGTGACCCTCGATGGTTCAGATGTAAGCTAGCCGTGGGCCCACAACCCTTTGTGGTCAAAACTCGTCCCTTAGAGTTACGATTAAGATGAAGCTCGTTTCACCTTAATCGCCCAACAAATCAAGATTGGCGTCTAGCAACTACGCGTCCCTTCGATTCATATGTCCCGATTGAACTAGAGGCATTGGTTCGCCGAGACCTCTTTATATGTTCAATAACGGTGCGATCGTTCTAAGTGTTGTAATCATTACGTGCATGACTTAGAGAATCGAATTCTCTAATCATCACTTAGTCAGCTCTGGCCAGAGACTTAGAATGATTACAAACTTTCAGAACACACAGGACATCCAAGACCAATCTAGCGATCAAATCCCCGACTACAATGCACAGACCTCCCACTAGATTTCGGACTGCACGAACACTGGCACTTGGGATGGTGCTCGGTGGAACTCAGGGACATGTCACGATACAGCTGGTCCTCTAGTGAAGTCACGGTGATGTCTAGGTCATAAGGACTAATGGTGTACAACTATACCATAGATATCTCTACTCGATTATTGGGAACCACTTAGAGATTTCTAGGGTGAGGGAGTTCAGTGAACTCGTCAACTTAAGAGCACCCACTTATGCATGCCGATATCACAATACCGTTTACTGATGAGATGCAGTACACATACACTAAGTGCTAGTCTCTTAATGGGAAAGGCCGATATCCTCATTGGTGGCGTAACCCTTCGACTAGGAACATGTTTAACAGTTATAATACTAAAGTAAATATCTCACGATCCTAACGATCATTTACTCGTACTTGTAATAACTGTAAGGACTATATCTATGCTTGTGACAAAGGGACAAAGATATAGAATCCCAAGTTGTTTTATCATTAATACGAATAAAGGTTCGTTTATTACAATAATAAATACGAAAGACCACAACCACATGTTGGCTTGTTTGTCACCTACTCTAACAATCTCCCACTTGACCTAAAGCCAACTACCCATGAATCGCAATCCCATCGACTCTCGATGTTTCTCATGGACCGATCTCGGTAAAGGCTTCGTGAAGGGGTCTGCGACGTTCTCTTCCGAGGTGACTCGTTCTACTTTCACTTCACCTCTATCAATGATCTCTCGGATCACGTGATATTTCCTCAGAATATGCTTCGACTTCTGATGAGATCGCGGCTCCTTAGCTTGCGCCACGGCTCCGGTGTTATCACAGTACAACGGTACTGGATCACTAGCATTAGGAATGACACCCAACTCTTGGATGAACTTCCTTATCCAAGTCCCTTCTTTTGCAGCTTCGGACGCTGCAATGTATTCCGCTTCGGTAGTGGAATCGGCCGTCGTGCTTTGCTTGGAACTCTTCCAACACACGGCACCACCATTAAGCGTGAATATAAATCCAGAATTTGACTTTGAGTTGTCCACATCCGATTGAAAACTAGAGGCGGTAAAGCCCTCTAATTTCAACTCGGCACCCCCATAGACCAAAAATATATCCTTAGTCCTTCGCAAGTACTTGAGGATATCTTTCACGGCTTTCCAGTGATCGGGGCCGGGGTTAGACTGATATCTGCTTGTGACACTCACAGCATACGCAATATCGAGTCTCGTACATAGCATGCCAGACATAATGCTTCCTATGGCAGAAGCATAAGGCGTCCTTTTCATCTCCTCGATTTCACTAGGTGTTTGCGAACACATATATTTCGAGAGACGAACCCCATGGGACATTGGCAAGAATCCTTTCTTGGATTCTTCCATGCTAAACCGTTTCATAACTGTGTCTATGTACAGGCTTTGGGATAAGCCAATCATCTTTCTTGCTCTATCTCTATAGATTCGTATTCCTAATACGTAAGATGCTTCTCCCAAATCCTTCATTGAGAAACGTGTGGACAACCATGCTTTCGTTTGCTGCAACATTCCTACGTCATTCCCAATGAGTAGAATGTCATCAACGTAAAGCACTAAAAATATCACTGCCCTCCCACTAACCTTCTTGTATACACAAGGTTCCTCCGGATTCTTCTCAAAATCAAACTCTTTGATAGTTGAGTCGAACCTAATGTTCCAACTACGGGATGCTTGCTTCAATCCATAAATGGATCGCTGGAGCTTGCAAACCTTTTGCTCACTTCCAGAAGATATGAAGCCTTCCGGCTGCGCCATGTAAATTTCTTCCTCAATATCTCCATTAAGGAAGGCGGTCTTCACATCCATTTGCCATATCTCGTAGTCGTACCACGCAGCTATGGCCAGCAAAATCCTAATGGACTTCAGCATCGCGACTGGCGAAAAGGTTTCCTCATAGTCAACACCTTGCCTTTGAGTGTATTCTTTCGCTACCAATCTAGCTTTATAGGTCGATACCTTTCCATCCACTCTAATTTTCTTCTTATAGATCCACTTGCAGCCTATAGGAACAATTCCTTTGGGTGGATCTACCAAGGTCCATACCTTATTGGAGTATATGGAGTCCATCTCGGATTTCATGGCAGTTAGCCAATGTCCCATGTCCGCATCCGATACGGCCTCATTGTATGTTCTTGGATATTGTCCAAGATCAACATGATCTTCATCATTCTCGAGGAGGAATAACCTATCCGGCATTTTCCGAACTCTTTCGGATCTACGTACCGTAGGTTCAGGAGGTATATTAGTGGTTTGTTGTATTGGTTCGCTTATATGTTCTTGCGTTTGAACTCCACTTTGTGGTTCTTGAACTTCTTCAAGTTCTATCATGCTGCCTTTTCTATCGGATAGAAACTCCCTTTCCAAAAAGGTGGCATTTCTTGAAACAAACGTCTTTGTTTCCTTGACATAATAGAACTCGTATCCCATTGAGTCTTCGGGATACCCCACAAAATAGCACAAGTCGGATTTACTATCCAACTTATCTCCCACTAATCGCTTCACATAAGCGGGACAACCCAATATCCTAATATATTTGTAGTTGGGTTTCCGGGAATGCCAAAGTTTTTAAGGTGTGGATTTAACTGCTTTGGTGTTAACTCTATTCAGCAAATACGCGGTAGTACGAAGTGCATGACCCCACAAGTATGCCGGTACGTTCGTGAACCCCATCATTGATCGAACCATATCCAATAAAGTTCGATTCCGACGTTGGAGACTCCATTAAGTTGAGGAGTTCCCGGTGGAGTCCATTGGGATTGTATCCCATTCTCTTTTAGATAGTCAATGAACTCGATGCTCAAGTATTCTCCACCACGATCAGATCGCAGCTTCTTAATACTTCGTCTGAGTTGCTTCTCTACTTCGTGTCTAAAATCTTTGAACCTTTCAAATGTTTCAGACTTGTACTTCATCAAGTACACATACCCATACCTAGAATAATCGTCGGTAAAGGTAGCGAAGTAGTTGTATCCACCCTTCGCACTAACACTTAGTGGACCACATACGTCTGTATGGATCAAATCCAAAAGACCCTCGGCTCGTTCCATTTTCCCTTTGTAGGGTGACTTGGTCATTTTCCCTTTAAGGCAAGATTCACAAGTTTGTAGTGATTTCACGTCCTCCAAAGAGAACAATCCTTCACTAACAAAATCGTTCATCCTTCTTAAAGAGACATGACCTAATCTAGCGTGCCAAAGTTGTGCGGGGTTTTGATCTATCTCCTTAAGTTTTGCTGATATAACATTAATAGGTATTTCATTTGGATTTAGTTCATACAAGTTGTTTAATAGTCGTCCTTTGCAAATCAAATTCTCATTCTTTTGTATAATGCAAATCGAATTTCCAAAAACAAAAGTAAAACCTTCAATATCTAATACAGGAATAGAAATAAGGTTTCTAATGAGGGACGGAACAAATAAACAATTGTTCAAAACAATAGGAAAACTAGAATCCAAAACATTTAAGTAAATTGTGCCAATGGCTTCAGCAGCAACTCTTGCTCCATTCCCCATCCTTAGGTAGGTCTCACCCGCTCTAAGCTTTCGACTTCTTGTCATTAGCTGCAAATCATTGCACAAATGTGAGCCACAACCCGTATCCAATACCCAAGAAGAAGAGTTGACAGACAAATTTACGTCAATGAAATACGTACCCTTTTCAGAACTTTTCTGCTTTAGGTAAGCCTTGCAGTTGCGGCGCCAACGTCCTTTCTTTCCACAGTGATGGTAAGCATCATCAACTTGCTTGCCAACCTTTGCCTTGGGGCCCCCACTACCTTCACCCACTTCGAACTTGCTGTTTGGGAAGGGAACTCTTTCCTTTCTCTTCTTTTGGGAAGAACTCTTCTTTCCAGAAGTAGCAGCAATGAGAACATACTTCTCTTTCTTAATGGTGGACTCGAAGCTGACCAACATGTTCATTAACTCATCCAAGAGAGGATCTAGTTTGTTCATGTTGAAGTTCACTATGAACGATTCATAGGAACTAGGAAGAGACAACAGGATCAAATCCAACGAGAGCTCGGCCGGGAGGGTGACATCGTGATTCACTAGCTTTTCAAGCAGAGTGATCACTTTGAGACAGTGCTCGTGGACCGAAGTCCCTTCGCGCAGTCTCGCCGTGATCAACTCCTTTGTAGCAGCGTACCTCAATGCCCTAATATTCTCACTATACATGCTATCGAGATGAGCCTTTATATCGAAAGCATGCATGTGAGACTCATATTTCCTCGCAAGCGCGGGCTCCATGGCGGCTATCATATAGCACCTAGCATGTGTGTCATCCTTCTTCCATGCTTCATAAGTTTCCTTTTCACCATCAGTCGCTGTGGCAGGTATAGTGGCGGGGAGTCTCTCGTTCAAAACATAGAGACGCCCCTCAACGGTTAGCACAAGCTTAAGACCATGCAACCAATCTAGGTACTTAGGGCCATTGAGTTTATTGTCGAGCATTGACATTATGGGATTCTTAGACATGATTATCTGAGAGGTATAGAGAAGAGGATTATTAGAGATTCGCGTTAAATGATTGTTACAATTAAATGTTTGGACTTATGTTATTTAATTGTTCTCCCACTAATTTTATCGAGTTCCACTTCCCTCTAGTAGACAAACGAGAAAACTAATTTTTCTTAATGGGCTTTAGGTCCAATAGACAAATATAACCCGTAGTTAATCTAGCCCAATTATATTTTCCCAAAGGTAGATCACAATCAATCATATCCACAATATGACCATAAATTAATTTTCCTCACACTTGATAATGACCTAAGTTAATCTCACGAATATCAAAATCGTCGTGTGTCAAGTCTAACCTACCAATCAAAGATGCTCATAGAACTTGATTATGCCAAACTAATGCAGTCCCTAGTTAATCTAGCCGACCACGTTAATCCAACATAACCCTTTTCTATGGCTACCTTCATCGCCATGTCAATTGAATTACAACTTACTCTACCATAGCACTCCCTGCTAACACGGCTTAGTGCACTACAGTAAAGGGCTACACATAATCCAACCGTTGGCAGAAGGAAAGAAATAACTCAACAGATTGGTTTTTCCTTTATAGCTTGAAATGATTCTTAATTAGATTAAGAATGATGGGTTTTATTAAAAGTTTTATCTCATCAAAAGGTTCGGATTGGTCTATGTGATTCCTACATCTATGTTCTCTAAAGGTATATGGAAACGCATATTGTCCTAAGAGGAACATACGACCTAACTACATAATTAATTCCAATAATTAATTATCGGTTTTTTCAAAATAATTATAGAACCTCAACTAGCATAAATCATTCAAATAATGTTGAGGTACTACTAATTAAGTTGAACTATAATCAATATTATATTTGTGTTCTATTAATTGAAATTAATTTAACAATTTAAATTAATCAATTAATCTAACAACTATTTACTAAAATAGATGATTGTCGATCCAATTATCTAATTGGGATTAATTGAAAATAATTTTCCAAAAATTAAAATCAATTTGTTTTAAGTTTAATTTTAGAAATCTGAAATAAAAATATGTATATATATATATATATATGTATATATATATATATATATATATATGTATATATATATATACATATATATATATATATATATATATATATATATATATATGTATATATATATATATGTATATATATATATATGTATATATATATATACATATATATATATATATACATATATAATATATATATATATATATATATACATATATATATATATATATATAATTTTTTTATTTTTTATTTTTTTTTCTATTTTTTTTTTTCAGTGAACCGGTTCGGCCCAACCGGTCTGACCGGTTCGGACCGAAGCGGTCCGGTTCTGCCCGGTCCAGTTGACCCAAATCAGTGGGCCGCGTCAGTCGGACCGAGAACCGGTCTGACCAACCCGAATCCACTTGGATTCGGTCAACTGTATCGTGCACAACCATCGAACCGGCCGGTTCGACCGGTTCGATCATAATAATTAAAAAATAGAATAACGAAATAGAATAAATAAAATAAATAAGAAAAAATATGCTTGAGTCTTTGTTCATATCCGTTCTTCGCGTTTTGTGTTGAAAATTTTTCATGCTTATGGTGTAGCGACTTAATGCTTTTATGGGCTTTTCTTCATAAGGAAGTAGTGGAAACCTACTAGGAAAATTTCCGCCACTTCCCCTCATCAAGGTTTGTTCTTTGAAATTTTGGCCATGTTGGAGTCCAAATTTTGGAATGTTGCGTGAAATAAGAATTGTAGCCCTTTTAAGTTAGCTTTCTATGCCACTTGAATCAGCTGATTTGGATTTCGTATGCGTGAGATATGATCGAAAATGTAGACACTGCCAAACCTGTTGCGAGGTTCCTTCTTCCAATTTGATTTACTTCCTTATTTGCAACTTTTTCCTTTCTTTTCGATATTTTTTTCCTTCATGGACACTTAATTCTCGTTTTTCACCTATAAGACACAAAATCAATCAATTAAAGCAGAAATATAATTATATCTAAACAAAAAATCCACGTAAAATAAATGTATTGAGTGTAAAATCTGTTGGGAATCGGGCACGTGTACCCAGCGGAAAACAAAAAATTTATGCGATTTAAACGACTTTAAAACACATAAACACATGCCCGACAAATTGAAACAATTAATTGCGTACCTTTGCGCTTCCAGCGAAATTAAAAACAACATACATGCTAAATAATTTAACCGAATTTAAATCAATTAGCATGCTCGCGTTTAAACCAAATAACATGCTCGCAACAATTAAAACAATTTCACGTAATCACATAAAATCATACGAGAACGAACATGAATATATTGTTTAAACCTAAACGAATCAAGAACATGAAATTCGTGTGTTTACCTCTTGAAGCGTGAGATAGGAGCGCTAAGCAAGTCGAGATTGCTACGGAAACCAATCTGTACAATCCGGGGCAGCAGCGGTGCAGCGGTAGCAGCAGCAAGACGGGCACGGCGGCGCGTGTATCTCACGCGCGGTCTTCGGGGCGGCGCGTGGGGTCGCGTGTGTCGTCAGCTCGAGGGCTGCTCCTCGATTCTTCGATCTTCCTCCTCTCGGATTTCACCTCGTATACATCGATCTACTAAAACGTGGCACTAGACACGAAGTAGTTAGAATAAAACGGAAGAAACGAAAAGAGAAAAGAACTACCAACTTGGATCGGCCAAGGGATGGCCGATTCCGGCGAGATAGCGGCGACGGCGGCGGTGGTGGCCGCAGGAGAGGGTGGCCGATCGAGAGAGGGAGCGGCTAGGGTTAGGGTTTTCTTGTATTTTTGTGCAAGACCTATAAATCAAGTATTTATAGTGCCTTGCATAATACCCTAGCGGGCTTAAGTTGGACCGGACCCAACAGCTTAAGTTCGTTAGTACTTTTACTTGCTCGTCTCTCTCATTTCAATGATCGGAAAATTGTAACGATTACATTTTCGGAATCATTATAAAGTCCTCGTCATTACGAGTGCCAACTCTCACTTTCCAACTTTCCAAAAGTGGAAACCCTAGTTCAGTGCACTTTCTAAATTTGGAAACTTCCCGATTCAGAAAGTTCACTACAATGTTTGTCTATTCTTTTCCTTTTCTTATTCTCATTCATAATTCCAAATTACGAATGTTGGACCCAATCATATTGACTTCCAGTCATGCAAAGATAAACCATTTTATCTTTGACCGTTTATTCAAAGATCTCATGTGCACGAGCAGTGTGACCCTCGATGGTTCAGGTGTAAGCTAGCCGTGGGCCCACAACCCTTTGTGGTCAAAACTCGTCCCTTAGAGTTACGATTAAGATGAAGCTCGTTTCACCTTAATCGCCCAACGAATCAAGATTGGCGTCTAGCAACTACGCGTCATGATTCCCTAGATACAAATGAAGTGCCAGCTAGAACCTTCAGATATAGTTAACATACAGTACGGTCCCTTCGATTCATATGTCCCGATTGAACTAGAGGCATTGGTTCGCCGAGACCTCTTTATATGTTCAATAACGGTGCGATCGTTCTAAGTGTTGTAATCATTACGTGCATGACTTAGAGAATCGAATTCTCTAATCATCACTTAGTCAGCTCTGGCCAGAGACTTAGAATGATTACAAACTTTCAGAACACACAGGACATCCAAGACCAATCTAGCGATCAAATCCACGACTACAATGCACAGACCTCCCACTAGATTTCGGCCTGCACGAACACTGCCCCTTGGGATGGTCCTCGGTGGAACTCAGGGACATGTCACGATACAGCTGGTCCTCTAGTGAAGTCACGGTGATGTCTAGGTCATAAGGACTAATGGTGTACAACTATACCATAGATATATCTACTCGATTATTGGGAACCACTTAGAGATTTCTAGGGTGAGGGAGTTCAGTGAACTCGTCAACTTACGAGCACCCACTTATGCATGCCGATATCACAATACCGTTTACTGATGAGATGCAGTACACATACACTAGGTGCTAGTCTCTTAATGGGAAAGGCCGATATCCTCATTGGTGGCGTAACCTTTCGACTAGGAACACGTTTAACAGTTATAATACTAAAGTAAATATCTCACGATCCTAACGATCATATACTCGTACTTGTAATAACTGTAAGGACTATATCTATGCTTGTGACAAAGGGACAAAGATATAGAATCCCAAGTTGTTTTATCATTAATACGAATAAAGGTTCGTTTATTACAATAATAAATACGAAAGACCACAACCACATGTTGGCTTGTTTGTCACCTACTCTAACAAAATCTACACTCAACACCCGTTCATCTCTTCGATCTCTTTTGGTACCTTGGGACTCATAGATTTTGAGACGAACTCCGTGGGACACCGGCGAGAATTCTTGGATTCTTTCATGCTAAATCATTTCATAACGGTGTCTATATGCAAGAATTTGGACAATCCAAGCACCCTTCTTGATAGATCTCTATACATACGTATCCCCAATACATAGGATGTATCTCCTAAATCTTTGGTCGTGAAACATATGGATAACCATATACATAGGATGAATCTCCTAAATCTTTGATCGTGAAACATATGGATAATCATACTTTTTTTTTATTGTAACATCCCTACATCATTCCTGATAAGTAGTATGTCATCAACGTAAAGTACTAAAAACGTCACCGCACTCCCACGAACCTTCTTGTATACACAAGGTTCTTCCGAGTTTTTCATAAAATTAAACTCTTTGATTGATGTGTCGAACCTAATGTTCCAATTACGGGATGCTTGTTTCAATCCATGGATCACTAGAGTTTGCAAATGCTCATCTCCAGAGATATGAAGCCTTCCCGTTGCGCCACGTAAATTTCTTCTTCAATGTCACCATTAAGGAAATCGGTGTTCACATCCATTTGTCATAATTCATAGTCCAACCACGCAAACATGGTACTAGAAAAATCATAATGGACTTAAGCATAACTACCGGTGAATATATTTTCTCATAGTCAACTCCTTGCCTTTGAGTATATCTTTTTGCGACGAACCTAGCTATATAGGTCAATACTTTTCCATCTCCTCCAATCTTTATTTTATAGTTCCACTTGCTGGGTCTACTAAGGTCCGTACCTTGATGGAGTACATGTAGTCCATTTCGATTTTCATGGCAGAAAGCTAATGTCCCTTATCTATATCTGATACAACTTCGTTGAAGGTCCTTGGATCACATCTATAGTCAACTTTGTCTTGATCTTTATCAACGGGGAACAACCTATCAGACATTCTTCAAACTCTTTTATATGATCTAAAAATATGATATTTTTAGTTTTATTCTCCCGATCTTATAATTTTTATATGTTGGAGCTAATTAACAATCAAAGTAAATTCTTCTAGTAAGATTTAGATTCGATTGGGAGGTACTTTTGCTTTGATCTTTTATTTGTTTATATATTCGTGATGAATTAATGGTCTTGCAAAAGTTATTTTGGGTTCATAAGCATATGTAATAAGAAAGTAAAAGTTATTAGTGATGAATTTATTCATCATATTTAGCATTTGTGACAAAATGAATTTTGCAATAAAAAACAAAAATACATTAATTATGATTATTGATGAAGATGACTTGTTTCGTATATATCAAGTATTTGTTAACGAATTTTACTATTATAAATAAATACTAAATAATGTTTTAAAATTGACTATTGGGAAAAAAATTATCTTTTGTGAGCATAAATGGTAGATTTGAAGAGGATCATATTGTTATAACTTGCAATACTTGTTGAAGCTAATGTACCGTAACGAAAGTTACAAACATAATACATTGGTAACAACCGACAAAATTTGTCGGCTAAACTGAGCTTTAGAGGACAAATGAGGCTAACGAAAACTTAGTTTGTTTCCAAGATAAAATTTGTGTTGAAGGATATAGAGGTTAAAATTTAAAAATTCATAATAAAATAAAGGACAAAGTTCAATTTCCAGCCCCTAAATCACGGGTAGTGCTGCATTCACACCGATAAACTACCAAATGTACCAATAGAATTAAAGTGTCCAATCTCTTCTCAAAGTCTTTTATCTGATAAAAATGGATAGGTATTTTTTATAGGGTCTATTAGATATAACCCCCTTAAACATTCAAATAATAGGGGTAGACCCAAATTTATATTTGCCATTTTGATAACAACCCAAACTTTTCCTAATTACATAATTACCCTCAATCAAATCCCACAAAACCCGTTACTTTACCTTTTGAAATAAAATCAAATCCCTTCCTATTTTCCCGTTGAATCACTATCATCCCAAACCCCACTATCGAATAAACTGCAAAACCTCCCAGAACAACTTCCCGGTGCGGCCGATTGAAAGGGGAAGACGTCTGCACTGCCGTGAAACGACGATTTTCGTGCACTCCGAGCAAGCTGCCGTAGGTACGTCGTCGCCACTCGCTGAATCACTATCATCCATCGATTTGTTGATATGTTTTGGCTAAATCGACTATCACGTTTGTGTATTTGCAGATCTGTTATAATCGCATACCGCATTCGAGCACTAAATCAGTGATATTGCAACAATTGATGGGCAGGACATCCACCATAAGTGATATCGTCGTTGGTCGCCGCCGTCGCCGTCGCCGTCACTGCTCCAATCTAGGGTTACTCGAATATAGGATTACTCAAATCTAGGGTTTTGATAATTCTTCGGCCCATAGTTGATTAACGAGATGCATAGTCGAATTACATCTGTATTAATATACTATCCCATATCATTTAGTAGACTATCCCACTGGTATAATTTTACTATGGATCTCGTTAATCGACTATGGGCCGAAAAATCATCAAAACCCTAGATTTGAGAAGTGACGGCGGCGGATTTGTATTTTAAAATTAATAGACTATCTCATATCTTTTAATAGACTATCCCGTGTATCTAATTCGACTATGGGTTTAGTTAAATGACTATTGGAAAAATAATAATATATATGGAAACTGAATAATATGTTTGTTTGAAATACTAATCAATTAGGGTAATTTTCCTTATTATATGAAAACGATTAGGGTAAATAATGATATATATCAAAAAATAATAATATACATGGAAACTGAATAATATGTTTGTTTGAAATACTAATCAATTAGGCTAATTTTCCTTATATCATGTATTAGACTATCTTATTCATCTAATTCGACTATGGATCTCGTTAATCGACTATGGATCCCGTATTATTCAACCACATAGTATATTAATAATTTCAATATAGTACATTGATCTGCTATGATAGTATATTACGATTATAGTAATGATATGAATTGTGTTACAAACAATATACCACTGAAATGACAAGAACATTGAGAACAACACCAACGTAAAGTATTCCAACATAACCAATAAAATAGTACATTAATAATCTCATAATTTCAATCTAGGGTTTTGATAAAATACATAAAACACATCATAACACAATAAAATCAATATGTCGAGTTAAAAAACTCTAGTACATTAATAATCTCATAATAGTATAATAAAATGATAATGGTAGTATCATACGATATTCATAATAGTATACTACTGTATTACAACGGTTTAAAACTTAACCGAAGTTACCGAGTCATTACATCGTAAAAACCTCTTTATAGCAACCAACCCACCAAACCTCAACAAAATCCTTACGAAATTCGCCATCGAAAAAACCTAAAATCATGAAACAAAATAAAAAATGCAGAATACTAAAAAATGATTAAATAGACTGCAAATACATTTGAATGACAATACATTAATATCATAAAAAATAAACTTAAAATGCATAATCCATACGCTAATTTAAAAAAGACTACGAACTATATTTTAATGTACTACCCAGCACACTTAAATCGGCTGTTATAAACAAATAAACCAACTATCGATCGGGATCAAAAACATGAACTCGACCACAGCGGACAATTATTCCGATTATTGCATAAACCAACTACGAAGCTCATATAAAACAACTCTGGTCCGATCTGCGTGAAGCATCCTCTTCTAACTCTGTCAATCCTCTTCCAAACAAACATCATCCGCCAAAAATAACGATGTATATATGACGACGTAATTTTGTTAAAAAACGTTCTACTTCATAGAATCAAGTATCAACACAACCCTTAAAATTTCTAACCACCGTAATCGACAATCTTAGACATTGAGCGAAAAATAAAAACGAATAACGCATTCATACCCGGTTAACAACGTCCAACAACGAACGCTCAAATTCGATCCTATTTCAACGACGGTGCAGAAATCTTCAAAGACGATAAAGAACCGCTGGAACGCTGAAGAGAACATTCGAAAAATATTGTACACGATTTGATATAACGGCCAATGATCTCACGTAATTTTATTCCGTGATTTTAGGCAACGTATCAGCAAATCTCAAATCACGTAGTAAAGGAAATAAATGCCTTTTAAAAATAAAACAGGGGTATTAAAGGAAAATTATATAATATATTTTGCCAAGTTGGCAAAATTGGATCTATCTCAAAAAGGAGAAAAAAAATTGGATCTACCTCATTAGAAAATATGAACAATGGGGTTATCCCTAATGAAACTTTTTTTATAAAATGAATGAGCGAGGAACATTAATGGAAAAAAAAAAGTCGTCGTTTATACTCGCTCACAAAATTATATATGAATAAGTCTTAGGTAATTCTTCCTAATAATTGAATTCATGAAATAGTTAACTTTTTTATTTAATTAATTTATTTAATATACAAATCTACCATATAGATCTTCTAGATCTAATAAGGTCATAGATTAGGCTAGTGTCTTGGTGCCCCGGCTCTAGTTATACATGTTCTATTATCATGTTTTTCCATTTTCTCAAGAATTGTACATCATCTAACAAATTTCTCAGCTAAAATATCATTATACTGCACATTCGATAATTATTAATTTAAATTTTATTTCATTTTTTCCATGTTTGGAGATGAATTAAAGGACATTTACCGAATACATAATCTAACAAATTACTCAAATATTAAATATTATTGTATCATTTTCCTTATTTTAATTTCAATATTTGCTAATTTTTCTTCATAAATTAAGTTTGAGGCAAAGAAAGTGTTCTTTCTTTTAGCTATATTAAAGTGGATAGATTAGATGGAGAATTCTTGAAAAAATATCCTTTGGAGTTTGGTTGGAAAACTTGTTACATTCTTCTATAAAAAAAAAAAATTAAAATAAAAAAAAAATAAAAAAAAAGAAAAAAGAAAAAAAAGAAAAAGAAGAAGAAGAGAACTAGAAGGGAAAATGAGGGCATGGGCAAATATTATAAATAAAAACTCGAACCATACGTCAAGAGCAAAAGTGGAGACTTTTGAACTCTTGAGAATCGAGTAAGGTAATAAGTCCTTAGAGGTGAAACAATAATTCAAAAAGCCTAATCGTCAAATCTCGGCGAAAACACCTCGATTCAAGAGAAAAAAAATAAGCATCTTGCTTAGTGCAACTCTTTATTCAATGATAAGAAGATCGAAAGGAGATGAGTAGCCACTTATACCCATATTTCCTATCTTGCACCAAAGAGTCAAACAATCTAAAGCCAAAAAGTCCCAATGATACCAATAGCTCAATTATTTGATATTAGCAAAGTAGAGAAAATTACAATGTAAGTATAAATTTTCTCTATTATTAGATTAAAAATATTGGATGCTTGAAACGATAACATGATTTTTGGTTCTTGGCAATGGTGATAAATTAACTATCGTTGAATTTTAAGCTAGTAAATTTTCGAGAAGTATCATAAAAATTGTAATTTCTGAAAACATGAAGTTGACCATATTACCTATGTGATGAGATGCATTATTGATTTCGTTACTTTGCAATTTTCTAGATATAGCTTGAGGACAAGCAAAAGTTCAAGTTTGGGGGTGTGTTGAGTGTAGATTTTACACTCACTACGTTTACTTTACGTGGATCTTTTGTTTAAATTTAATTATATTTGTGCTTTGATTGATTGATTTTGTGTTTTATCGATGAAAAACGAGAATGAAGTGTCCATGAAGGAAAAAGGATAAAAAAAAATAGTTGCAAATAAGGAAATAAATCAAATTGGAAGAAGGAATCTCGCAACAGCTTTGGCTAGGTCCACAATGTCGAGCATATCTCTCTCATACAAACTCCAAATCAGTTGATTTCGGTGGCATTGAAAATCTAATTTCAAGTGCTACAATTCTTATTTCACGCAACATTCCAAAATTCGGACTCCAACATGGCCAAAATCAAACAACAAATCTTAATGGGGGAAAGTAACGGAAATTGAGTCTTATTAGGTTATCACTACTTCCTTATCAAGAAAAGCCTACAAAAGTAACAAGTTTCTACACCACAAGGACATAAGTTTACACCACAAAATGCGAAAAACGAGGATCGAAGATTCAAACATAGTTTTTTTTTTTTTTTATTAATTTTTATTTTGTTTATCATAAGAGTTACGAGTAGCTAAATCTTTATTTTTAGTGTTTTATTCGAACCCTATGTGGGATGTGAACCCAATTCTATGATTTTATGTAAGTGTTAATTCCGAATTCTATTTGATTTATTAAGTGCATGAACTTGATCAATTTCGTGCTTTATTGTTATTATTGAATGCATAAATCGGAATATCGGTTCAACAATTAGAACTTTGGTTGAAGAGCCTTAGTGGTGTTAGCATAGGAATATAGTTAACCTCTTAGGTAGCCATAATTGAGATTTGTGCTTAATGTTTTGTTCTTGATTGAATTGCGTAGGAATACAGTAAGTTAATCTTGAATAATATAATCATAATACACGGTGAAGCAGGTTATGATTAATTTAGCATCTCAGGTTAGTAATCCGAATTTTTTGCTTCCATGTATGAGGGAATTGGTGGATCAATAAACACACAGGCAGAAGATAAAATCCTAGGCTCGTTTACTTTGATAATCTTCGTGTTTAGTTATTTTTCTTTCTATTTAATTTGCGATTAATATTTTATTTTATTTTAGTTAATCTTCTCCAAATTCGACTGTGTAGGGTAGACTTGAACATAATTGTGAGAATTTAGCACTTAGAATTAGATAGTTGAATATTTCTCGTGGGATCGATACTCGGACTTTTAGTCCACTATATTACTTGTACGATACTTGCACTTGCGTGTAGGTATTTCCACCAACACATGTAAAATTCATTTTGCCAGACTACTAGCACTAGACTAACTGCATGTACACCCTTCATGTATCTCTCTCATTGCATATTCCGAATCCTCAGGCCCGAGACACGTTAAGTGGTCCGAAATAAACGACCTCTTCTATAGCTCTCCATCAATCACTAGGAAGTAGCGCGCTCGTGCTGTAATTATCTCTTCTTTCTTTCTAGGAGGATGTTTTTTCACCCCGCATATGTGCCAATAATGGTTGCCGCCAATCTCCTCCCACATCAATCCTCGAAACTTTAGCTATCTTCGTCTCACACCCCAGCTCGACCCTTTAAGGATATTTGTAGCTCTTATGTCCCCACTGCCGAACTAGCCCTCTTGGCTAAAATATCTGCCCTCTGATTTTCCTCTCGAGGAATTTTAATTATCTCGCACTGGTCAAACTGTGTAATAAGTTGGCCTACCTGAGATACATACCGACTCATACGCTCTTCCTTGACATCAAATGTCTCATTAATTTGTTGAACCACTAACTGAGAATTTGAAAACACCTTAACGAACCTCGATCTATGATTCAGAGCGACTTTAAGCCCTTATTTAATCGCCTCGTATTCCGCTTCGTTATTGGATGCTTGGAAACTCAACCTAACTGCATAGTATGACACATTCCCCTTGGCGTTAGTGAGAAGAATTCCTACGCCGCTACGCACTACGGTGGCTGAACCATCCACATGAACACTCCAAACCTTCTTCTCAACTTCTTTTCCCACCTGAGTGGCTTCTCGATTCCAGTATCTCTCTGTTCCGTTCCTTGCAAGACTTTGTTGAAGAAGTGGACATGAAACTTCTTATGTTGTTCATCTCGTACTAAGACCGAGCTAACAACCCCTGCCCCCTGCGACATAAAGGAAAATGGACCTGTGTTTTACTGGCATTGCTAGTAAAGGAACTTGGGCGAGATAGACATTCTATTTATCGAATGCCAGCTGAAAATCCGCAGTCCATGCGAATGAGTTTTTCTTTCTTAAAACTTCAAAGAATGGCAAGCTCCTAGCCACAAATTCCGAGATAAACCGTCATAACGCCGCCATCCTTCCTGTCAAAATTTGCACCTCCGTAATCGTTCGTGGTGGCTTCATATGCAGTACTGCTTGGACCTTTTTTGGATTTACTTCGATTCCCCTTTGTGTAATCATGTACCCTAAAAACTTTCCGGCTCGTACCTCGAAACAACACTTTGGAGGTTAAGCTTCATCACGTATTGGCGTAATCTGGCAAATGTTATCTTCAAGTCGTCCATGTGAGTCCTTGCCTCTTTACTTTTAACGAGCATATCATCGACAAATACTTCCATATTTCACCCCAACTGACTACGTAACATCGCATCCATAGGCCTCTGATATGTCGCCCATGCATTCTTTAAACCAAACGGCATTACAACGTAACAATATGTACCCGTCGCAGTGACGAAGCTGACATTCTTCTGATCATGGGGATAGAGCATAATTTGATGATATCCCTGTGAGGCGTTCATCATACTCAATAACTCGCATCCAACGATGGATTCCACCAACTGGTCAATCCTCGGCAAGGAATAATGATCCTTCGGGCAGGCTTTGTTAATAACACGAAAATCAATACACATCCGTCATTTCCCTTCCGCTTTCTTAACCAACACTACTTTAGATAACCAGTTAGGGAACTGGATCTCTTTAATATGCCCCACTTTCAAAACCCTATCTACCTCGGCCGCCACTATAGCATCTTTATATTCGCTCGAAAGTGTCGCCTTTTTTGCTTCACTAGACGAGCATCTGGCCGGATATTCAGTCGGTGTTGGGTTAATCTAGAATCAATGTATTTTAAATCATCCGGACTCCATCAGAAGACATCACAATTATCTCTGAAAAAATCGATTAACTCTCGGGAGAGCCCCTCCTCCATCTCGCTCCCAATTCGCACAGTGTACCCCGGTTGATACGGTTGAACTCTATTGTCAATAACTCCTCCTTCTACACTACCCTAGGATTTTTATTATATGGGTCGACTACAATCCGTATATCACCCAATGCATTCACCAACTCACCCCGTTTCCTACTCGCTTTCCACACACCATCTGCGTAACAGCGCCTTGCATGCTCCTGATCTCCCCTGACCTCACCCACCTTTCTTCCAACTGGGAACTTTAACTTCATGTGCACCGTTGACGGGATAGCCTCGAACGTATTTAAAGTCGTTTGCCCCAGGATCACATTGTTTGTGGACGGGGTGTCCATTACTAGGAAGCGCACCGTGTGGGTTTGGGTCAAGGGCTTTATCCCTAAGGTGATTTGCAACAATACCTCGTGAATTGCTTCTTCAACCTCGCCCGAGAACCCATAAACCATGGTCCGTACCGAAGCAACCTTCAACTCTTCCAATTTCATATGGTCGAAACAATCCTTTTATAGAATATCTAGCAAGCTAACATTGTCAATAAATATTATGGACACATCGTACCTCGCGATATGAGTGGTGATTACCAGCGCATCATTATGGGGAGGAATCACTCCATGCTTATAATCCTCACCAAAATAAATGGCTGGCGAACTTTCTTGGACATGATGTACTTGTTTTCCTTTAAAAGCCAAAATCCCTGCCGATCTGGAATACTTCTTTCGCGCTCTATGTGAATGTCCATCCATAGACCCTCCCATAATAATCTTGATGTGGTTCCTCAAACCTCCGGGGGATCTATGTCGCTGAGTAGGGGATTCGAGATATGATCCTCCGGTTGCCTCCTAACAAATTGTTCTATCCAGTTCTCCCGGGCTAGCCTCTCTAGCTCATCTTTTAATTGAGTGCACTCATCGGTTTGATGGCCATACCAGTTATGATACTAGCAATAACCTCTTTCTTTGGGGTCCTCAGGGTGCATTAGTATGTCATTGGCCAACGAATATCTGGTCCCCCTTCCACCGCCATTAGTACATGGGTAGGAGTTTTGCTGAGAACGACATAACTCGCATACCGAGGTTTTCGATACTCCTGGACCGGTGCCTCACGAGTTGAGATGTGTCTGCGAGGTCCTACCGGGTCCCTCTCTCGAGGGGAAACCTCTGTCGGAACATGCTGAACGGGGGATCACCGTTATTTCTTCTGCATTCATCTTTCTTACCTCATCCACAGTGATATACTTCTCCACATGTTTCAAAAGCTCGTCATACGTCGATGGCGCTCGGTTCACAAGCGATCTGAACAGCTCGCCATCCCTCAACCCCCATATCAGGGCGTTTGTAAGCACATCTTGGGAGAGGCCCGGTACCTCTGGACTAGCTCTCGTAAACTGACTTACAAAACTCCTCAAAGATTCCTGCTCTTCCTGTCGAACACTAAAGAATGTGAGGGCAGACTTCTTCTATTTTTTAACACTAGCGAAGTGATCCAATGGAATAGAGCTGAAAGTGTCAAAATCTCGCACCGAGCCTTCTGGAAGTTTGTCAAACCAGATCTGAGATGCATCTCGCGATGTGATTGCGAACGCTTGACACATGATCCCGTCAGAGAATCGATGTAGGTACGATGTGGTCTGGATTCAGCTTACATGGTCCCATGAGTTGGCAGTTCGGTCGTATGCGACATGTTCCAAAGCCTGAAATTTCATTGAAAAATAATAAGCCATAATTTCCATAGAAAACGGATTACTCCGCTACTGCCTATGGGGTGGTACAGGGGAACTTGCAGAGGGGCCCGCCATTAACCTTGCCTCCGGAGTGGCAGCCATTGGAGCTGAATTGCGAGGTAGGTGAGCCCTAGCCACTTTCCTGCTAGCTCAGTCATGCTGCACATCTTGGTTAACTATCCCCTGAATATCCTCCACCGTAAGCGATAGAGGAGTCGTTGGTATCTCGACAAGGGGTATCATTCGCACGATGGGAGTGATTGGTGTACGAGGATCCTCCTAACGACGTGGCGACGATTCCACAACTATGAAGCGAGCTTCCAGGTTTTTCTCTCCCGTCGCCATATATACCTGAAAATCCACGCAAAGAAACAGGGTAACCAAAACAAAATAACGAAATAAAACAGTAAAACTCAGGTCTATAACTCAATGTTCCAACAGACGACACCATTTGATGTGGCCATATTGGCGACACAAGATTACGTTGGGCTTTTATATAGGTATATGGGGTGTATGGATTATTTCGAGAACCTTAATGGGCTAGACTTACCATATCTTGTCCTCGAGAAGTTGAACTTAAATATATATATATATATATATATATATATATATATATATATATATATATATATATATATATATATATATATATATATATATATGATAAGAAAGTATATGTTGTATGATGAAGCACCACTTGATGGATAATAGGTTTATTTCTTCAAGAGCAAGGAAGGAAAGTGTGTATTGTGTGTTATGAGAAAAAATGGAGACCCCTTCTAACCTAAAAAAGGCCATATATCTATATACTACAAGTAAATGGGCCTTTTCTTGGGCCACACGACACACTTTCTTGGCCCAAATCGCCGTCATGCTACTACCTACTCTGCCACGTGGTGGATTACTATTGGCTCTGTTCTCTGTCTATCTGCCCGTACAAGTCTGTCACACGTCTCTTTCCCCTCAGAGCTATCCCCTTACTTTCTGTCTCCTTGGAAAAGGAAGGTACACTGATTTACCAAAATACAGATCCATCCCGCCCTAGCGACATGGATTTATCTCGCACGCGGTTTCCCCTTGCGAACCTCGCTCGCCTCCGGCCCATCTTATAAATAATTTTAATTGGGCCCTTTCTGAGGCCTTAAGCTTCAGGGCCTCCCTTCTTGGGACTTTGGCCTTAATCGCGTTAAGCCTGCTCCGATTTATATCTAGGGGCAAAACAGTCCAGATCACCCATCTACATATATATAACAACAGTTGTCTAAATGAATATCCAATTATTTTTTAAATTATTACAAGGACCATGATTTAATACATGTAATTTATTAGTATCTAAGTAGTATGCTGCTTCCTAGGTTTCATTCACTTCATGGGGGAGCTTCATAATCTGCATTATAGAAAATCAATATCAAAACTATTAAAAGAGATTTATTGTAGTAAGTTTTACCCCCTTTCAAATGGCCCCTCTTAAATCCCCTGACCCCGATGGTTTACCTATTCTTTTCTATACTAAATATTGGCACATCCTGGGCTCCATATCATCTCTTGTGTGTTAGATTTACTTAATAATAAACACCTTCCTTCGGCTCTTAACTTCACTTATATTGTTTTGATTCCAAAGGTGAAGCACCCTGAAAGATTCATAGATTATAGGCCGATTAGTTTGTGCAATGTTGTCTATAAATTTGATTCTAAAGTGATTGCCAATAGGTTAAAACTTGTTTTAAATGACTTAATATCCCCGACCCAATCTGCCTTTGTCCCTAATCGTCTGATCACTGACAATGTTCTTGTTGCTTTTGAAATTAACCATTTTATAAAGTTGAACTCTAACTATCGTAAGAATTATATGGAAATTAAGCTAGATATCAGTAAAGCCTAGGATCGGGTGGAATGGACTTTCTTGGCAAAAATCTTGACTCGTTTTGGTTTTCCCTCTGCTTTTATTGATCTCATTGCATTTCGACTATATCATAAGCTTTTCTTTTTAATGGCAAACAGTTAGGATCACTCAGACCATCGAGAGGCTTTCGCCAAAGCGATCCTCTATCTCCATATCTTTTTATTTGATGCACAGAGGCGCTTATTGCCATGGTTCAAACGGCAGTAAGTGAGAGACGGCTGAATGGAGTTCGGGTGGCTCCTTCTGCCCCAACTATCTCTAATCTTTGTTTGGCTGATGATATTCTATTTTTCTACGAGAATATAGAATCGGACGCGGCGACCCTGATATCTATCCGAGACAAATACGCAAGAACATCGGGATAGAAGATAAACCTTGAGAAGTCAACGATGATGTTTAGCCCATCTACCTTACCCGCTAAGAGAGAATCAATCCATAGCATTCTCAGGTTTAAAATTGTGGAACGATATGACAAGTATCTAGGCATGCCAGCTACTATGGGGCGGACAAAGACATAAATTTTTGGATATCTATAGGACCGAATTTGGAGCAAGATTAAAGGGTAGGGGGAGAAAATGTTGTCAGAGCTGGAAAAGAGGTGCTAATCACGCCGATTCATCAATCGATACCTACCTATATTATGAGTTGCTTTATGATGCCCACCGGCTTGCTATGTGAGATCGCATTGGCGATCCAGAGATATTGGTGGGGCAATGGAATGGCCAGGCACATGGCGTGGGTATCATGGAAGAAGCTAAGTCGCCCTAAAGATGTGGGATGGATCGGATTTCGATAAATGAAAAGCTTCAACTTGGCTCTACTAGCGAAGCAAGCTTGGATAATTTCCACATGCCCAGGTTTGTTACTTAAAAAAATTCTTAGAGATAAATATTTCTCGAATGGGGATTTCTTGACATCAACTTTGGATCATCGTCCATCGGCAACATGGCGGAGCATCCTACTTGCTCGACCTTTTCTTAGAACAGGCATAAGAATGCACATTGATGATGGAAAGAGCACGTCAATATGGGGTGACAATTGGCTTTTATATGATGAGTGCCGACGCATTATTACCTGAAGACCAATTCATGATCCTTTCCCCGATAACGTGGCAGACTTAATTGAGTGTGTCTCCCACAAATGGAACTTCACGACCATCAACGAGGTGTTTTGGCCCGTTGACATCCACAGAATTTTGGCCATCCTGGTTGGAAGCTATCACGCATCGGATTAGTTGGTTTGGCACTACACTCCGCATGGTAGATTTACCATTAAGTCTTGTTATTGCTACATCTTGGAGAATACAGAACTTCGAAATGTAAAAATTGAGGAAATGGTTCGTTGGCCAGCGGTTCAACCAACCTCAATTGGAAGAAAACATGGGGTCTGGATATCCCACCAAAGATACGTATTTTTATTTGGCGAGCCTGCTTGAACATTTTGCCCACGAATGTTGAACTATTCCGGAGGAAAATCGCAAACTCTCCACTTTGCGCGCGATGTCATGTCAGGTTGAGGAAAACATCTTGCATATCAACCATGCTTGCCGATGTATGGGTACTATCTGGTCAAGTCACCGTTTGTCTCAAATCAATATGGTATGTGCACAAAATTTTGGAGCTTGGCTAGAGCACATTATGCAACCTTTTCCGTTGGAGGTTCTGAAACTGACCGTTGTGGTATGTTGGCTTGCATGGAATAATATAAATAATGAAATCCATGACGAGAAGATAATAGAGCAGAAGGATATTATTGCTCTTTGCTTCTGTCACTCTATCAGGAAGCAAATATCATTACGATTGTACCCAGATCAACACACCATACGAGGGTCTAGAAACCTCCCCCTTTGGGCACATTCAAGATAAACTTCGATGCAGCCTTTTCGGTGGGATCAAACTCCTTTACTATAGCAGGGGTGGCCCGGGATTAGCGTGGAAGTTGCATGTGGTGGGGGCGTTAAACGTCTAGCTGGACGGCCTAAACTAGTAGAGGGGGAAGCGTGTGTCGTTATATGCAAATAGGAGAGCTAAGGCGGCGGGTTGGAATTCGATTATAGTGGAAGGAAATTACCTTCAAATCATCGAGACACTTCAGATAGGGGTCTCTTCTCTCACTCTTTTTGGAGATTTTATTGACGAATGTTTATTTCTTGCGTCTTCTTTTAGCTTTATTTCGTTTGAATTTGTGAAGCGATCCGGCAATTGCCTAGCAAATGCCATAGCTAAGATCTTTATTTCTTATTCTAATGAATGGTTCTTCCTTCCTTCGGACTTGGCATCATATGCCTAATAATATCGTTCCTTTTTCTTCAACAAAAAAAGGGCTTATTTTTTTAATAATTATATAGTCATTCAATATTAGTAACCAATGCTTTGAAGAAAAGATTTCAAATCCATGCTAATAAATATGTCATTATGTTTTTCTAGCGAATGATTTGAAGGGAGGATTTAAAATCCATACCAATAAATTCATCAAATTAAAATTATTTGATGAATCCATTTTATGATGGATTTCAAATTATTAACTCTATTTTGACTTATTTTATGTTATTGTGGTAGATTTTCACATGCAACCAAAAAGTTTTTAAAACTTCTTTCTGCATTACAATAGTTTTCCAACTTATTTAACAAAAAAATTAAAATTAAAATTATAGATATTATATTGTAGCGACACAAAATTGTTTTAATACGAACACTAAAGTTAAGAAATTGAAACTTACTTCCACATTTTGTACCAACTGGAAGTGAATTACCACTCTGTATTGCAAGAAGTACCAGTTTATAGGAATATATCATTGCCGCTGACGAAATATTCAAAAAAGAGTTGTATCTCTTTCTTGTTGGGCATAAACATAGGATAAAACAATCATTGTAGATATGTAAAATGAAAAATTTACGATGAAACATGTAATGCCCACAAAATGTGACATGTCTCCGGAGGATTTAGGAGGTTGGCCAAGGCCATGTCGGTCTTTACTGTTGTAAACGTGTTGGGGTAAATACCTAACACGCAAGTGCACGTATCGCAAACAAGTAGTAAAAGTGGACTCCTGAGAGTCGGATGTCGATCCCACAGGGAATACTCAAATTATTTAATCACAAGTACCAAAATCTAACAATTATGATTTTTATCCAGCCTACGCAAGATTGTGAAATTTAATCACCTAAATAATTAAACTAATTATAAAAGCAAATAAACACGAGAGAATATCAATAAAAAAACAGATCTAGGATTTTATCTTCCCCCTATGCGATAATTCATCACCCAATTAATCCTCTATCATGCAAGTTAAGATTCACGATTATTAACCCGAGACACTCAATTACTCATAACCCGTTGTCGCGTGTATTATGAGTCTATTATTCATAAACGATTCACTATATGTCTATGCAAACCAATTATGAATAAAGCATTAAATAACAAGTCTTGTAAACGGCTACCTAAGGTAATATCTGTATGTCTACGACACCACATGCAATTGACACACTCATCCGGTGAAAACTACTCGAAGGCTGTTCTATCCCTGTGCTAATTATTAAAACAATCTATCAATCAATTCTAACAATAACACATAGCAACATAAATTAGCTAGGTTCATGCGCTAAATAACATCAAATAGAAGAAATAATCATGGAATTTAAACATTCATAATATTAGAAAAATAGGTTCGAATCACCACATAGGGTTCCAACAAAATCCTAGATCAAAATGTTTAGCTATACGTAATTCTTATGATAAGAAAAATAGAATAAATAAATTAAATAAGAAAAACTATGCTTGAGTCTTCGTTGATATTCATTCTTTGCGGTTTGTGGTGTAAATTTGTGTGCTTATGGTGTAGAGACTTGTTGCTTTTATAGGCTTTTCTTGATAAGGAAGTAGTAGAAACCTAATAGGAATCAATTTCCACCACTTTCCCCCATCAGGATTTGATCGTCGATTTGTGCCATGTTGGAGTCCGAATGTTGGAATTTTGTGTAAATAATAATTGTAGCCCTTAAAATTAGCTTTCCAATGCCGCCAAAATCACCTAATTCGGAATTCGTATGAGAGAGATATGCTCGAAATGGTGGACACTGTCAAAACAGTGGCGGGATTCCTTCTTCCAATTTGATTTGTTTCCTTATTTGCAACTTTTTCCTTTCTTTTTGATCTTTTTTCCTTCATGACCACCTAATTCTCGTTTTTCACCTATAAAACACAAAATCAATCAATTAAAGCACAAATATAATTAAATCTAAACAAAAGATCCACGTAAAGTAAACGTATTGAATGTAATATCTACACTCAACACACCCCTAAAACTTGAACTTTTGCTTGTCCTCAAGCAAAATCAAATCGTAAGCAAAAAACTCAACTACTGCATCTCATCACATAGATTAATAACCAACTTCACGTTTTCAGAACTTGTAATTATAATGAAAATTCTTAGGCATTCTCAAGCTCAAAATTCAAAAGCACTTAGTCACTTACCATAGCCAAAAACCACAAATCATGCAATTGCTTCAAGCATCCAATATTTATAAATTAAAGATAGAAAAAACTTATGCTTACATGTATATGTTTGACTCCAAATACTCACCAAAATATTCTACTCTACTAATATCGAACATTAAGCTATTGGGATCATTGGGGCTTTTTGGCTTTCAATTGTTAGGCTATTTGGTTCGAGGTAGGAAATCTGGGTATATGTGGCTATTCTTCTTTAATTGAGGTGATTACGCCAAAATTTGAAAAATAGGCGTTTGAAACAATGAATTCACCTCTAAGGACTTTAATAAACTCGATTCTTAAGAGTTCAAAAGTCTCCACTTTTGCTCTTGAGACAATGGATCGAGCTTTCAAAACAATTCAACAACTAGTCCTTACTTCTCCCTTCTAGTCTCTTCTTCTTCTTTGTTTTTTTTTTTTTTTTTTTTTAATTCCGGAAAAAACGATAAAAGAAATAAAAATAAATAAAATAAATAAAACCTAATGCATGCAAACTAAAACAAATAAGCACAAAAAAAATATATTTTTTCACCCCCAAACTTAAAATTTTCATTGCCCTCAACGAAATTAGAACAAAGTTTAAGGATAGAAAACACCTGATTTAGTCGGAATCATCGTCTTCGAGGTATGAGAATTTGAGGGAAAGAAATCTGATTTTCCTCTTGCGAAGATGCCCTCTATGTCTCTCGGATGACTTCCCGATCGCAATTCCGACCTTAGAAATAAGAAATCAAATAAATTAATTAGAATGCATGCCTATGAAAATAAAAATAAAACATAAAATTAAAGAAAAATATGAAAAACAGTAAAGCTCGGGTTGCCTCACGAGAAGCGCTAAATTTTAAGTCTTCAGCCAGACTTTGCTTCTGGAAATTGTTATGTCCAATCCAAAGACTTGTAGATTGCGCATCCATCCATGAGCTCTATCACTTCAATTGCAACCAATGCATGGATAGCACTGCAATATGTCACGGTCCACCTTAGCTTGTAGTCTTTTTTTAGTGTAATTAATCGGTACGAAGCCAAGATGGGATCTTCATCACCCGCTCCCTCAAATCGGTATACAAAAATCCCCAGTCTGCGTATAACCTCCACCTCAAAAATATTAGTCCTCTCATCAACCACTGTTGATGCCTTCAAATCCACATTTAGGTCAACGACAAAGTCCACAACTAGAATATCTTCAATCATTACATCCATCTCCTTCTTCTCTTGTTCTGAGGCATCTTCGTGGTTTAGCTCGATTTTCTTCGATTCATCATGCTCAAGTGTCTTCCTAATTTCTATTTCTCTCACATCGACACTATTTTCCGGACATAGAAGATTTTTCTCACCGCAGGCTTCACCCGAATTTTCTTTGATATAACCATTGTCGATTTCGTCTGGAATATTTTCAAGAGATTCATATTTTAATTTGAGCGTCATCTCTTCCATTTGTATCTCCATGTTTCGAAATGATGCTTGAGTGGACTTCATGAATTCGGCAATGAGGGGTACTAAATCAACTTGTTCATCAGTGGTCTGCTGCTGCTGCATTGGATAATAATTTTGGAAATCATCAAATTGTGGCTCTCTATGTTGAAACTCGTTCAAATCTTGGTCTTGAAAGCTTTGCTCGTATGTGTTGTTGGTGTAAGTGTTCCAATAACCTGCGTTGGTAATTTCGTCGAAATTCGTCGTTGTTGGTGATCCCCAGCATTGATTGGAATAATGATTTCCACCACATGTTGGACAAAACGGAGGCATATCATAGGTGTTTTGGAGGTATTCGTCAGATACAAGCCATTCATATCCCGTTTGAGGTGCCCGGACATTGTAACCACACATGAAACAAAAACAACAGAAAATAAAAAATAAAAATTAAAATACAAATAAAAATTAAATGGTTGAAGTAAGAAAAATTGCTCAAATTTGATATTAGAATAAATAGATAATTTAGCCGTATTCCCCGACAACGGCGCCAAATACTTGTTGGGCTAAATACCTAACACGCAAGTGCACGTATCGCAAACAAGTAGTAAAAGTGGACTCCTAAAGTCGGATGTCGATCCCACAGGGAATACGCAAATTATCTAATCCTCAGTACCAAATTCTAACAATGATGATTTTTATCCAGCCTACGCAAGGTTGTGAAATTTAATCACCTAAATAATTAAACTAATTATGAATGCAAATAAACACGAGAGAATATCAATAAAAAAACGGATCTAGGATTTTATCTTCCCCCTATGCGATAATTCAACACCCAATTAATCCTCTATCATGCAAGTTACGATTCACGATTATTAACCCGAGACACTCAATTACTCATAACCCGTTGTCGCGTGTATTATGAGTCTATTATTCATAAACGATTCACTATATGTCCATGCAAACCAATTATGAATAAAGCATTAAATAACAAGTCTCGTAAACGGCTACCTAAGGTGATATATGTATGTCTACGATACCACATGCAATTGACACATTCATCCGGTGAAAACTACTCGAAGACTCTTCTATCCCTGTTTTAATTAGTAAAACAATCTGTCAATCAATTCTAACAATAACACATAGCAAAATAAATTAGCTAGGTTCATGCGCTAAATAAGATCAAATAGAAGAAATAATCATGGAATTTAAACTTGCATAATATTAGGAAAATAGGTTCGAATCACCACATAGGGTTCCAACAAAATTCTAGATTAAAATGTTTAGTTACTCGTAATTCTTATGATAAGCAAAATAGATTAAATAAAATAAATAAGAAAAACTATGCTTGGGTCTTCGTTGATCTTCGTTCTTTGCGGTTTGTGGTGTAACATTTGCGTGCTTATGGTGTAGAGACTTGTTGCTTTTATAGGAATCAATTTCCGCCACTTTCCCCATCAGTATTTGATCGTCGATTTGTGCCATATTGGAGTCCGAATGTTAGAATTTTGTGTAAATAATAATTGTAGCCCTTGAAATTAGGTTTCCAATGCCGCCAAAATCACTTAATTCGGAATTCGTATGAGAGAGATATGCTCGAAATGGTGGACACTTTCAAAGCTGTGGCGAGATTCCTTCTTCCAATTTGATTTATTTCCTTATTTGCAACTTTTTCCTTTCTTTTTGATCTTTTTTTCCTTCATGACCACCTAATTCTCGTTTTTCACCTATAAAACACAAAATCAATCAATTAAAGCACAAATATAATTAAATCTAAACAAAAGATCCTCGTAAGGTAAACGTATTGAGTGTAATTTCTACACTCAACAAAACGCAATGCTAAAGAATTTGATAAATTTGAAGGATATATTAAACGAGGTTTTCTCGAAATAAAATTGGATTTTGTAAGATAAGAGGCTGGTTATTTAATAATATGCAGAAATTAGATCAAGTAATCTACATTGACATCCATTGAATCCTTTTTAATTTTTGTTATGGTTTTTTAGGCAAATATAACCTTAGCTTTCAAGTATAAGGTTGTCATGTCAAATTAAAGTATTTGAAAAGTAGTACTCCCACTAATCTCACTGCATACAATTATTTGTATTGAATAATTTGAATGGAGTATTTCAAATCGATAATAATGAATCTATCAAATATTCGAATCCAATGATTTGAAGAAAGGATTTTAATTTTAAAATCCTTAATAATATATCTATCAAATTAATTTGATGAATCTATTTCATAATGGATTTCAAATCATTAACTCTATTTCGATTTATTTGTTATCTCGGTAAATTTTAAATGCATTCTAAAATATGCTAAAATTGATTGACTTTTTTTCTTACGCTAATATTTTTTAGACTTATTTAACTAAAACTTAGCATTTACATTGTATAAAATTTATTGCAGTTATGTGAATGCTTTCAACATGAACATAAAATATAAGAAATTGAGACTTCCGCATTTTGTACCAACATGAAGTGGATTATCGTTGTATCTTGCAAGATCGACCACTTTATAGGAACTATATAATATATCATTTTCACTCACAAATTTTTCGCAAAAGAGTTTTATGTCCGTCTTTCGGGCATAATTACAACATCTTTCATTTGGTGCATCGAACATAGGATACTATTAGATATGTAAAATGAACAATATATGATGAAATTGGTTATGCTCCAACAACGTGAGAAAATTTCGGGGGATTTAGGATGTTGGCCCAATGCCATGTCGATCTCATTGTTGTAAGCCCAATTATCATAAAAATTACTAGAGAAAAATGATGAATACGAGGTACGGCCATTTCTCGTTTCTTTCTCTATGTCAATGGGTGTCATGAAATTTATAATGCAAAGAGATGGTAAAAATTTTGCTAAAAATTGGAAGGATATATTAAAGTAGTTTTTTCTTGAACTAAGATTGGATTCTCTAAGAAAAGAGAGTCATTATTTCATAATATGCAGGAATTAGACCAAGTAATTATATTTATGAGTATGTAAAATTTTAAGCCAATTCTAATGAATATGTCAATCCATGTTTAATATATAGTGGATGAAATAATGATCTACCTGAATCCCTAATTTCTGTTTTCGGGTTCTATACATAAAATTAAGGATTTTTTTTTTGCCAAAACCACCTCTGTGTCGAAAAAATCATTGTGTTAAAAAAATTGCAAGATTGAAAATTAGTCAAACCCAGTAAGCTCTCTGAGAGCTTATCGTGTGCTACACACGCCGATTGTTGCGACCGGGAGTGAAATTTTTGACACAAATGACCAAAATACCCTTAAATTATAAATTTCAAAATTATATACTAACCCCGAACTTTTATAGGCCTCTATATGAAATTTTCAATTGAATTTTTAGAATCTTAAAAAAACCCCAATGATCTTCAACACTCTCCTATATACCATCTCCAGCGTCTTCCTCATCGAAAAACGTCAACCTCTCCAACCCAACAACCAACGCCACTCTCAATACAGTTAGACCCGCAATTTCTCCGGCTGAAAGACTCTCAATGACTCCGTCGCCCCCTCCCCTCCGCCGCTAGAAGCTCAGGGGCATCCCTTCCAATCTCTGACACAGGTGTTTGGGTTGGGGATGGTGGGGTGCGTGTGTGTGGGGCTGGGGGAGGGGGGGGGGGTGACGGGGAAGACGAAGATAGTACTATTCTGGTAGTCTATATATTTTATTTTTTATCTCTTTTTCTGGTGGTGAGTTGGGTATCTTCTTTTTAGGCAAAATTACAGTTTTCACCCCTGAAGTTTGCACCGATTTCACATTAGATCTCCATGTTCACAAAAAACACATTCGGTCCCTCATGTTTCAATAATTTAACATTTTTGGTATTTTCTGTCAATTTACATGTCCAAGTCAAATGAAGCACTCCTTGACACGAGTTTGAAAGTTCTACAAGTCCAAATAAAGTGAAATACTCATTGACATGAGTTTAAAAGGTCTACATGTCCAAATCAAATGAAGTACTCCTTGACACGAGTTTAAAATGTCTACAAGTTCAAATCAAATCAAAGCTCATTGATACGAGCTATCAAAATCCAATCAAGGCTCCTCAATACAAGCACAAACTATCTATATATCCAAATCAAATTAAGGCTCCTTGATACGAGCATAAACTATCTATATGTCCAAGTAAAGTCAAGACTCCTTGATACGAGTATAAACTATCTACATATCCAAATCAAATCAATGCTCCTTGGTACGAGCATAAACTATCTATGTATCCAAATCAAATCAATGCTCCTTGATACGAGCATCAACTATCTACATATCCAAGTCAAATCAGGGCTCCTTGATACGAGCATAAACTATCTCTACATATTCAAATCAAGTCAAGGCTCTTTCATACGAGCATAAACTATCTACATGTCCAAATCAAGTCAAGGCTCCTTGATACGAGCGTAAACCCACACATTCAAGTCAAATGCTACTTCAACACGATCTTAAACTGCATATATTTATCCTTATCCGCATGAGTATAAACTATGTACGACATCCCTCAAGATGATATATTTTTAACTATGTTAAGACTTGATCCCTTTATAGGGTATGTAGGAAAGTTAGAATTTCTCTAAGTTCAGACATGATTCCAAAGATGTATGTGCTTTGCTAGATCAAGCTCCAATTGAATTTAATCAATTACTGACACTCATTCACTCCAAGACGCGTTGTCCGTGAACAAATCTCTAGGGGGCATTTGTAGAAACGTAAATTTAATATAATTTATATTATATTAAATTGAATTCCAAGATTATAATTTATCTTGCAAAATAAGCCATGGAGATAATTATCAATTAATTATTGGCCAATAGGATTACTTCTTCTCTTCCAAGTTATAAGAGATAAATATCAATTTAAAGAGAACCAATCAAATCGGGCCACGTCATCAAGAAGACTTTATGTAGGACTCTTATTCTACCACTATAAATAGAGACCGTCTCTAAGCAATTCAGAAGACAAATCAAGAAGAAGAAAACCGTATGAGAAAATTCCCTCTACATTATTCAAGTCGTTCTTCATCAAATTCAATGCGTTCTTCATCAAATCGAAGGTGTTCTTCATCAAATCAAGGCGTTTAAAGCGTTTAATACGAGATTGGGGTGTTGAACACTCGAATTAACGTTATTAACATCAAATCAAGATTGAAGGAAGATTGAACGGTCAAATCCATCAAGAACTCCAAGATCGTCAAGTCATAGCTCGTCAAAGTTCATCTTTCGATCTGAGATTCAAGTCGCAAGACCCTCGGAAAACGTTATTCAAGTTCAAAATCAAATTCGGAGAAGATCAAGCCAACGACCCGACTCCGAAATTCAATGTCAAACATAAATTTTTCTTGAGAGAAGAATGAGAGGATTAAACTAGAGTTTGTAACCCGCAATATTTTATTTTAATTCGATAAATTATCTTTGTTCAAGTTTTTCTTGTTTGTTAAATTCGCAGATAAGACTTTGTTGCTACAAATTTTGGCATGCCTGGTGGGACATCTCTACCTCTCATCTCCTTTCTCTCTCGAAGATACTCGAAGTGTTGCAGTGACTGCTCTATGTTTGCAATGAAGACTGCTACTTCAGATTCATCAAGTGTGCGCGTAGTTACAAGGAGTATGGCTTAAAAGCTGCAAGCATCCTCCGAGACTAGCTCGACGCCCCAAACCATTGAGAAAATCTTACCACCTCTTGTCAACACAAGTGCAGACGTGGAAGGTTCAAAACGAGAGACTTCACAACTCACGTCTCGTTCAACATCAAGCTACTCAAAGGTGGTATCAGTCATGACAACAAACGTTACAACCATGTAAGAGCAAATTGCAACTTTAACAAAGGCCATTGAGGGACTCGCAAAACATGTTCAACATAGAGATTCTCAGATTGCCAAGTTTATCAACAAGATGCACAGAGCCAATGCTAGTCAAGTTGTGGAAAATCAGATAGATGCTCAAGATGAAGTCCAGACATCCACAAAGCAACAGCCAGTTGAAAACGATAAACCTCCGGCTCAAGAACTTCAAGTATCTCCCGAAGGGCTGATTCATGTAGATCAAGTAATGACGTTGTTATGTGGAACAATCAAAGCAAGGTGGAAGGAAGCTCGAAGTCACCATCAACCTATGTCAAGCCATACACTTAAAGGATTGATGATCTAAAAATGCTTAAGGGCTATATACATCCAAAGTTTTAACAATTTGACGGTAAAGGCAACCCCAAGCAACATGCGGCACATTTCGTGGAGACTTGCAATGATGTCGGAACGTACTGAGATCACCTCGTCAAGCAGTTCGTCCGATCGCTCAAAGACAATGCGCTTGATTGGTACGTTGATTTGGGGACAAAATCCATTGATAGTTCGAGGCACTTAGAGGAAGAATTTCTCAACCGCTTTTACAACACTCAAAGAACATTTAGCATGATTGAGCTCACCAATTCCCGCAAGTGGAAGAAGGAACCTGTCATCGACTACATCAATCATTGGAGAAATTTGAGCCTTAATTGTGAGGATCGACTGCCTGAGACATCAGCTATTGAACTGTGTATTAATGGAATGCAATGGGGACTCTAATATATCCTTCAAGGAATTCAACCCAAAAGTTTTGAAGAGTTGGCCACTCGAGCAAATGATACGGAGTTGAGCATACTTGCAAATCAAATTGAAGAACCATCATTCGAAAATCCGTACCAGCTCAAATAAGTGAATCCTGAAGAAGAACGAGAAAAACATGAGAATGGAGGCAAGTCTTTTAAGGAAACAACACACTAGGCAATATGACAAGTCAAATCAAATCAGCACTCCTTCCCACGAGTTTAAAAGGTTTACAAGTCCAAATCAAATGAAGCACTCCTTGACACGAGTTAAAAGGTCTACAAGTCCAAATCAAGTCAAATACTCCTTGACACGAGTTTTAAAGGTCTACATGTCCAAATCAAATGAAGTACTCCTTGACACAATTTTAAAATGTCTACAAGTTCAAATCAAATGAAAGCTCATTTATACGTCAAGGCTCCTTGATACGAGCATAAATGTTGGCCGAAAACCTACACGCAAGTGTACGTATCATACAAGTAATATAGTGGACTAAAAGTTCGGATATCGAACCCATAGGGAATATTTAATTATCTAATCCTAGACGCCAAATTCTACCAATTATTATCAAGTCCACCCTACACAGTCGAATTTTAGAGAGAATTAACTAAATTAAACTAAATTAAAAGCAAGCAAAAACAAGAAAACAATTTAAACACGAAGATTAATCAAAGTGGACAAGCCTAGGATTTTATTCTTCCCCCTATGTGATTATTATTCCCCCAATTCCTTCAATTATGCGAGTAATTAACCCGGATTATTAACCTGAGATGCTAAAATAATCATAACCCGCTTCCGCGTGTATTACGATTCGAATACTCTAGATTCAATTACTATATTCCTATGCAATTAATTCTAGAACACAACATTAAGCACAAATTTCAATAATGGCTACCTAAGAGATTAACTATATTCCTATGTTAATACCACAAAGGCTCTTCTACCACAGTTCTAATTATTAACCCAATTTTCCGATTCATGCGATTAACAATAACATAAAAGCACATAAAGTGGCCAGTTTCATGAACTTAGTAAAACAAGTAGAAGAAATAATCCGGAATTAAAACTTGCATAAAATCATAGAAAAGGGTTCATAAATCCCACATAGTGTAACACCCCACCTTTTCCAAAACCCGAAAACCCTAAAACCCGAGACTAATATTTCTAACTCGAGAACCCTTAGGGAATATTATTACGTGATATTAATTATATGCATTACGTGAATTTAATTATGTTACATACGTGAATAGTTACGTGCGCTATTATATGTGTGATTTATATGATTTAAATTCCCGTAAATTGAAATACTATGGAATTTCGTGAATTACGTGGTTTATGTGAATAATTGCGTATTTTATTTATTCGATAAATTATTTGAAACTTGGTAAATTATGTGGATTGTATATATATATATATATATATATATATATATATATATATATATATATATATATATATATATATATATATATATATATATATATATATATATATATATATATATATACGTACGTACATACATACACGTACATACATGCATGCATACGTAAACATACATATATGCTAATACTTGCATTATACATTAGAGTATATTTACATATATATGATATATTTATATATGTGTGTGTGTATGTCCGAAATGTGTGTGTGTGTTGTGATGCAAGTTGAGGTTTAATTTAAATAAATAAATTATGACTAATTAGGCATGCATTACACTTGGCAAAATACTCATCATTTTCACTAAACCTACACTCAACACTCTCATTAGTAAGACGAAGAGACACCTTCATCTTTCTTCTTCCAACACCTCAACCATTGCTTGTCTTCTCCTCCTTTCCCCACCGAAACAAATCACCACCACCATCGGCCTCTCCTCTCTCCACCTCACCTCATATTTACAAAGAAATTCTCAAATTAAAATGAGAGTTCCTTATTTAACACTTGCCTTGGACTACTCCAAGAACACCATCAAGACCACTTGTCTCCTTTCGGGAGATCACAACTCCTCCCTCCTTGAAGCTCACACCATTTCCTTCACAATCAAGGTAGCTTGGTTGGACTTCGGTGCTTGAAAGCCTCTCTTCCTTCGGTTATTTTCTTTCTTCGATTTTAAGGTAAAAATTTTCGATTTCTTGCTTTAATTAAAGGGCATCAATAGTATTGAAATGATTTCCATAAAATTTTAAAAGATTTGGAAAGATTTCAAAAATTTAGGGCTTTTTGGGGAAAAATGGAAAATGAGTGTTTCTTGTTAATTTCTTGTTCTTGCATGCATCATCTATGTTGATAGTGGGTAGATATAACTTTTATTGGCCAAAAGCCTTAAAAATTTCAGATTTCAAAAAGGGGTTTTCAAGAAAAAAACTAATTTTTAACTTTTATGTGGTTGCATGTGTAGATCTTCGAAAGTTTTGGGCCGAATCTTTAATTTTTATAAATTCAGTCCTAAAAGTGTTTTCAAAACTGTTTTCCAGCATTTATTGAACAAAAAAATTCGGATTTAAGGAGTTTGGTAAGAAAATTTGATTTTTGAAATTCTAGTAGGCTTGCATGTGTAGATCTAGAGATTTTGGGGTAAAATGTGTAATTTCCGAAATGTCTGCATAAGGTAACTTTTCAACTTCAGTTTCTGCATCTAGTAAAGTGGAATTTCAGATTTGTTAGGGGTTTTCATGAAAAAGTGGAAATTGAACTTCTAGTGTGGTTGCATGTATAAATCTTGAAATTTTTTGGGTCAAAACTGCAATTTTCGAAAAATCTCACATTTTTAAAGTTTGGATCTGTTTTCCAGCAAGTATTAAATAAGAAAAAGTTTTATGTACCAAGTTTTTAAATTAATTAGAGTTATATTAGAGTTTTGGATTTTTAAATTGAAAAAGGGACTTTCCTAGTTTTTAATTTCAAGAAAATTCGAAACTTTGTGAAAATTTAAATTAATTTCAGAATTTGAAACTTGGGTCAGTTAGAAGTTCTAGGATTTAATTTGGGGATTTTTGGAATTAGTTTGCTATTATTTCGAAATTAGGACAATTTGCATGTCATTTATATATATGTTTTGTGCCTTAATGTTTATGTTTTGATTTAATAGTTATGAGTGATGAGTTTTGGTAGTTTTGTACTTTTAATTGCTGTTGGATGTGGTTTAATGGCTGTGATAAGTTATTGAAATGGATTATTACCTAGAAGTGGTAATAAGTTCATTAAATAAGATGTAAAAAGGGGAATTTGTTTTTAAGCATGGTTTGATGATTAAATAGTGAAGTTTGATGTGTTGGCTGCGTGTGTGTGTGCTGAAAAATGTCTGAATGTGTGTGTGCCGATTGTGCATGGTGTGTGTGCCGTGTGTGGTTGTGTGCTTATGTGTGTGAATTTGGGATTTTTGCCCAATTTACAAATACGTGGTAAATTGCAAGATTTGTGTGATTTTGTGGCACTTGATTGATACTTGTGATGTCATGTGTGGGTTATAGCATTATTTCGAAAAGTTGCATTAAATGATTTTTATTTGAAAGATTAATGGAATATCGGGTAATAAACACCTCGGATATAGTGGGCCGGTATCCAACTAGGATGATGTGTGTAGTGGTTTGATTCCACTTAGTGAAAACGGGCTCGTAACAGGTTTATTATCCAGGTACAGAGATTAATCTTTCACGGATCCGATAAAACGAAAAACGTGTTTTCATGATTTTCACAAAAAGGGCATTTTAGTCATTTTGCATAAGAACGTGATTTTGTGTGAATAGTGTATTATCGATTTCCTTGTGTTGTTGTACGAAACGTGGGTAAGAATGGGTATATAATATTATATATTATGTATAACGTATTTCCAAATTTCGATATTACTCGGATTTCTTACTGAGCTTTATAGCTCATATAGATGTCTTTTAATTGCAGGTAGTAGTAATCCTCAACCGGGATGGATCGAGGTCTTGCCCGGAATTTTGGAAGACGTACGAGGACCTATGAACGATGCTAGAAACTTTTGGTTATTTTCTTTTGGTGGTGTAATCTTAAACCGTAACATTTTCGTACCTTTTGAACTCATTTTCATTATGAAACACGTACTTAACCCCTATTATGATATAGTAAGTTTCGTAATTTTACTATCCTTACGCCTCCATTTGTGATTTCCGATTTATTCACCAAAATAACCTTTCAAAACTCTGATTTCTTCTCGAACCAAAAACCGATAGTAATATTGTAGCACTCGAACGAAAAACCTCCTCTTGAAACTTATTTCTAAACGAAAACTCTATTCGGCTAAGAACAATCTAAGAAAGTTTTTTCGAAAAATGCAAAGTTTTAATAATTGCATTTTCGCCCCATTCCAATGTTTCAATAATTACAAAGAGATCCTTTGCTTCCGCTAGTTTGAATATTCCGATAAACCGGTTCGATTTATCGCCCGGCTAGAAGGGGGGTGCTACACATAGGGTTCCAAATAAAATCCTAGAAATAAAGAATTAGCTACTCGTGATTCTTATGATAAAGAAAATAAAAGAAATAAATTAAATAAGAAAAACTATGCTTGAGTCATCGTTGATCTTCGTTCCTCGCGTTTTTGTGGTGTAAAATTTCGTGCTTATGGTGTAGAGACTTGTTGCTTTTATAGGCTTTTCTTGATAAGGAAGTAGTGGAAACCTAATAGGAATCAATTTCCGCCACTTTCTCCCCATCAGGACTTGTTCTTCGATTTTCACCATGTTGGAGTCCGAATGTTGGAATGTTGTGCTAAATTAGCTCTCTAATGTCTCAAACATCAGCTGATTTGGAGTTCGTATGAGAGAGATATGCTCGAAATGGTGGACACTGCCAAAGCTGTGGCGAGATTCCTTCTTCCAATTTGATTTATTTCCTTATTTGCAACTTTTTCCTTTCTTTTTGATCTTTTTTCCTTCATGGACACCTAATTCTTGTTTTTCACCTATAAAACACAAATCAATCAATTAAAGCACAAATATAATTAAATCTAAACAAAAGATCCACGAAAAGTAAGCGTATTAAGCGTAAAATCTACACCCAACAATAAACTATCGATATATCCAAATCAAATCAAGGCTCCTTGATACGAGCATAAACTATCGACATATCCAAGTCAAATCAAGGCTCTTTGATACGAGCATAAACTATCTACATATCTTAATCAAATCAAGGCTCTTTGATACGAGCATAAACGATCTTTATATCCAAATCAAATCAATGCTCCTTGATACGAGCATAAAGTATCTACACGCAAGTGCACGTATTGTATAAGTAATATAATTGACAATTATGTCCGGATATCGATCCCACGAGGAATATTCAATTGTCTTATCCTAAGCACTAGATTCTCACAACTATGTTCAAGCCCACCCTACATAGTCTAATTAAAGATGATTAACTAAATTAAACTAAAATATTAAACGCAAATTAAATAGCAAGACAAATAAAAACGAGCCTAGGATTTTATCTTCCCCCTATGTGATTATTGATCCCCCAATTCCGTCAATTATGCAAGCAAATAATTCGGAATACTAACATGAGATGCTAATTTAATCCTAACCCGCTTCCGAGTGTATTATGATTCGATTACTCAAGACTAAATTACTGTATTCCTACACAATTCAATCAAGAACAAAGCATTAAGCACAAATCTCAATAATGGCTACCTAAGAGGTTAACTATATTCCAGTGATAACACAACAAAGGCTCTTCTACCACAGTTCTAATTGTTAAACCGATCTTCCGATTCATGCATTCAACAAACAATTAAACACATAAAGTGATCAAGTTCATGCACTTAATAAATCAAGTAGAAGAAATAATCTAAATTAATGCTTGCATAAAATCATAGAATTGGGTTCACAAATCCCACATGGGGTTCGAATAAAACCCTAGAAATAAAGATTTAGTTTTTGGGGATCGTGCATATATACGCATCGGAATTTTAAAAAATTAGATCGAACTAGTTTCGATTACATGCATAAACTAATCACATAGTCAACGTACCTTAACGCTTCCGCCATACACATGGTAATCATCGATTTTATTAAAACATGTAAAACCGAAAAGAATTATAAAACATGCTTGTTCATCATATAGCAAAATCGAAACACGTAATCACATATTACTCATGCTTGTAAATTAAAATTCATACAAACCATGTTCGAATCAAATTTACGAAAGTTCCGATTTAATTACCTCTTGTAGCGTGAGATTTCGACGAATCGAAACCTAGAACCGAACACGTACAAGCTGTGAATTACCAATCCTCGGGGCAGCAACTCACGGCTGGAGCAAGCTGGTCCAGCAGGTGGCGGACGGCGGCGCATGCTGCGTAACGGCGGCACGTGCGACTTCGACGGCGGGGCAGCGACGTTCCTCTCCTCCAATCAGGTTTCACCTCGTATATTTTGACCCACTAGAACTACAGCACTAGATGTAAACGAGTTAGATAAACAACAAAGAATAAACGAAGGAGTAGAGAGGGGAAAACCGGTGACAAGCGGCGGTGATCGACGGTGGCGCGGCGGGGCAGCAACGGCCAAGAGAGCTGAGCGGCTAGGGCTGGACGGCTAGGGTTTTTGGTGTGTAAAATTTGATCCCAAACTCTTGTTTGAGGTCTATTTATACTAGGGTTTTCAACCCTTGTGGGTTTAAGTCATTGGGCTTGACCCACTGATGCATTAAGCCCATTCCCTCGTAGGCCTCGTTTCTAACAAACGATCGTTCACAAAATTATAACAAAATTATATTTGTGACGAGCTCAAAGTCCTCGTCGATACGAGTGCCTCTTCAAAATTTCCAATTTCCAAAATTGGAAACTTCCACTTCAGTGGACCTGCTAAATCGGGAAACTTCCCAATTTAGAAAGTCCACTAAATTCCGCATGTCTCTCTTTCTCTACGTTTATTCCGATTCGCAATCCACAATTACGATCTTGGATTCAATCATATCGACATCCAATCGTTCAAAGATTAACATATTAATCATTGCTTGTTGTTATCAAGGATCTATATTACACGAGAAGTGTGACCCTCAATGGTTCAGGTGTATGCTAGCCGTGGGCTCACAACTCTTTGTGATTCGAACAACACATTGTTCTTATATGAACTCCTCCCAAGAGTCCCGATTAGAGTAAAACTCATTTTACCTAATCTCCGATCAAATCGGTGCCCAACGAATCAAGATTGGCGTCGAGCAACTACGCATCATGATTCCCTAGATATAAGTGAAGTGCCTGCAAGAACCTTATGATATAGTTAGCGTACAGTACGATCCCTTCGCAGCACATGTTCCGATTGAACTAGAGGCATTGGTTCACCGAGACCTCTTATAAAGTTCAATAATCGTGCGAACGTTCTAGGTATTATAAATCCGTTCGTGTGTGACTTAGGGAAACACATTTCCCTAATCACCCCACTATCAACTCTGGCGAGAGATTCCTTGGATTATATAAACCGTTAGAACACACAGGACATCCATGACTACTCAAGCGCTCGAATCCCCTACTACAATGCACAGACTTCACACTAGATTTCGGATTGCACGAACGTTGGCCCCTGGAGTGGTCCGTTGTGGGACTCAGGGACAGGTCACGATACAATCGGTCCTCTAGTGAAGTCACGGTGATGTCTGGGTCTTAAGGACTAATGGTGTACAACTATATCTTAGAAACCTATTACTCGATGAATGAGAACCACTTATAGATTTCAAGGGCGAGGGAGTTCAGTGAACTCATCTAGTATGAGCACCCACTCAAGTATGCCGATGTCACAACACCGAGGACTGATGAGACGCAGTACACATACACTAAGTGCTAGTCTCAAAAGGGAAAGGCCGGTATCCTCATTATTGGCGTAACCCATCGACTAGGAACAAGGTTTAACAGTTGCATTACATTGCTGAGTTATCTCACGATTCTACTAGACCAACTCACAGTAATAGAATAACTCATTAGGACTATATATATGCTGTTTGCATGGGATAAGAGATATAGAATGTCAAATGAAATATTTTATTATTATGAACGAAAAACGATTGTTTTATTACAAGGAAAAAGAGAAAGACCACAGCCACAAGTTGGCTTGTTGGTCACCTTCTCTAACAATCTCCCACTTGACCTAAAGCCAACTACTCATAAATCTAAGTCCCACCGACTCTCGATGTTTCTGGTGGACTGATCCTGACAATGGCTTGGTGAAGGGATCTGCAATATTGTCCTCCGAGGTGACTCTGTCTAGCTTGACTTCACCCCTCTCTATGATCTCTCGGATCACATGGTATTTTCTCAACACGTGCTTCGACTTCTGATGAGCTCTTGGTTCCTTAGCTTGCGCTACGGCTCCGTTGTTATCGCAGTACAGTGGTACTGGATCGCTAGCGTTCGGAAATACACCCAACTCTTGGATGAATTTCCTAATCCATGACCCTTCCTTTGAAGCATCTGATGCTGCAATATATTCAGCCTCGGTTTTTACCATGTTGGTGTCCGAAATTTGGAATGTTGCGTGAAAAAAGAATTGTTGCCCTTGAAATTAGTTTCCCAATGCTGCCAAAATCAGCTGATTTGGATTTCGTATGAGAGAGATGTGCTTGAAATGGTGGACACTGTCAAAGCTGTTGCGAGATTCCTTCTTCCAATTTGAGTTATTTCCTTATTTGCAACTTTTTCCATTCTTTTTTATCATTTTTCCTTCATGGACACCTAATTCTAGTTTTTCACCTATAAAATACAAAATCAATTAAAGCACAAATATAATTAAATTTAAACAAAAGATCCACGTTAAGTAAACGCATTGAGTGTTAAATCTACACCCAACACATATCCAAGTCAAATCATAGCTCCTTGATACGAGCATAAACTATCTATACATATTCAAATCAAGTTAAGGATCCTTGATACCAGCATAAACTATCTACATATCCAAATCAAGTCAAGGCTCCTTGATACGAGCGAAACCATCCACACATTCAAGTCAAATGGCATATATTTATCTTTGTCCGCATGAGTATAAATTGAGCACGACATCCCTCAAGATGATACAATTTTAACTATGTTATGACTTGATCCCTCTATAGGGTATGTAGGCAACTTAGAATTTCTCTAAGTTGAGTCATGATTCCAAAGATGTATGTGCTTTACTAGATCAAGCTGCAATTGAATTTAAGCAATTACCGATACTTATTCACTCCAAGACGCATTGTCCGTGAACAAATCTCGAGGCGGCTTTTCTAGAAACTTAAATTTAATATAATTTATATTATATTAAATTGAATTCCAAGATTATAATTTATCTTGCAAAATAAGCCATGGAGATAATTATCAATTAATTATTGGCCAATAGGATTACTTCTTCTCTTCCGAGTTATAAGAGATAAATATCAATTTAAAGAGGGCCAATCAAATCGCGCCACGTCATCAAGAAGACTTTATGAAGGACTCTTATTCTACCACTATAAATAGGGACCCTCCCTACACAATTCAAAAGACAACACAAGAAGAAGAAAACCGTAGGAGAAAATCCCCTCTACAATATTCAAGTCGGTTTAGATGTCTACCGGTTTATGTTTGTGATATTCTTTCTCGGTTATTTTTATGTTATACCCAATGAAGGTTATACCGGGTGATTTTTACCGTTGATCTACACACATCAATGTGGGTGTATGTGTGTTTGTGTGTATATAAATGCTAAAGATCTACCCGGTGTATTTCACCTGATGTAGCATAGCACTAACATTCTTTCAATTTACCCCCGTCACTTGCACATTATTCATTCATTAAATGAGTTTGATTTCAAAATCTTGTTATTAACTTTATGCATAATAATTTAATAGAACTATAACAATTGGTATCAAAACAAGCTTTTTGAATGGCTTCATTTTAGAAAGAAAATCTCTATATGCCAATTTTATATATGACTTTCTCTTCTTTTATGGGAAAATGGCAAAAAGGCCCATCACATAGGACTTAAATGCATTTTGGTCTAAAAAAAACAGTCTCTCAATTAAACCCATCCCCATGTATTTAGTCTAAAATACCCTCCATAATATAATTCTTATCAATTCCATCCATTATGCTCTAACTTCCTAAATATTACACATTGACCCCGGATTTAAACAAATATATCACATTAACCACCAATTTTTTTTTTCAGAAAATAATTTTTTTCTTAAATTCTTTTTTTTTTCCGGCCAGATTCCGGCGTTGACTTATTTTTTTTGGAAACTTTTTTTTTTCTGAAATTTTTTTCCGGCCGGTCAACCACTGTTGACCGCCCGTCTCCGGCGTTGACTTTTTTTTTTTTTTTTGAATTTGTTTTTCTTAGAAAAATAATATTTAATTAATATTACTGTCTTGGCTACTAAATTACTGTCTCAGACAGTAATATTACTGTTTGGATAGTAATATTATGAATATTATTTTCCCGAAGAGTAATATTATTAATATTATTGTCTAAGACAGTTAAATTACTGTTGGAGACAGTAATTTAGCAGCCAAGACAGTAATATTAATTAAAATAATTTATTTTAAGAAAAAAAAATTAAAAAAAAAATAAAAAAATCAATTAACAGTTAAATAACTGCTGGAGACAGTAATTTAGCAACGAATACAGTAATATTTATTAAAAATATTTTTTTAAGAATAAAAAAGTCGATTAACAGTTAAATCACTGTCTCCGACAGTTAAATAACTGCTGGAGACAGTAATTTAGCAACGAATACAGTAATATTAATTAAAAATATTTTTTTAATAATAAAAAAGTCAATTAACAGTTAAATTACAGGCTCCGACAGTTAAATAACTGCTAGAGACAGTAATTTAGTAAAGAATACATTAATATTAATTAAAATATTTTTGAAGAAAAAAAAAGAGTCAATTAAGAGTTAAATTACTGTCTCCGACAGTTAAATAACTGCAGGAGACAATAATTTAGCAGGCAAGACAGTAATATTAATTAAAATATTTTTTTTAAGAAAAAAAAAAAAAGTCAACGGCGGAGACCCGGCAGTCAACGGCAGTAGACCGGCCGGAAAAACATTTCACGGAAAAAATAGTTTTTCAAAAAAAAAAAAAATTCAACGCTAGAGACCGCCGGTCTCTGGTGGTCAACGGCGGCGATCGGCGGTCTCCGGCGGTGGCGGGTTAAAATTGGTTAATTGATGAAATTGGACTAAATTGGGGTGTAAATCATGAAATTGGAGTTGAATTGGGGGTAATTTTGGTATATATAAAAGGATTTTCCTTATTTGCAAATAGGTTTGAATGAGCTGGATTTATTTGAAAGACAAAAAAGTTGGATGTCCCTCTTCTAATTAAGTGCCCTTGTCATGGGCCTTTTTGTGATTTACCCTTTTTTTATTTATGTTTTTTTTTAGTACAAATGCGATGAATGACGATCTTAACCAAAAGTTTAAGTTATTTGTGAAATGTATAATTTAATATTAATATATCTAATAACACCCCCGCATTTTCGGTAAAATATTAGTATTTTATTTTACCACCTCTATGTGCACTTATTAAATTAAAATTTAGAAAAAATCTTGCATAATTAATAATTACGTGAATTGTGTGATTATGTGAAATAAGTGATTATGTGAATTATGTGATTACGTGAATTATGTGCTTAGGAAATATTTTGAGATATTAAGTCGAAATAAATATTTCTTAGTGGAATTTGTAAAATAAATTATTTCCATGAACTAAAATGTTATTCTTGCATGATGAATTTAAATAAGCATTTTATCATATTTATGCGTGCACTAAATTTTAGAAAATAAAATTAACTCATGCATTTTAGGATTATTACTTAGTGCAAATAATTAGAAAATCCTTCCCTTGTTGTCTTGAAATTTTCGGCCACTAACACACACGCACACACAAATTTAATAATACATATTAATTAGGAGAAGACAAGCATTAGAAGGCTTGTACTTTGGGCATAGAAAGAAATACCTAAGTCTAGCATTTTCTAATCATTAGATAAACACACTTAACCACTCTCACACTCCAACTTTAGCAATCCAAAGGTCACTCTTCTTCTCCCTCTCTCCCTTTATTTTCGGCAGCTCCACCTCCACCATAGCCACCATCTTTCTCAAGCTCAAGCCACCCAAGAACCACCACCACACCTCTTCCAAAATATTGCAAAATCACCCCCACAAAAACATGTATTTCCCTTTCTTCTCCATAGGGTTTGAGCTCTCCAAAAACTCTATAAATGCCTCCAATTTCCAAGATCAGAATGCACTCTCAAACTCCACTCTCACCATCTATATGTTCAAAGTGTCCTTCAACTTTAACAAGAAGAGAATTTTCGGTGAAGGCTAAGTAAGCTCATTCTTCCTCTTCTTTTCTTCAATTTTTTTCGAAAGAGCTAAGCTCTTCCTCTTTCAAGCTCTTCTTCTTCTTAAAATCTTAATCTAACCCTCGATATCTGCTTGTATTAGAGAGAAAAGAGCTAACAAATCCTTCCCTTAAAGACTAGAGGTGAGAATTCTTGTATTTTTGCTCAAACATGCAACACCACTATTATTTCAGTTTTTATTTAATGTATTAGTTGATTCTTGCATATTATTTGGTTATATTGCTTAGATGATGATTGCATCTTAGTGTTTTAAAAAGATAAGTTTGTTCTTGAAGTTCTATGTTTTTCAAAATTTTGGGGAAAATTAGTTAGGTTGCTTATTTGGTTTAATTAGTAGTTTGCATGTGTTTAATTAGTAATTTGATTATTTGGCTTAACTATTAAACTTTCAAAACTTTGCTTCTTTGGCTAAGGAAATGGAAAATTATTGAAAAAGGAGAAGAGTATTATGGATATATGTTGATGCGTGTGGATTCGTATAGAGAAGAAATTATAATTTGTGTGTGATGTTTCGAATTTTGGGATAAAAATGCAGAAGTTGCTTATTTCCTTAATTAGTGTCTTCCATGTGTTAATCTAGTGTTTGATTGTTGATTCAAGGTCTTGCATGTTAAGATCTAGTGTGTTCTATGAAGATTGATAAAAGAGTTAAGAAGTTGTATTAAACTTGATTAAAAGACTATTGCATGTGAAGATCTAGTGGAAAGACTTGAATAAAATGTAAAGATGCAAGTCTTGAACTATCTTCTTGCAAAATGTTAGAATTATTGAACTTATTTCGATCATAAGGTTATAAAATTGGGAATTTATTTCACTCTATGCGTGTGAAAAAGGAACAATGACGAAGAACTCCGACGAAAAGCCTTTACCAATGTCGGTCCACAAGAAACATCGAGAGTTTATGGGATTGCGATTCATGGGTAGTTCGCTTTAGATCAAGTGGGAGATTGTTAGAGTAGCTGACCAACAAGCCAACTTGTGGTTGTGGTCTTTCCATTTATTCTTGTAATAAATAATCATTTTTTCGTATTTATGATAAAAACATCTTGGCATCTATATCTTTGTCCCTTTGTCTCAAACATAGCCTTTAGTATTATAACTGTTAAACGTGTTCCTAGTCGAAGGGTTACGCCCCACAGAGGATATCGGCATTTCTCATTAAGAGACTAGCACTTAGTGTATGTGTACTGCATCTCATCAGTAAACAGTATTGTGATATCGGCATGCATAAGTGGGTGCTCGTAAGTTGACGAGTTCACTGAACTCCCTCACCCTAGAAATCTCTGAGTGATTCTCAATAATCGAGTAGAGATATCTATGGTATAGTTGTACACCATTAGTCCTTATGATCTAGACATCATCGTGACTTCACTAGAGGACCAGCGGTATTGTGACATGTCCCTGAGTTCCACCGAGGAGCGCCCCAAGGGCAAGTGTTCGTGCAGTCCGAAATATAGTGGGAGGTATGTGCATTGTAGTCGGGGATTCGATCGCTAGAATAGTCTTGGATGTCCTGTGTGTTCTCATGACTAAGTGATGATTAGAGAATTTGATTCTCTAAGTCATGCACGTATCGATTACAACACTTAGAACGATAGCACCGTTATTCAACTACTAAGGAGGTCTCGATGAACCAATGCCTCTAGTTCGATCGGGACATATGAATCGAAGGGATCGTACTATACGTTAACTATATCAAAAGGTTCTTGCAGGCACTTCATTTGTATCTAGGGAATCATGACGCGTAGTTGCTAGACACCAATCTTGATTCGTTGGGTGATTAAGATGAAAAGAGCTTCATCTTAATCATAACTCTAAGGAACGAGTTTAGACCACAAAGGGTTGTGAACCCGCGGCTAGCTTACACCTGAACCATCGAGGGTCACACTGCTCGTGCACTCGAGATCTTTGTATAAACGGTCAAAGATAAAAATGTTTAATCTTTGCATGATTGGAAGTCAATATGATTGAGTGCAACATTCATAATTTGGAATTAGGAATGAGAATAAGAAAAGGAAAAGAGGCGAACATCTTAGTGAACTTTCTAAATCGGGAAGTTTCCAAATTTAGAAAGTCCACTAAATTAGGGTTTCCTCTTTTAGAAATTGGAAATCGAGAATTGGCACTCGTAATGATGAGGACATTACAATGATTCCGAAAATGTAATCGTTACAATTTTTCGATCATTGAGTTGTGAGAAACGAGCGAGTAAAGAACTAACGAACTTAAGTTGTTGGGTCCGGTCCAACTTAAGCCCGTTAGGGCTTTTATACAAGACACTACAAATACTTGATTTATAGGTCTTGCATTACATACAATACACAACACAAACCCTAGCCGCTCGAATCTCACACCTCACGGCCGAGACTCACCCACGGCCGCCGCCACCACCGTCGTTTCATCGTCGGAATCGGCCCCTTGCGCTGATTGGTTTTGGTGGTTCTTTTTCTCTTGTCTTTTCCTCCGTCTATTCTAACTTTTGCGTGTCTAGTGCCACGTATTTAGTAGATCGAAGTATACAAGGTGAAATCCGAGAGGAGGAAGATCGAAGAGTCGACGAACTGAGAAGCCGCTCCCGAGCCACCGCCGCACGTGCCTCCACGCTCCGCCCGAAGACAGCGCGTAGAATCCACGCGCCGCCATCGCTGAGCACTTACGCCGCCACGGCACCGCTGCTGCTTCTTTCGACTGCACAGATTGGTTTCCGTGGCAGTTCGCTTCGATCCGTTAGTTCGCCTCACGCTTCAAGAGGTATTCTTTGGGATCCGTTAGTTAATACGATTATTAGATTAATTAAATGCTATATGTTTTTCATGAATTGATATGTATGTTATACTTGAAAGTTTTCGTGAAATTATATGCATGTTTATTTCGTTTCGTTGCGAGCATGCTACGTGTTTTAATTATCGAATTAATTAGCATGACGTAATTTTAATTTTCGCTGGAAGCGTTAAGGTACGCAATTAATTTCTTTAAATGGGAATCAAGCATGTGATTATAGAGCTTTTAGCAAGCGGCACCCCTGTGATATGTCTAATTGCCGAAAAAGTCCCTATGTAAAAACAATTTGCACTTACCCCCCTATGTTAACAAGTCAAAGTCACCCGCCCCTCTACCAGCAAATCGTGTGATGTACGCGCGTTTTGTGCGACTTGTTGATGGTTTTTTGACTTGAAAAGTCTCAAATGCCCCTAAAATATTTTTTATAATAAACATAAATTCAATAGAACTTAAATATAAATAATACAAATTTTGGGTCAAATTGCAAATTTTAGAAACTTTTTTAAAACCCTCTTTCCCCTTTTTCTTCTCCGACGGTGTGGATACCAACCGGCAACCACCATCTGCATCTTCTCAGAGTTCCGATATGGATGCCGAGAGGACATCTCCGAAGGATTTTAGAAGATTGGGGAATGGATTTGCAGTTGACGGAGCCGCCGACAATGGAGGTAATCGGTCAAATCGAATTCACCAACGGCGGAGGTATTATTTGAAATTCTCATCTCGAGACTTCAATTCTTGTTCGGTGGAAATGGTGGATGTTAGATGGTGGATGGCGGAGGACAGGATGGGTTTTGGGTTGGGGGGGTTGGCTGGCTGGCACGTTTGGGGAAGAGGATGGATTTTTTAAAGTTTTTTGTCTTTGCTTTTCTTTTATTTTCATTATTTTATATATTTTTCTAACAAAAATTAAAATTCTGAAAAGTTAAAAATGTAAACTTTTTATTCAGTATGTATTGTTTAATTTAAGTTGCTCTTATATATGTTTTTATTTTTATTAATTAGTATATAAATTTTTTTTGGGGTCTGTTTCACAATGTGGAAAAATAATTGTTTTTGACAAGGGTACTATAGACAGTTCATGGCAGTCAACGAATTTTATTTGAATAGGGGGCTGTGGGCTAAATAAAACCCATCACAGGGGGGTTAAAGTTAATTATTTTAACACGGGGGCTTTTCCGGCAATTAGACATTTCACAGGGGTTGTATGCAATTAACTCTGTGATTATATGATATAAATTGTTTATTTTTTATAAAAATTTTGTTTTCCGTTGCGTACATGTACCTGATTCCCAACATATGATTGATTTAATTTATGTTGTATGTATATGTGTAATAAAAATATATGTATATATGTATGCTCTATGTGTTATGTGTATTCGATAATACTTCAAGTTTCTCGCTGAGTCCTCAAATGCTCATATAAGTGTTGTATGTTTGTAGGTATACCCGATTTGGAGCCCGATGAGTGAAGTTGGAATCGAGCATGAGAATTGGGAAGAGATCATATGGAGGGGATGTGGATTGTGTTGGCTCTCAACCTAGCTATGTGGTTTTAATTGTATAATATGCTTGTAAAAACAGTTGATACGGTTTTAGGTATTTACTACCGATCGCTTCCTCGGATCGGTGGAAATTATTAAAAGACAATATGCATAATAGAAATTAGGATTACCCTATTTTTGGATATTATCGGTAGTCCGTAATATTTTTTGTAAGAAAAAACGAATTTTACCAACTTTATGAACATACCCATTTCGGCTAGTAATTTCTCTGTGTCTTGTCTCGATATTTGTAAATTATTTGTATATGTTCTCTTCTTAGAAAATCATGAAATTTTGTGAATTTCTACATCTCTCTATTCTCATCACTTTAATAGGTATTATGCATAAATTGGATAAGAACTTAATTAGTTGTGAATTATTTCTCACTACAACACTAAAACAGGGTCAGACTAGTGTTTTATGTTATAACTGAAGTTTTACTCACTCAATTGTATTGTTTCCAGTTGGAAAATATTTTGCACTTATTTTTCTGTCTTGGGATAAAATTTGGTAGTTTGTGGGTCAGTGAGGAATTTATTAGGAAATTCCAAAACTAACTCCTCTGTCCTGGATTTTAAATTGAGTGTTTTTGCTATTTTATTTATTTATCCCAAATGGTCAACTAACTTTCAAGTTTGTTTTAACTGAGTGATGATTTAGACTCATGGTAGAAGGTATGGTATTATTTGGAGTCATTTTCGTAAGTAGGTTAAGAAGAATTTTTTTTTTTAACTTGTTCCACTGAATATGTGCGAAATTTTATTAGGTTCATCATACCTAGTTATTTTCTAGTCTTGCTGTTGTATGTATTTGTGTTAATTGATTGATTAGGGTTTAGTATAGTGTGATCTCTCTCCCTCTGATTTAAAAGAAGAGTTTTGACGTAAATTTATATCCACAATAAGTATTTTTCTAAAAGTCTTCCGCTGAGATTACATATAATAAGAGTAATCGTGAGAGGGGTGTCACAGGTGGCGGTGGGATTCGAACTCACAACATTTCATATTGGCTGGCTCTGATACTATTTTGAATGAACACTTAAACCAAAAGCTTCATCTATTACTAAAATGTATCATTTCATATTAATATCTCTAATAAAATATTTTATCCAAAACAAATGATCGTTATAGAGACAATTATTTAATTGTTATTTTTTTAAAATATTTTCTGGAACCACTGCAGCATCTTGACGGATTGATCAAAAATATTTGCCGGCAAATGCACGAAATGCTTTTGCTCTTTCTAACTCATGCTCTAGGCAACATAGGATAGTAAGGAAGAATTGCAGTAGTTTCAAGATCGTCTCCAGTTATTCTAGGCAATGAAGACGTTGTGCGATTAGACACGCGAGGATATTACGAACCGCCAATTTTAGGCCAATACTTTGCTATTTTCTCTTGGGCCCAAGAAATTAAATATGATCCGACAAGCAAAATTCTAAGACTTATCCTAATGAAAATAGTCCCAATTGTATATAAGATTTGTAGAGATTTTTAAGGAAATCTAGAAACTTACTAGAACCTCCAATTGTATATATTTTATAGTAATTAGTTGGAATATTCTAGAGAACAACTCTTCATAATTAGATCAAGATGATCGCTAACCTTCCATTGAGCATGTGGAATAGTCTACATAAGAGTATGAACTTCATTTTTAACCATCAAAAAAATTTGAAAAACATTCAAGCAATACAAGTACGGATGATCCAGACCACTTTGTAGAGGGGATGGGGGATTATCTCTAGAAATAATACGTCCAAATGTATGAAATAATACGTTACAAATTTTTTTTTAAAATAAGTATATAATTATTTATTTTTAAATAAAACATAAATGTTAGTATTATTATTTTATATCGTGATAAGAAAAAAATTATATCTAAAATTAAATATTTCAAATAATTCGTACTATGCAAGAATGATATATACATCAGTCACTTTCATAAGTAACGGCTTACCTTGTCCTAATGAGAGAGGAATATACATCAGTCTCTCTCACTAGTAACGGCTTACCTTGTCCTTATGAGATAGGAACTCCGGCAACTCTGTCCGATTGCCATTATTTGTTCCAAAGATTTCAAACTCGGAGATGAAGCCTTTTTTTTAGGAGATTTCAAACTTGTCTCCAACCAAGCATCTTTATTATTCTAGGTTTAAGGGTTATATTACCCCCAACTCATTAAGATCATCCCTTTAATATCTTATATATAAAAAGAAGATATTTTGACCTATAACCCTAAACCTAAACATAAGGGCAATTTTGTCAATTATTATATATTTTTTTTTTAATTAGATTTTTAGTTAGGCAGTTTTATTTACATTTTTTTTCCTTTTTATTGAAATATTTTTGGGTGGTTTTTCTAAATTTCAAGATTGATAGGCAGAAAACAAAAACTTCCCACAATAACGTAACCCACCACTCTCAAATTAACTTCCCACAAATAAACCACCCACTATCATCCGAACTCGGTCATTCCTCATTCTTCCTACTTTTTTGCTCTCATTTTTTACCCCAATTCATTAATAGTTTTCTTACCATCTTCTGCATTATTTTATTCGACTTAATTTTGCCCCCAAAAAAGACTATCTCCCATAGACAGTTTTGCTTCAAGACTTTGCATGGAGTTTTGATTTCTTTGATCTCGACTTTCCTGATTTTCGTCATGGTGTTATATATACATCAAGATTAGCGGGTGTTTGCTATTCGTAGTGGATAAACTCATTTTTTTCTTCTTCATATTGCGATGAAGTTTACAATCAACAATGGCCAATGTGTTTAAACTAAACTTGAAAATGAGTGAGCCATTTCAGTTATGTATCTCATTCGTGTTAATGTCAAGAAAATGTTTATCCATATATATATTTTCCAAATAATTTTAAATTCCATAGCAATTATTTTTTCACATAATTTATCTTCAATGTTTGCAGTTATTTTTTCAGCAATACTGTCCGAAGTTCTAGCAAAAAACTTTAATATACGAGGAGAAGGTATTTTAATTACTCAGGTTATATATTTTTTAAGTTAATTATCATTATTTAAGTTATCAATCGTATGAATACATGTTTCGTTAATAGTAGATTTTATTCCAAGTTTTTTTTAAGATTAAGTTTCACGTTGAATGTCGACCATTAACTATATGACATGGGTTATTTTGATTGCAAGTGTTTGATGCCATGATTTATCGAACACCTTTAGTATCGGTGTTGATGTACAACCGCAGGTGATGGGCTATGGAAGCCTTGATCTTCGAAGAAATTTAATTTCGGGTAAAGTGATTTTCTCTCTCTCATTTATCATGTTCCAATCTTCAATTATTATGTTAGAATTTTGTTGAAGGACCATTGTTTTCAAAATTAAAATAAGCTGTGAAAGTGAATGTATAGATTATATTTCTTAGAGTTGGCTCTCCTATGAAGTATGTTTGGTAGTCTTCGTCATTAATATTTTTTTTATTTTGAACAATCAAATCTCTGTTTTTCAACTAAAAATGCACGGTATTTTTGCAACTGCTCAAGAGTTATCCATTCGAGAACTAATCAATCACTCTTTCCATCAGTGTGAAGAGAAGATGAAAATTGAGTAGAAAAATCTCGACGAGATGGAACTACAAAACTTGAAACTCGAGGAGAAGTTGCAGCCTGAATGAGAACAAGTGCGAAGAACTGAAAAGATGATTACCAGGATGATTGACGAGAATTGCTCATCTCCTGGTCTCGCGGGCCAGGAGAAACTGAAGTTGAGATCCCACTACGGTATTAATCTTCTTTTGTGATCAATCTAATTTATGCCCATTATTTTGCTATAGTTCTTAGAACGTGAATATTGTTTGGCGAAATACCTGCAGCAACGTTGTTAGATCATGCAAATAGTTGTTTACTACTATTGGATTATTTTTTCTTGCATACTCTAATATCCATACTTGATGCTCATGAAATAACTTTTCAAAGGTAACATTTATGTCTTACTTTCAGTTTTCAAATTATCAATATGAATTCTCTAAGATTAAATTTTTCAAAGACAACATAAGGTAAATATTTGAAATAGATTTGATGAAATTTGCCTATTTGTTTTGTTTTATGTTTTTCCTTTTCTTTTCTTTTTGATTTTTTTCAATTTGATTAGAATTGCATATCAAATAGAAAATTTGGAGCCTACTATTCAAACTAGGTACAAAAAGTTATTACACGATATTTGTTTTCCTTATTATGTTCTTCCAAAATAACTAACCGTGGCACAAAACCTATTTTAACAATCGGATTTATGATATCTCCTGTTTATGATCCACTGAGCCAGTGTTTGATTTTCGAGGATCAAATGAAATCTATTTACAACATTTATAAATTATTTATTGTGTTCATTACTCAATTTTTTCTAGGCATTTTTTCTTTGTTATTTGTTAATTTTGTACTGAATCTAATTTTGGTGCTCCTATTTCTCATGTGATATTATCTGAAGCAATTGGCAGCTTCTTCTAATTGACGAGAGATGTCACAACAAGAAATATTAAGACATTTGTAAGAGTACATAAAGGTTAATCAACTTGAGGTATACAAATAAATAATTTTGTTTCTTTTTTCTGTTTAAAAAATATATATAAACTTGATTTCATTAAGACATGTCTTTATTTTTCAGGCTACATGTTTTGATTTGAAACAAAGCATAAAATGTGCATATTTGTACAAGTTGTGGATAATGAAATACATCTCCCTACCGGCCAAATCTTTTGAGTTATTCACGGAGTAACGTAATAATATTACTGTCTATTATTGTAATATTACTGTGGGTGAAAGTAATATTACTGTTGTTATAGTAATTTTGCTGTCAACCACATCAATATTATTACTTTGTTTGGATTTTTTTGTTTGTTTGAGTTATTCAAGGAGTAACGTAATAATATTACTGTCTATTATTGTAATATTAATGTGGTTGACGTTAATATTATTGTTGTTATAGTAATATTAATTCTTTTGGCTTTTTATTATGTTTACATTTGTTGAAGGGTCAACATAGTAATATTACTGTATTACACAATAATAATGAGTTTTGTTGTGTTATACTACTGTGCTAGAGATTACAGTGATAAAACATAGCAAAACATTTCTCATGTGGTAACATATTCAACACTATACTAATTAATGTCACTTCCTGTGGCACTATTTACTATATTAGTTTGTAGTGGTCTATGCTAATTTTATTTAGTGAATTTCAATAAGTTTGTAGTGGATTTAGAGGAGATTGGAGTGGATTTTCAAGTTTTTTACTTTGAAAAGGGGATTTTTTTTGTAGTGGATTACGTTTATATCTAATGGATTTCTATATTTTTGTAGTGAATTTTGATGAGATGTAGTGGATTTCGAATTTTAGCTTTTAAAATGGATTTTTTTTTATGAATTTGAACAGATTGTCTTCTTTTACATTGGTTCAGATTTTTCAGCAGGCGGAATAATGGCAATATGTTCGAGTAACTCTACTACTGTCAGCGGCGATGGCGTTTATTGGTGCCCTTTTTTTAAAATAAAACAAAGTAATAGAGTTTTGTAAGAATTGTTAAAACTATTTTTGTTTCTCCTCACATAGCATGTTGTTTTTTTAGTAGGCCATGATTTTCTTATCTAATGAATTAGACTACGAAAGTTTTGTAATTAATTACATTAATTTGTAGTGATTTACGTTAAATTTGTATTTGATTACGTAAATATTGTAGTGGATTTACACTCATTCATGGTGATTTCAATAAATTAATAGTGGATTTCGATTAGAGTGGATTTCGATAAGTGTACATTGAATTTCAATAAGTTAGTAGTAGATTTTGTTAATAGTGGATTTTAATTTAATGATTGTTGGTCATTGGAATTTGTAATTAAATGGAGTGGTTTTCATGTTTACGTAGTTGTTATACAGAGTGGTTTTCATGTGTGACATAGTTGTTATACAGAGTAGTTTTCGTGTTTATATAACTGTTTATACAGAGTGGTTTTTATGTTGACATAGTTGTTATAGAGAGTGGTTTTCAAGTTTACATAGTTGTTATACAAAGTGGTTTTCATGTTACATGGTTGTTATATAAAGTGGTTTTCATGTTTATATAGTTGTTTATATAGAGTGGTTTTCGTGTTTATATAGAGTGGTTTATATTTAAAAACACACTCAAAAGAAAATAAAAACACCATTTTTAAAAAAAATAGAAATTAAGAAAAAAAAACCAAGAAAACCCAAAAATAAAAATAAAACCATTTTTTTTTTAAATTAAAATAAAAAAAATGAAAATATATAAATAAGAGAAACTATAATTTAAAATAAAAAACTGAAAAAAAAATTAATTGCAAAATTTTCTTTTAAATCGAAATAAAGAAAACCATTAAACAAAATAAAAAAAAAAAAGAAAAGGAAAAAAAAAACTGAATTGTCGTGATGAGGGGAATAATTTTTGGAGAAGATTTGAGTGTAGATTATGGGTATAAATTTATTTAAATTAAATAATTATACTAATTAATAATTAGTGGGGGCATATATGGTTTTTCATTCCCATTAAATTTATCTCAAATATCATTTATAAATAAATGATTTATCAAGAATTAAAATCCCAATGAAGGGTGTTTGGCATATAACCCCTATATATATGTAGACACACATGTGTCTTGTGTAAATGTATATGACTTATATATCATATATATATGTGGGATTATTTCACAAAAGTCCCCCATTAGACAAGTCGAGTTACATTAGGTCCAAACAAAATTCTCAATTTTAAGATAAATTCAAAGTGTCTTTTATTAATTAAAAAAAGTTGAGTTTCACCATTATACCCTTTAATTATTTATTCAACCTTAATTTTATTGCGTACAATAATTACCCCCTCTTACTCAAAAATAAAAAATAAAAATCACAACCTCTTATTCGCCACCTCCCCGTGTTAGAGTAGGTGAACAACTATCCAACTTGTGGTTGTGGTCTTTCCATTAGTTCTTGTCATAAATAATTCTTTTTTGTATTAACGATAAAGCACATTGGCATTCTATATCTTTGTCCCTTTGTCTCAAACATAGATATAGTCATTACAGTTATTACAAGTACTAGTAATTGATCTTTTAGGATCGTGAGATATTTACTTTAGTATTATAACTGTTAAACATGTTCCTAGTCGAAGGGTTACGCCACCAATGAGGATATCGGCATTTCCCATTAAGAGACCAGCACTTAGTGTATGTGTACTGCATCTCATCAGTAAACGGTATTGTGATATCGGCATGCATAAGTGGGTTTTCGTAAGTTGACGAGTTCACTGAACTCCCTCACCCTAGAAATCTCTAAGTGGTTCTCAATAATCGAGTAGAGATATCTATGGTATAGTTGTTTACCATTAGTCCTTATGACCTAGACATTACCGTGACTTCACTAGAGGACCAGCTGTATCGTGATCTGTCCCTGAGTTCCCCCGAGGAATGCCCCAAGGGCCAGTGTTCGTGCAGTTCGAAATCTAGTGGGAGGTATGTGCATTGTAATCGGGGATTCAATCGCTAGAATAGCCTTGGATGTCCTGTGTGCTCTTATAGTTTGTAATCTCTAAGTCTCTGACCAGAGCTGAGTAAGTGATGATTAGAGAATTCGATTCTCCAAGTCATGCACGTACCGATTAAAACACTTAGAACAATCGCACAGTTATTGAACTACTAAGGAAGTCTCGATGAACCAATGCCTCTAGTTCAACCGGGACATATACGAAGACATTAAAATGATTCCGAAAATGTAATCGTTACAATTTTCCAATCACTGAGTTGTGAGAAACGAGCGAGTAAAGAACTAACGAACTTAAGTCGTTGGGTCCGGTCCAACTTAAGCCCATTGGGGCTTTTATACAAGACACTATAAATATATGATGTATAGGTCTTACACAAAACCACAACACATTACACAAAACCCTAGCCGCTCGAATCTCACACCCACGGCCACTCTCACCCACGGTCGTCGCCACCGCCGTTGTTCGTCGCCGGAATCGGCCCCACGCGCCGATCGGTTTTGGTAGTTTTCTTTCCTTTCGTCTTTTCTTCCGTCTATTCTAACTTTTGCATGTCTAATTCCACGTATGTAGTAGATCTAAGTATACGAGGTGAAATCCGAGAGGAGGAAGATCAAGGAGTCGAATTACCGAGAAGCCGCTGCCGAGCCGCACGCGCCTCCACGCGCCGCCCGAAGCCAGCGCGTGGATCTCTCGCGCCGTCGTCGTTGATCGCGTCCGTCGCCACCGCACCGCCGCTGCTCCTCCTGACTGCACGGATTGGTTTCCCTGGCAGTTTGCTTTGATCCGATAGTTCGCCTCACGCTTCAAGAGGTAATTTTTCGGATCCGTCAGTTAATACGTTTTATTTAATTAGATTAAATTATGTGCTATATGATTTTCATGAAATTGATATGTATGTTTTACTTGATCTTTTTTCATGAAATTATATGCATGTTTATTACGTTTTCGTTGCGAGCGTGCTATGTGTTTTAATTATCGAATTAAATATGCATGATGTATTTTATTTTTCTCTGGACGCGTTAAGGTACATAATTAATTGCTTAATACGAATCGAGCATGTGATTATATGATTTAAATTGTTTATTTCATGTAAAGAAATTATTTTCCGTTGCGTACACATGTTCGATTCCCAACATTAATTACTATTTTATCAATTTTACCCTTATTATTATTCATTAATTGACTGAGAAATGGAAAAACATTAATAACATGGATATTTTAGTCATTCTATATACTTTTCTCTAAAATTGACGCAAGTTTATCAGTTTTCTTAATATGTGCGTAACAACCCAAAGAGACACATATTTTGGCACGGAGGGAGTATTTATTTACTACAATCTATGCATAATCTATGTTAATGTGTCTTCGTGATCTATATTTGTGATGTTTATACGAAGATTAAATTAGGTGGTTGAATCAGGGTCATTTAATTTCTAAATTATGCACAACATGTGTTTTTTTTATTAAAATGAAAGATTAATGGAGTACTCCGGTTATAAACAACTCAGATACAGTATGTTGGTATCCAACTATGATAGAAAGGGTGATTTAATGCTACCAAGAAACAGGCTCGTAACAGGTTAATTGTCTATGTACAAAAATTAATCTTTCACGAATTTGATAAAGCAAAAATGGATGTTTACACGATTTTCATTCAAGGGCATTTTGGCCATTTTTCATAATGATGTGTTTTCGTGGATTATGTGATTATTCGACTATGAAATTGTGTTCGGATGGTGAACTAAGGTGATTGAGATGATATATATATATATATATTATATAATATACTTTTAAAGTTAGATAGTTATTCGGATTTCTTATTGAGATTTATAGCTCATACAGATTACTTTTGATTGCAGGTAATAGTAGTAGCAATCCTCAACCGGAATGGACCGAGTAGCAAATCGAAGTCTTGCATGCCCGAAGTTATTGGAAGCTCGTACGGGGATTCTATAAATGATGCTATATAATGTATTTTGGTGATGTATAATTAAAGACAATTTCGTTTTCGTTTATTTTGATTACCGAATTCCTCACTAGAGGAATGAAATTTAAAACGGTACGGATCCTGTTTTGAACCTTAATATATTGATCCTTTTACATTTATAGATGCCTAGTTTATTTTTATGTCTTTATTGATTTTTTATTTTTCGTCAAAATATTTCTGAACTCTGATTCTTATTTCGAACCTATAATAACAAATGTTTTATTCGAATAAACTCTTTCTTTAAAACGTATTAAAAAATACAAAATAAAATTGAAATCGACTAAAATTCTTCAAAGCGTGTTTTTAAAATTATATGTGTTCTAAATTTTCTAGTATGGTTTTGCTTTTAATTCTTCAAGTTTTAAATTTACAAAGAGATTCTTTACAAAATGTTTCCGCTAAATAAATAAAATTCCGATAAACCAGTCGATTTATTGCCTATTTAAGAGGGGGTACTAGAGTAAAATGGTGAACTCTAAAATATCCATCATTTTAATAAAATTGAAAGAAACTTTCCTATGATTCTCACTTTTATAGATAGTATAGATATAGATATAGATATAGATATAGTATAGAAGTACATGCATAGAAAACTCTTGCAATATAGAAAAAAATTTGGTTAGAAATTGTTATCAATTAGTACAGTACACTAATACTTTCAGCAATGACTCTTTGTAGGATCATATCAAATCCTGGCTAATCTACTCCAAAAATATTTCAAGTCTCCGAGTAACATTTTGTTTTGTGCTACTCATCGTTACAAATCGGGTCCCCTCCAAAAATACATTTGTGTTGTTTTAATGTATAAGGGGTATGAAAGTGGATTTTGGGAAAATTGGAAAATTGGTTCCTTCACTTTTATACCTTAAACCTCCTTCATCTCTACTCCATCCTCCTAGATTAGGCTTTCGTTATTGATCTTCCTGTTTATCTTCATACTCCTACAATTATATAAGGTCTCTCACCCTTAAAATCATGCTACTTATCCTTTCTGTCAAATTCAGTTTTTACACCCATACGGGCATTAGATCAGTACCCAAACATCGGTACGAAAGTTAAGCAGAACCATATGAACACAATTACTTGTAACATATGAGAATTCACAACTATTAAACATCAATTTCTTGAGTCAGTCAACAGATCCACAGGCAAATAGGGTTCATAGATTGATATTATTGAGGCCTGTATATTACATTATACATAGAGTTATATGTTTATTTTGAATAAAAATAACAAATAACTGAGCCTATGACTGAAAACTTAGCTCACAGCTACGGACACTGGGAACTTGAATGAATGGGCGATATCGTGACGCTGGAAGGTATTTTATGTGCTTTTTTTTTTTTTCTCCTGCTATCTAAGATGGACAGATTATGTAGAATACAAATCTCCTCCGGTTTTAAATTTTTCGAATGATAAAATCTTGCTGGAAGGGATAATGAATCATTTAGATCCATGATTGTTTTACAGAATAGCTGCTAGCAATCCTCGAAGCGTTGCTCCGTCCTGTATAACTATATGCAACAATAAACTAAAATCACCATCAAATTATTCAAAAATCGGAATTGCTACTTCCTTCCGTTTAAAAGCATCTTCATGAGAAGGAATGTGGTTGCAAATGCTAAAAATAGCAATTACCCTTGGTTTTGTGAAGTAATTGAATCTAGTTTTTGGAAGATTTTCTGATTAAACATTTTATCTATGTTCGGCAATTATATAATGGCTAAAAACATATGTAAGATAAAACGAAAGTGGGTGTACCTATTTAAGGTCATGAAGCTTGAACGGAATTGACGAGGTCTTCACTAATCTCACCAAAAATATTAGGAGATCCGTCCCACTTTCCGTGTTCTCGAGCTTCCCAATAACCGCCAATGTAATGGAATGGTCCTTCTTCACCCTCTCTTTCGAACCATCTTGGTCTCCAGCCATGTTCTTGCATTTTCCGAGACTAAAGTAATTTACCAACAAAAGGTTACCTCTTTATTAATCAGTCAATAGATTTTTTTTCACAGAGATTAATTTCACAACGTACCATTCTCTGACGTGTTTCGAGTCGAAGCTTCTCGACATTTGCCTTGTCAAATTCACCATTCTCAAGATGACGTTGGTCTGGTCTCAGTCTTGAATCTGTAGGTGGCAGCTTCTCCTTTCAATCCGTCATAAAAAAAATGCATGTAATCATCAGTTACAGCTTTAATTACGGGACAATTACCCACACATATATATACACACACCGTCTCTATATATACCTCGAGTCCTGGTGTTAATTCGTTCAGCGTAATGGCGAACGAAGTTAAATTATAGCGAGTAAGGTCGGGAGGTGGTTTATTCCTTTTCCACAATAAAGATGATGAATCGGACCTATCTTTCGCATTGCTACTTCCATCTCCATTTACAAAATACATGCTATCATCCCACTTTCCAAATAATTGAGCTACTTTTTTCCCCGTCGAATCTTCAACAAATCCATTAACCTGTTCATTTTTTGGGGTTTTTTTTTTAAATAAAAAATATCTAGTAAAAAATAAAAGAATATAGCAACAGTATGTATGGAGTTGAATACCTGATGAGGGTTGCGATCGAGAATAGACTGCTCCTTGAACTTGAGTTTGCAAGAGTATTGGCGGTTACCTTGTATGTGCATTGTACCGTGGTGGTCGCAATATATATTACCAAGTATTAGATTATATATGCTCGTCGTGACCTGTAAGAAGAGAAACACAACGAATAAGAACAATTAAGGTGACCATTACCAAAGTGGTTTAATGAATTAGGGTTCTTCTTACCTTGCTCCACTGGAAGATCTCCCCGTCATCGAACTCTAAATTAAGAGTTCCGACTGGATCTATTTGAATTGATCTCCCCCAAAATTTTGATTTAAGGTTAGTGTCACACCAGAATTTCCACCCTTTTCCTTCACAGTGACAAGCAATCAGTGTAGGGTGGTGACTGACCTATTTTTCAAGAATCGAACCACTCAGAATCTAATTTTTCCAAAGAATAAAGACGGGAGTGCAAGAAATAAGCACAAATAATTTGAAATTTCACGACTAGCTCATCTCATCACAATTTAGGTTCAACTTCAGTTTTGAAAACATCTATAAAGAGAAACATGCTATACGAATTATGAAAGCCACTTGGTAAGAGTATTTACGAAGCTCGGAACTAGGGCATGGTAAATACTTGAAAGGGGAATTAATCTACGAACTATTTAAGATGAAATGAACAAAAACTTAGATTTGTACGTTTTCTAAGAAAATATTCATTATTCTGCAATTAACCGTTTTTTGGAAAGAAAATACGTTGAACGCAGTTTGAGGTCAAGCTCGAGCAACTTAAGCTATGTACGCACTCAAGATTTTCACTTTCTCGTCTTTCAGTATTCAGAATTAGATGATATAACTTGCACTTGAGTCTAGAGTGATTATGCCAAGCAACAATAGAAGAATAAGTTAGAGATGGTTGTGGATTTGGATCAAGTAGTTAAAATCCCAATTAAAAATCCCAGGATTTTACAATTTTACTATCTTATTATATACCTTGTAAAATCCTGGTAGAATGCTAATCCAAGTATAATCAATGAAAAATTGGGAGTAAAATCCTTCACGTCGTAAAAATCTACGATTTTGACATTAGGGACTCTATTTATTTAAAATTTAGAAGGTATTAAAAACCGTACGGTTTTACGATCCGATTTTGCGTTTATGCAGTCCTCTTCCAATTTAAACTAAAGTCTCGACTTTGACAACCATAATTTGGAGTGACAGCAGCAGAGGTGGCAATTTAGCATATAGACCAAATCATATCCACAAGAACTTCCTTAACGTAAGATGATGCAAGTGTCAGCTCAATATGTTAAATCGACAGCATTTCAAAGGGGAATTTTAGTCATTTTAAATTGAAATTTTACCCAATTATTTTGTTTTTTCGACTCCTTGCGTGGATAAAATAAGTACTGTAATAATATATGAAATCAAGTGAAATATATATTGTTCATGTAAGCAAAGCACCTTTTCGGAGAAGAATCGAATTCCTTTCTCGGGATAATCAGCTTCGTAAGTTTCACCGAGTAAAGGATTGAAGGGTTTACAGAGGCGGCCTTCGGATGAAGCGTATCCAGACACAGCAAAAGCAGCAACATTCAAAATCCTCATTAGACTGTTCCCCTGCAACAAAAATAACACCATCGTACGAATTTCTGAAGACTTTACTAGTAAAGTAGCAAATGATAAGATACTAAACTAAATGGATCGTACCGCTTTCCCATGCTCGTAGGCCTGATCCAATAGATGAGAATACTCCAAGTCTTCGAAACATTTTTGCAAAGATGAAATCGGCTCGTTGAAAAACACGGGCAAGCAAACTCGTGTCAGATCCTTTCCAATGTTGTCCTTTATCATGGACCATAAACTCACACCTTTCTCCTTCTCAACTGGATCTGGTAACTTCTTTCTTCTTTCAACATACGGGTATCTACACTCGAATATCTTTTCTTTTCCATCTGTATTATTATTATTATCATTATCATTATCATTATTATTATTTATATTATCATCCATGTGATTTTGTCGTACTACTGATCCAGAAGAAGCGATTGTTGGTTCGGAAAAGTATTCATTTGTGTCAAAGTAGTGTATTTCCTCTTCATCCGATGCTTCCTCCAGCTCTTGCTTTTCCACATCGTCTGATGATTCAGTCGTGCTCCATTCTGTAACCATATGGCGACGACATGTCAATTATAAAAATTCAAACACTATATATTTAGATGTTCTTCCGAAAATCAAAAGAAATTCAATTGCGTAAGAAATTAAACATTTAGGATACTAGTGTGTGTATTACACTTCAATCAACTCGTGTATCGAGCAACAGTGCGAAGGGCATAACAGATACATGTATGCAATATATGAATAGGCAAATGGAAACACTCAATTGAAGTAAACTTGATTGCATGTACATATTGACTATCAGTGACTTTCTATTTAGCGGCGGCGGGTCGCAACCTTTTCTTCATTATACGACAGCTGCAGGTACGATTTGATATAAACATAAATACATCAAGCGGACAACATATTTTACCGCACTATGTTTTGACTCCTTACCTAAGTTATTTCACTAACTAAAAATGTGATTGCACGTATAAAAGATTTAATCAAGAATCAGGAGTGTGTCTTCAAGTGTTCGTTAGTATTTATGAATCTTAGAAACAAGAAAACAACAACATAGTAACCGCAGCCCGCAAGCATCCCATAATTGCTAAATTGAACAAAAAACTCGAGGCATGTTCGTGAAAGTTAAATGTGGATAAATAAATATATGTACGTATGTATGTATATGCACAAAGTTACAGAAATAAAGAGTATTTGGTACCACTGTATTTTCTGCGGCCAATATTTGTGTACTCGTGCTTCATCAAATTATATCCAGCATCATTAATTCCGGAGGTTTCAGCTTCAATATTCGCTGCCTGGAAAAAGAAACATCAAAAAGGCTCATATTGCGATTCTTTCTGATGATTTTTCTTTTTAAATTATATGAACTAAAGATTACACTCTTGAGTACATAAGCGCAACATGGAAATAATTCAGCCAAATATAAACGTAATAGCGAAAGATATATTATCATCATAAGAAACGTGGTTCACCAAGAATCGAAATAAAAGTCTTGTACTGAATTGGGAGAAATTTTGGCACCACCTACTTATCAGCAACCATGTTGAGTTGATAACCGTGCCATAGAAAGGATAATTGTCAAAACGTTACTTGATATATACATAGACCAAATATAATAATCTGCCCTTCCATGAATGAATAAAACTCATAAAGATATAAAATGGTAAAGTGCAACAGCATTAATGTCAAACACACGACGCTCTATTAATCGAAAACTTGCTTTTAGTGAGATCTTGAGTTGGCTAGTCATTTAGAAAATGTTGCAGCCAGAATTCGATAAAACTATAATTCATAATTCAACAATTTATACACATTCTCAGAATTCGTTGTACCCCACATCAAGTAAAACGTTGTGACGCCTCTCTAACAAGAGATCTTTAAATAATATTCCTACGGAAAAGTGATGCGACTTCAATTTCACAAGTATACACAAGAGCAAGTTTACAGCACTATAGTATAACAAAGCCGTTAAGCTTATGTGGATGAATTAAGTTTACAATGAATTTCAAATCCAATTTATATAGAAACGTTTAAGATCCTTTCTCTAAAATATTTCCTCAAATCGAAACACTTCCATCCAATTCAAACATAAGGAAAGTGAAATTTGGACTTATTGTGATTCTTTTTTTTCTTTGACCAACCATATGGGTGTCAACCATATTGGTGCACTGGGTAAACGTTCACTCGTATAATAGCTTGCAATCCATACGAGAGACGTAAATCACACTAGGCTAACCATGTGTGACAAGATCGACCTAGCAAGTTAGCAACTGTTAGCAATGGGATTCGAGTCAATTGACACAGGCTCACTTGCTCCAATCGCTCCGTCGGACATTATGATTGTTAAATAGTGTCATGATGGTTGCCTAAACCGCAAAGCAAGCAAGATGCATATGACAAGTGGCTAAAAAAAAAAAAAAAAAAAAAGTTGGTGTTACCTCTAATTGTCTGAGTGTATCCAACAAATTGGAGCGGTCTTGGCAGAGAAGATGAAATTGGCCTTGAACACCAGAAAATTCAGAGAGCATAATCTGCTCACAGTCGCTAACAAGAGAGTCAGAAATTCCTTCATCAAGCAACCGCTGCTTCAGCCTTTGAGTAGAAACAGAAAGCTCCCTAGTTAGAATAGGAATAGGAATAGGTGTGTTGTTGTGGATTCTAGTTGATACCAAAGCCTCTATCCAAGCCACTCTTTCTTTCCTCGAATTTGTCCTCAAATGAAGTGTCTTTGTCGCCGTAAATATGTAGAACCTCCTCTCATCTGACTTGCTCTCCCGGAAAGATGAGATCTGTATTCATAATATTCTTCAATACAATAAACAACAACTAGTAACTTCTTCACTACCAACTATTTCCTTATGGGTCGGATCGGGTCGACCCGTCAAATAAAACATTTACTTTGTTTTCCGGACACACCAAGAAGAACAAACCACCGACTATGTTATTATAGAAATTGTCATTTCTTTTTAAACTTATACTGTTACAGTAACAAAATTAGTCAAAAAAAAAAATGAACCCCCAGAAGATTTTGATGTGACCAGACATAATTTTTTTTTTTAAATAAAAAGAAAAAAAAAATAGCTAGGCTACAGAGTTACACCACTTTTGCCCTATAATTTAGTTTTTGGCTTCTCTCATAAACACTCACCTGCTGATGTGACCCACTTTAGATTCACACCCAGTTAAATGTTTTCAAATACATTTTAAAGGGAAATAAATCTTTAACAATTTACAGCCAGCAAAGAAAGAATGGGAAAAAAAAAAGTGTATCGTTATCATGGCTCAGATATCAAAGCTATATTTGGTGGCTATTCGTGCAATTGGAATTGTTTCTGCTGTCAATTGTCATGAACAAAATATGGTAACGAGACTTGGTAAAAATAATTGGGATTCAATTTTTTGCCTATAGTGGAAAAAAATACTTTATATGTGTGCAAGTGTTAAAGACTATTAGTACACACTGCACACCATAAAAGACAATCCTTCACTTTCACTCTCCCCACATACATGATACATCTCTCCTCCTAAACATCCTTTCTCTTATTTCTACACCTCAAATTTAAAATTTATTTATATATTATTTATCGGTTACCGACCTTTAAATGGACAATGCCGACAGTTTTGGTGTGCTTTCTGCCGCTGCTGCGGCGGTTGGCTGAGGTTGACCCGATCAGAACCACGTCGCTCCCCGGCGGCGGCGGCGGGGCGTCGGGGGGACGGCGGCTCTTTGAGTACGAGAGGACGCCGTTGCTTCTCAAAGTGAACCACCGAGATCGCCAGCCCTTGCCGAAGTTAGTCCACTTGTAAAGGATCCCGGCCACGCTGCTGCTGCTGCTGCTGCTACTACCACCACCGCTGGTGCTGACGTCAGATCCTCCGGCATTGACTTCAGATCCACCGCCGGAGAAATTCACCGCCGACCCAGTTCTCAATAGCGTCGGCTCCGGCGACCCATCTCCGATCCCGGAGCTCTCGAGCGTTATGCAGCAAAGCGGGTGCATCTCCCTCACCCGCATCGATGCGCCTTTCCTTCCACTACTTTCAATCAATCAATCAATCGCTACGCCTCTCGCATCACAGAATAACCAAATTTTTAATCCCCATTAATCAACAATTAACTACAGCATAGACTATCAGAAAACGACGCATCGAACCAAACTTTTCGGCTTTATTTCTTTTATTTTATTATTATATATACATATATGTAGAGAGAATCAAGAAATGAAGAGAGAGAGAGCGCTCTGAAACTGAGGGATTCCTATAGAGAAAAAGACACAAGAGTGGGAGAGAGAGAGACTAATTTGGTTCAAAAAATAAATTAAAAAAAGCAACTCATTTTTGGGTTGTTGAATTTCTAAACAAAGTTTAAGAGAGGGTGTGATTATATATAATGAGTGCGTGAAATGTGTATATATGTATGTGTAAATAAGATGTGTGTGACTGTGTGTAGATTGTTGAAATCTAGTGTGTTAACTGTGTGTGTGAGTTTATGGTTGGTGGTTAAAAGGGTCATTATGCATAGCTGGGAATGTGCTGTTTGAAATGGTTATGGTGTACTACTATCTATTATCTAATATCTATTACTTTGAAGCTAAGTCAATGGGAAATAAATGTTGACTAACCTCACCCTTTTTAATTGGCCTTCTTGTATTTATGTTTTACTTATTGTTGTTTTTATTTGTTGATCAATATTTTAGTAGTACTAGTTTTAGCTTCTTCAAATTTCCACTCAATAATTATGATAAATCATATGTTACTTTAAGATTGATTTATGCAATCATATTTCAATGCTCATCACTCGTTAGGAAGTAAAATATTATGTAATTGTACTAGCAAAAATATAAACAACACAAAAATAATTGTTAAATATTTCAACTATTATGCTTGATATATGTAACAATGGCATTCAACCATGGTTAAGAGCATCTCCAACTAATTTTACTATTTTATTTTATCCCACCAAATCCTACTTTTTGTGGTGAAAAAATGGGTTCTTTCTCACCAGTAGCACATTATTTTACGTTTCTACCATTTTTTTTGGGAAAATAATGTTTTTGGTCTCTCATGGATTTCTCCAAAATTTAGACCAAATATTAAACTAATAATATTTCACTATTTCACCACTTATAGGAAATGGTTGTTTTGGTCTTCCATGACATTTCACCATATATGCCCAAAAACTGTAAATCTAATGTTGTCCTAATTTTAGTATATTTTATTTCCTACATATTACTTATAGATCCATTTTTAAGTATTAATATTTTTTTAACCATATAATTTAAAAATTATGTTATCAATAAAAAAAACTATCTAAACACGAAATAACATGAACTCAAGTCTACAAATAATAAAATCATACATAACAATAAACTTATAAATTATATTACAACATAAATTAATTTAAAATCATAAAAAAATATCTCCTTCACCATTATTATTATTCTCATCATCACCATCATAATCTTCAACATCATCGACGTTAACATCATTGATTACAACTACGACAATAGAGACTATTAAGTAGTTCATGAAATTTGCCTGTATGGGTATAGCTCAACTGGTTCCGAATGTGGTAAGTTGGTACAAGGTCCTATGATCGAATCTTGTCAGCCCCAATGTGGGAGTTTCAACTCCAATAATAATTGGTTTATTGTGGATTATTATTATTATTATTATTATTATTATTATTATTATTATTATTATTATTATTATTATTATTATTATTATTATTACTATTATTATTATTATTATTATTATTATTATTATTATTATTATTATTATTATTATTATTATTATTATTATTATTATTATTATTATTATTATTATTATTATTATTATATCTCCTATTTTCCAGCATAGTTCTCTAAAAACAAATTGCTTCAATTATTTAATGATCAATTTCATATTATTACAATTAACTTTTCATAGTTTTTTTTATTGAATGAGTTTACATTATTAAATTTGTATAAATGTTGAGGTTGTTACCGATAAACTAATAAATTTTAGGGTTAATGAGACAAAACCCCCTCATGAAGAAAAATATTAGAACTAACCACCCCTCATTATTTTAAACCCCCTCCATTAGTGTCATACCAATACTATCCTCACATTTTGTATTAGAAATCAGCCCCCCCACCATCTCTACCTGAACTACGGAATTCATATCAAATATTCATGGGAAAAAAAATCTCTCCCCCCTAAATCACGGCAATATGTAGAATATCATCCCAATAATTCGCTAAAATCTGCCCATGATCTATGGCCTTCGGTGGAACCCTAGTTTTCTTCATTTGTTGGAAAAAAATTCACAAACGTGTGAATCGAGGAGAAGCAGACACAAAAACATGGTGAAATCAAAAAAATCGAATAAAGGTAGGCTGCTATGAAATCCGTTTTTCCTACAATATATAATTAGATTTCTCTGTTTTATGTCATAATACGACATATTTCCATTTTTTTTTTGTTTTCAATTTCAGCGACTATGAAGACTGCAAAAATGGTTGATTATTCAAAAATGGAGTTTGTAAACAAGCTTGTTTTTTAGATCTACATATCTATGGTCGCACTATTTGTTGACTCATAAATATTTGTTTCGTATGAAATTTGTTTTATGAGAGTCCACAACAAAGAAGAGATCATTGTTGTCGAAAAACTTAAAAAATTACGGTCATACACTCAGAGTTAACTATAAAATCGGATATTTCACTATATTTTTTCCAGAGTCAACTATAAAAATTAGATAGTTAACTATAATTTTTACGATGTCAACTATAAAAAAATGGTAATTAACTATATTGTTGCCAGAGTCAACTATAAAATCGGATAGTTCACTATATTTTTTCCAGAGTCAACTATAAAAATTAGATAGTTAACTATAATTTTTACGATGTCAACTATAAAAAATTGGAATAATAAACACGTGAGGGGGGGTCTCACAATTCCTAATGTTAATTTTAGATTTCTTTACAAATGGTAAATATTAAAATGGGTCTGGACTCTATTATTTTGTGTATTGAGGGGGTTATCCCTCAGTTTCCTAAATTTTATTATAATTGTTATTATCATGTGTTAAATGAATCATCACTTTCATTTGAAATGTTGCCTCGTACATCGCACGGGGAAAAATGTTAGTTAATTTATAATAAATCAATTATAAACTTTACCCAAACTCCCAAACCCTATCATTTATTTTATTTCCTCTTTCTTTCTCCAACGTCGCCGCTCTTCTCTTTTCTCTCCATTCGGATTTATTGTATTTAGGAGTTCGTTGCTTCCGATGGATTCAGGGCTGCAAATACGCGGCTTCTCCATGTGCCTCTTGCTTCCACGGATGGTGACATCTTTTTAGATTCGCGATGGACTAGGAACAACCGAGATCCACAACCCCGAAATTCGATCTGGCGATCTCCCCATGAATCCCTTCGACGAACTCCATTAATCCCTTAAACCGAGTTTTAAAAATGGATTTTCGTAATAGAATTCATTAATTACATAGTGATTTTCGTTAATTAAAGAGTGATTTTGATTAATTACGGAGTAGTTTTTGTTAATTGATAAGTTTATAATGAATTTTTGTAATGGAAATCGTTAATTACATGGTGCTTTTTCGTTAATTACAAAGTGATTTTCATTAATTACATAGTGGTTTTTGTTAATTACATAGTAATTTTCGATAAGTTTATAATGAATTTTCGGAACAAAATACTATAATCACATAGTGGTTTTTGATAAGTTTATAGTGGATATCAATTTGTGAAAAACTATTTTTGTACATTTAACTTTAAAAAACACAAGTATAAAAAATAAAAAATCGAAATTGAAAAAACGAAAAATAAACCTTTTTAAAAACAAAATCAAACTTTTCTTATGAAAATATCGAAAATAAAAATGAAATAAAAACCAGATTTTTCGAGTTGATTTGGGAGCGTTATTTGGGGCATAAATTCTGGAGCATGATTTTGGGGCATAATTTTTTGAGGAGATTTTGGTGTAGATTAGGGGCATGATTTGAATATATCAACATTTTTTTTTTCTTGGAAAAATTAATCGGGGCATATAAGATATTTTGGCTTGCTTGTGTTTATAGAAAATATCAATTTAAAAAGGGGAAATATGCAAAACCCCCCTCAAACCATAAATATTATGAGTTAAACCCATTTGACTTTTAAGACTTTTGCCCACACCCAAAGTCCAATCTTAATTAGTGAAACCCCCCTCAACAACTTTGATAAGACGAAACTACCCTTATCAGTAGTTTTTAAAATAATTGCAATATTTATTTTCCATAACCGTCTCACGTGATTGTAGGATTACATTAATTCTCTACATATCTCTCTCTTTCATTCTCTCTCTCTCTCTTTCTCACGCAACTTCTTTTTTTTTTTTTTTTTTCTTCTTCATCCCATAATCCTCCATCACTCGCCAATGGACACCACTCAGCCGCACACGGCGCCGGCGCCGGGTTTGATTCTCCTTCCGAAGAGCGAACGAAAAAAAAGGAGAAAGTTTTTGAGATGCAACAGTTTTCGTGCAGAGGCCAGATCGGAAGATCTAACCATCGGATCGGGTTGATATTTTTACACATGATTCGTAACACATAAATAAAACTTATGAACGGTGGAGATCGGAATCAGACTTCTCTAAATATAGATCGGATCTTAAAACTCGCTGCTGGTTTTTGTTACTGAATAATTCATGGCAGCTAGATTGGATGCGTTTTTTGTACAATTGAACCGTTGGATGTGGCCTAAATTTGGATAGAGTATTCAGAGTATATATTTTTATATATTGTACGGAGGAGATTGAATTTGGTGCCCCCTAGCTCCGGATATAAATTATGAAAGTATCACAATTTCGGTAGTCACATTGTAGTCACATTCTCATGTTTTTTTTGTAGTGCTGCACATCATGTCGTCAACCTTTGTTAAAGTGTGGAGGGTCGTTTGGAGTGAAGATATGCCAGGGTGATTTTGTGTATGAAGACCTCGCCCTCTGTCTCGTTATTTTTCTATCTTTATTTATGTATTTTTCGATTTTTTTTTTCTAGATCTGAACAACAATAGTAACATGACTATAGTCATATTTGAATATGACTATAGTCATATTTAATGTATTTTTCGAATATGACTATTCAAGTTGACGTCTAATAACAAGATTCAAATTGTGATTTTTTGTGTGGATGTTGATTGAATTGTTTTCGTAAATAATCGGGAATCTTCGTTGTTTTATATGATTTGGTTATTTATATGATTTGGTAAACATGACTATGCCATATAATCGGAACTTTTAAGTTCAAAATGTAAAAACCAACAATATAAAGAAAGAATATGACTACCGTTTATAGTCACATATAGTCATATTCAACCATAGTCATATTCGGCGTTGCAAACTTGTTGAGAGAAAAATTTCAATTTTTTGTTTAAAAAAAGTTTTAAAAAAAATTTAAAATAATATTTTTATTAAAAAATATTAAAATTAAAAATAAATTCAAAATGACTAAATAAAGTTCAAAAATAAAAAATAAAAATAATAAAATCCGATTATTATTTTATTTTATTTTTTTGATTTCGTGGCAATTTTTTAGGAATTTGGAACATATTTTTAGGAATTAAATTGTTATGGAAAGAGAGAAAAAAGGAATAATTGAGATAAATTAGGGAAAATATATAATTAAGCCTAATTAGCAGGATTAGGTGCCTCATTAATAGGGATTTCGAAATTATTGGATAATTATAAAAAAAAAACGTGATCACTACTAGAGGGGTAAGATTGGAAATAAATATTCTAGGGGGTTTTCACAAAGAAAGAATTATGGCATGGACATATCACTAGTTTTTATCTAAATGAGGGGTGTATTGCTAATGACCCCATTTAAAAAATGGGCGAATGACAAAAAGGCCCTTCACATGGGACTTAAATGCATTTTAGTCCACGAAAAAAACAGTCTCTCAATTAAACCCATCCCCATGTCTTTAGTCTAAAATACCATCCATAATATAATTCTTATCAATTCCATCCATTATGCTCTAACTTCCTTAATATTACACATTGACCCCGGATTTAAACAAATATATCGCATTAACCCTAAAAAAAAATCAAAAATTTTTTTTTTTTTCTGAATTTTTTTTTCCGGCCAGATTCCGGCGTCAACCTTTTTCTTTTTTTTTTGAAAACTTTTTTTTCCTGAAACTTTTTTTCCGGTCGGTCAACCACCGTTGACCGCCAGCCTCCGGCGTTGACTTTTTTTTTTTTTTTTTTTTTCTTAGAAAAAAGTATTTTAATTAATATTACTGTCTTGGCTACTAAATTACTGTCTCATACAGTAATATTACTGTTTGGGACAATAATATTATGAATATTATTTTCCCGAACAGTAATATTATTGTCTAAGACAGTTAAATTACTGTTGGAGACAGTAATTTAGTAGCCAATGCAGTAATATTAATTAAAATTATTTTTTTTAAGAAAAAAAAATTTAAAAAGAAGAAGCTAACAGTTAAACTACTGTCTCCGACAGTTAAATAACTGCTGGAGACGGTAATTTAGCAACGAATACAGTAATATTAGTTAAAAATATTTTTTTAAGAATAAAAAAGTCAACTAATAGTTAAATTACTGTGTCCAACAGTTAAATAACTACTGGAGACAGTAATTTCGCAACGAATACAGTAATATTAATTATAATATTTTTAAAAAAAAAGTCAACAATTAAATTACTGTCTCCAACAGTTAAATAACTGTTGGAGACAATTTAGCAGCAAAGACAGTAATATTAATTAAAATATTTTTGAAAAAAAAAAAGTCAATTAACAGTTAAATTACTGTCTCCGACAGTTAAATAACTGCCAGAGACAGTAATTTAGCAGCCAAGACGGTAAAAATATTTTTTTTAAGAAAAAAAAATATTAAAAAAAAAAAAAGTTAACGCCGGAGACCCGGCGGTCAACGGCAGTTGACCGGCCGGAAAAAAAAATTCTGGGAAAAAAAATTCAAAAAAAAAAAGTCAACGCCGCAGACCGGTGGTCAACGGCGGCGACCGGCGGTCTCCGGTGGTGACGGGTCAAAATTGAAATTATAGTTAAAATTGGTTAATTGATGAAATTGGGCTAAATTGGGTTGTAAATCATGAAATTGGAGTTGAATTGTGGGTACTTCTGGTATATATAAAAGGATTTTCCTTATTTGCAAATAAGTTTGAATGAGTTGGATTTATTTGAAAGACAAAAAAATTGGATGTCCCTCTTTTAATTAAGTGGCCTTGTCATGGGCCTTTTTGTGATTAATCCTTAAAAAATAGATTTATCAAAAAGTTAAAATACAAGGGAGTGTTTTATCAAATATTTATATATATATATATATATATATATATATATATATATATATATATATATATATATATATATATATATATATATATATATATATATATATATATATATATATATATAAATATAAAAGAAAGAAACGCTAGGGCAACCCTAAGAAACCCTAATGTCATATTTGTAATTTTTTTTCAATTTCTATCAAATTTTTATCTCCTTAATATTATTTTAAATATTTTTTTCGAATTTTATCATATTTGTATCCCCTAAATATTATTTTAAATATTATTTTTTTTTTTATCATATTTTTTTCTACTAAATATTATTTTTTATTTTTATCAAATTTTTATCTCCTAAATATTATTATAAATCATATTTTTTTTAATTTTATCAAATTTATATCTCCTAACTATAATTTTAAATATAATTTCAACTTTTTTCTGAGACACCTAACTTTTTTTCGAATTTTATCATATTTGTATCCCCTAAATATTATTTTAAATAGTTTTTTATCAGATTATTGTCTCCTAAATATTATTTTCGATTTGTATCAAATTTTTATCTCCTAAATATTATTTTAAATAATAATTTTGATTTTAATCATATTTTATCTCCTAAATATTATTCTAATTATTATTTTCGTATTTTATCAACTTTTATCTCATTAACATTATTTGAAATATTATTTTCGATTTTAAAATTTTTATTTCCTAACTATTATTTTAAATTTTATTTTCGATTTTTATCAGATTTTTATATCCTAAATATTTTTTTTTGATTTTTTATCAAATTTATATCTCCTAAATATTATTTTAAATATTATTATCGATTTTCATCAATTTTTTATCTCCTAGATATCTTATATGTAAAAGAAAGAAACGCTAGGGCAACCCTAAGAAACACTAATGTCATATTTGTTAATTTTTTTCATTTTTTATCAAATTTTTATCTCCTTAATATTATTTAAAAAAAAATTTCGAATTTTATCATATTTGTATCCCCTAAATATTATTTTAAATATTATTTTTTATTTTTATCAGATTTTTGTCTCCTAAATAATATTTTTTATTTTTATCAAATTTTTATCTCCTAAATATTATTATAAATCATATTTTTTTTAATTTTATCAAATTTATATCTCCTAACTATAATTTTAAATATAATTTTCAACTTTTTTCTGAGACACCTAACTTAATCAAACTATTAATTGGAAAGGATCTTATATGCGCTAAAGATTATTTATGTAGAAACATACCTAAACATCTTTATAATACAATTCATCAGTTTGGTCAATATACGCTTGAAGCAATCAAGGAAACCTATATGGTTCAATATAATACCGAGGAGTGGTATGAATGTGGAATTGGAGTTATTATGGAATGATTTTAATCATATTTTATCTCCTAAATATTATTCTAATTATTATTTTCATATTTTATCAACTTTTATCTTATTAACATTATTTCAAATATTATTTTCGATTTTTTATCAAATTTTTATCTCCTAACTATTATTTTAAATTTTATTTTCGATTTTTATCAGATTTTTATCTCCTAAATATTATTTTTTGATTTTTTTATCTCCTAAATATTATTTTAAATATTATTATCGATTTTCATCAAATTCTCCTAGATATTATTTATAATAATCTGATTTTCGATTTTTACAGAAAATGGTAAATAAATCTGATTTTCATCCCTAGCGGATTTTGTGACATCGTTTTACAGAATGTCTGCAACATTTGAATTTTATTTCTTCCCTACCTAAGGCTTCTTCTTTTGGTAACCCGAGTTTAGATTTTGTTTCTTATCTTCTTCTTCATCCTATTGACTGTGTGCCAATTAGTTTACATATTTTTCCATCATGGCTTATAGGTAATTTGATTTTGTTAAATTATGTGTTTCATTAATTTATACCAAAGTTTTCAAATTTTATGTATAACAATTATTTCATTTTATATGTTATTGGACATGTTATTAAAAGAGATGATTTGAGAAAATTAACCAAATGCAATTTGTTGTCCCGTGCATCGCACGGGTACTATTACTAGTATATATATATATATATATATATATATATATATATATATATATATATATATATATATATATATATATATATATATATATATATATATATATATATATATATGCATTTGACATATACGGTACTATCACAACAAAAAGAATAGCAAATGTAATCGGAACAAAATTTTGGATGTGTGACCCCTGATTTTCCATATAGACTTGTTTTGATTTACAATTCGATCGGTCACTTCGAAGCCTAGACAGTGAAAATAAATAGGAAATTACTAACTTAGATGTGCATGTGCGCAGATGTATAAATTCATGTACGATAAGTACAATACTTATTGTTTTCTTAGGAGAATATTTTGAGGCGGGGTACAATCTGTAGCTTTACGTATAAATAAATGTCTTACCCATGCCCAAAACTATCGGATATCAACCACATGCAATAGTATATAAATATCATCTTAGGATCCCTATGCAGTAGTAGCACCTCAACTATGGTGTTGTGTTGCAATAATTTTTAAGTTTTTTTTAAAGCAAATGTTAGAATCGCATGCAGTAATTTTTGTTTGAATAAAATAAAGATTTTAAATTGTATATTATTTAAACTAAGCTTTAAAAATTATGAATAGAAAAATATTTTTTTTCACAAAATATATATATACATATATATATATATATATATATATATATATATATAAAACAAACAAAAAGGCCTCTTATGAAATTGGGCTCTTGGCGTGGGCCTGGCTCGCCCCATCCCAGGGCCGGACAAATTATATGAGATAATTGTAAGAGTAGGTGATCTACAAACCAATTTTTTGTTGTAGTTTTCACTTTACTTGTATTACACAATCTATCCATATTAATAGGAAACACTATATTTATCAAGCTATATATTTTGTTCATATAAAAGCGTAAATATAGACCTTAAAGTTGCTTGAATATACTATGAATTGGTCTAAGAATCGTGAGATACTTCATGTAGTATTCTAATAATTAAAGCAATTCTTAATCGATGAGTTGCGCCATTAAGTAGGATGTTGGTCTTTCTCTTTCGAGACTAAAACTTAGTGTATGTGAGTTGTATCTCATCAACTACGATGTTGACACATCGGCTTGCTTGAGTGGGCGTTAATAGTAGATGGGTTTCATGAACTCTCTTGTCGTAGAATCTCTAAGTAGTTCTCATTTATCGAGTAGATGTTCTATGATTATAGTTGTACAACATTAGTCCTTAGGAGCTAATACATCAATGCGACTTCACTAGAAGACGAGTTGTGTTGTGACATGTCCATGAGTCTCATCGAAGACCGCTCCAAGGGCCAACGTTCGCACAATCCGAAATCCTGTGGGAATTTGTGCATTGTAGTTAGGGATTTAACTACAAATATATTTTAATCTAAATCGAAACAATTGGGACAAGTCCGTAAATCGAATAAAGAGATATTTGAATCACAAAGACTTGTGAGACATTGTATTTTATTTATTTAGTAATTAAAAATTTACTTGAGTTCATGGTTTTAATAATGTAAGTAGGAAAATTAGGAAAATTAGTAAAGTATAATACATCATCTAAATTACGTTAAGTCCTATGTAATTAAAGATTTTATATTTTTATTGCATTAGTAAGTTATGAAAGTAATTGTAATTGTATTCTTTTGTTTGTACAACTTGAATATATAGTTACTTTTGAACCGAAAAATAACCGAAATCGAACTGAAAAAAACCGAAAGAAACCAAACCGATAAAAAACTGACATACACGGTTTTTAATTTTTCAAAAACTAATATACTCGGTTCATGTTCGATTTTAGCCAAAAACCGAACCGAACCACCCCTACTTCCCAATTCCAGCCACTCATTTTTTCAATTATGCCCATGCCACCTCATCAGCGCTATCACCAATTATGCCCCACATCATCAGCCCTTCCCTTTTTTTTGAACTTTTTTTTTCTTTATCAGGTATATTAATCGACTATGAGATATAAGCATAGTCGATTAAGAATCTGACTACTAAGAATAACAAATCACAACTACAAAAAAATACAAAATCAACTATATTTTACAAAAAGAAAAATACAAACATTATAATTGATTTATACAATTAGAACCAATAAACAAAAAAAAAATGGAGTCGATGAACCTTAATCGTCTACAAGAGTATAGTCGATTAACTTAATCGACTATGAATGCGTACATGGTCGATTAAGGTTCTAGCCTACACAAATTTCTCTACCCGCGCCGTTATCCACCCGATCCACCAAAAATCCTAAATCTGCCTCCCCATCGTCACCACACCGCCGCCACACTACACTTTGTCAACCATTATGGGAGTTCGATCTCCCTGTCTCCCAGTTTCAAGAACTGGAATCCTCCATTAACAACATTACTTAAGAACTCCATTAAAATATAACAAGCAGAAAATAGAGAAAAAAAAACTAAGAGAAGAGAAAAGATGAAGAATCTGGAAATTCATACTTTATTCCCAACAAACTGTAATCTTGTCAAAATCAACAGAAAATTCTGAGAGATCTACTCACACTCATGACATATTTGCAGAAATTAATCCCAAAACAAACTAGGTGTTGCTTTTCTCTCTCTTCATTTCTTACGCGAATTACTATAATAAAAAAATAAAAATAAAAAAGGATATTAATGTGTATAAGGCTTCAATCCCGTTGACGATGTGAGTGACGACCTTTTTCATATGTACAGAGAAGAAGAGTAGATGAGGAAAAAAGAGGAGAGAGAGAGAGAGAGAGAGAGAGAGAGAGAGAGAGAGAGAGAGAGTAGGTGCGAAGAAGAAGAGGAAAAAGGGGGTGAGAGAAAGAGGAAGAAGAGGAGAGAGAAATAAAAAAATGTACGTAGAGAAAGAAAAAGGAGGAGATAGAGTGTGTGTGTAGGATAAATGAAAAGGGAGACTAGGGTTTTGAAAAAGTATATTGGACAATTAAGTGTAGTTTTGGCATTATGAAAAAATTATGTGGATGAAATTTTAGTTGAGAGGATTTTCTCTAATTATTTTTTAGAGGGGGTATTTCCTTAATTATATTTCCTAAATGGGGTGGGGTGCTTCTGGCTAATTTTCCCTTTATATATATTATAATTGTTACATCTAGTACACAAAAGAGATTATTTTTTCCACACAAAATAAACGTCTGGTCTCTCTCTCACATTTTCTAAGAAGAGTTTATTCTTCTTCTCTTCTTCCAAACTTTTGCCAGAAAGTTTGATTTTCTATCAAATTTTTTTTACCATATTTAATATTGGGTTATTTAGCGCTAAACTTTGGTGAAAAAATTCCTACAAGGTGAAATCGAGCGAAAGAGAAGACCGTGTGGATTTCCATCTGCGAGGACTTCGGTGAGACCAAAAAATGTGAAGTTAACTAACGTTGAAGTTAATTGGAGCTCTGACGAATCGCCGTCGATATATATATATATATATATATATATATATATATATATATATATATATATATATATATATATATATATATATATATATATATATATATATATATATATATATATATTCTACCAAATATTATAGTTAAATAATGTTGAGCCAGCTAATTGGATATCGAGGACCCATCACCAGAAAAAAACACATATAAAAGAAAAAAAAGTTGATTGTTTAAAGTTGTTTAAAGTTAACTAAAATTGAAGTTAACTAATGCTTAGTCAGCTAACTGGAGAACCAACGATCGGCCGCCGGTAAATAAAAAAATAAAAAACAAAAAATCTAACTGGGTCAGACCGGACCGGCCTGGTGGGTGGATGGGATGGGATGGGGTGGGTTGGGCTTATCTCAAAAAGAAATGTATAGGGCTATCTTGGAAATTAATATTTTTGTGGATTTATTTAAAATGAAAACTAAAGAGTGTGCCTATTTGTAGCGAAACTTTGATTTGTGGATCTATGTTAAATTCGCCCTAATTAGAATATCCATTGAACTACAATAGGACCAGATGGGAAAATATAATGTGAGGAACTACTACTTAATTAAATTACAATTCTAAAAATAATTCATTGAATTAATTATTAAATAATTCTTTATTTTTCACTATCAAATAATTATTGACTCTCATTTACATACTCAAAACTATATTTGAGTTCCATGTTTTCATTACTTAAATTCTGCTTGCATTAAGATATATATACAGTAACAACAAAATAATTTGTTCACTGATAAATAAATTAACTGGCATATTTTCTCCCATCTTTTATTCACTTAACTTATTTGAGTATGCAGATACAAATTCACTTGACCGAGTTTTAGACATAAAAAATTCATAAGCTACTCCTGCTTTCAGGGTTATGCATTAATCTTATATTTCAGAGATGCAAACTCTTTTCGAGCATTTCTGTTTTATGAATTTTTTTACAAGTCGCTTATCAATGTTGACCTTTTTCCATTTTTTTTGATTTTTTTTCTATAAAGAGATTTTAATTTTCTTTTTTGTCGTTCACCATTCAAGATCGTAAGATTACAATGAATAAAATTATCTTACATAGTAATATTATTGTGTTCATAATAATGTTCTATATCTAGGGGTTTTTATGAATAAGTCTTTGACCAACCATCTTTATTATTCTAGTTTCAGGGGTTATATCTGTTTCGCCAATAAGCTCATCATTTAATATATATTATAAATAAAGACAAAATTAATGTATGAAAAAATAACCCCCAACCATTTAAACCAAATTCATAATTGTAACCTCAATCTAACTTCAATTTAAGAAATTTTGACCCCAAAAATTCAATTTTAACTTTTTTTTTTCTGAATTTTTTTTGCCGCCGTCGGTTTTCGGCGTTGATTTTTTTTCCCTAAAAACATTATCTTTTTTTTTACGAACGCCGCTGAACGTTGACTGCAATTATAGTGTCATTAATAGTAATTATACTGTCGCTGACAGTAATTGTCATGTCATTGACAGTACATTTACGTAATGTACCGTCGTTACTGTCAACCACAACAATATTATTATTTTTTGGCATTTTTTTTGTTTGATTTGTTAACAATTCAACATAATTATATTACTGTTGTTGAGGATAAAATTACTGTAAACACAATAATATTGTTGTCAACCACATCAATATTATTTATTTTTTTGTCATTTTATTTTGTTTGATTTGTTGACCGATTAACATAATCATATTACTCTCTACTATTGTAATTTACTATACACACAATAATATTACTGTGGTTGACGGTAATAACATTGCCGTTACAGTAGTACTACTGTGGATGACAATAATATTACTGTTAACCACATCAATATTAGTTTTTTTGGCTTTTTATTATGTTTGCCTTTGCTGAACGGTCAACATATTAATACACAATAATAGTGATTTTTATTGTGTTAATGTTACTGTGCTATAGAGTAATATATCAATATTACTTTGTTAAAGAGTACATAGTTAATATTACTCTGCTAAACAGTAATATAGTCAATATGACAGTCAACCACAACAATATTACTGTTTAAACGGACAAAAAGATATTGAAGAAAAAAAATTAAAATAAAAAAAGTCAACGCCGCCAGAGACCATCATTGACTCCCGGTCAGCAGCGATAGAAAGAAGAAGGAAAAATCGAAAAAGTCAACCTCGGAGATCGGCAATCAGCGGCGGTTGAACAACGGCGACGGGCGAAATTGTTCTCAAAATTGAGTTTTTCGTCAAAATTGAATCATTTGTGAAATTTGGGGTTCAATTGAATTAAATGATGAAATTGGAGCATATTAAAATATGAAGGGATATTTAAGTCTTTTACAAACCTCTTGATATTTTTTGTGAAAGAGTTTTTAGTTTAGATCTATTTATGAGTAAGTATCCATGATGGACTTATTTGTAATGAACCCAAATATCTATTAACTTTTTTTTTTTCCTTTTTTGAATACTCGACACAATAATATTATTGTGTCATACAATATATTAGTGTATTAACAACAAAATTGTTGTTTATTCTCAAAAAAAAAAAAAAAAACAACAAAATTGTTGTTTGAGCCAATAATATTGTAGGAATATTGCAAATCATGACAGTATATTAATATTCACGAAGTAATATTACTGTGTTAACAACAATATTATTGTTTGAGATAATAATATTGCAATCCAACACTGTAATATTATTTATAATTATTGTTAAGATAATAATATTACTATGTAAACGATAATATTACTTTATGGCAATCAAATAGATGGAAAAGAAAAGGTAAACGTCGAATCAGTCAACGGTGGTAGCGTGAAAAAAAATCATTAAATAAAACATTTACACCACCAAATCTATTTCACAGGAAAATTCAGACAAAATTCATAAGTGTGTAAATAACTAAAATACCCTCATATTTTAATAGACTTCAATTTCATCCAATTAACCCCAATTTGACCCCAATTGCATTAATTAATCAATCTTGGACTCATAAGCCAGTTTTGACTGTCGCAAACTTTGATCGTCGTTCAGTCGTCGTTGACCATACGGTCTTCGGCGTTGACTTTTTTTTTTTTCAAATTTCTTTTTTCTGCCACTGCTGCTGCTGACCATCTGTCAACACTGGTCTCTAGTATTGACTTGTTTTCTCTATTTTTTTTCCAAAACAGTAATATTACTGTGCTTGACATTAAAATTAAGGGTAAATTCCACTTTACCCCCTCGTACTCTGCTTGAGAACCACTTTACCCCCTCGTACTTTCAATTTCACCGATTTATCCCCTTGTACTTGTACAATTTCCCAATACAGCCCTTTCCTTCAACTTTTGTCAATTTTGACTTTGACGCCGTTTGGTCAACTCTGTAAATTACAAAATTGCCACTGACGCGTCGTTTCTCCTCCGTCAATATTGTCATTTCTTCTTCTTCCACCACTTCCCCTTCCAAGATATCCCCAAATTGAACACCTAACTTAGTAAAAATCAAGACCAAAAAATTGATCGATTCCACTCAGTGCAAAGAAAAAAATATATGAATGTGTGAAACTTTCTCTTTTCTAATCTCGAGAGTCAAAATCGAAAAAATTCAATATTTACGTCAATATTTTGACTCTTGACCAAATGGCGTCAGAGTCAAAATCGAAAAAAGTTGACGAAGAGGGTTGTATTGGAAAATTGTACAAGTACAAGGGGGTAAATCGACGAAATTAAGAGTACGAGGGGGTAAAGTGGTTCTTGGGCAGAGTACAAGGGGGTAAAGTGGAATTTACCCTAAAATTAATTATATTACTATTTAACGTAGTAATATAGATAATAATATTGTTATATTACTATCGTTTTTTTTTTTGAAAATATTGCTATATTACTATCTAGGACATTAATATTAACACAAGAAAATCACTATGGTACATAAGAAATTAATGTATAATGCAGTAATATTATTATGTTGACCGGTCAATACAGGCAAAAAAAAAAGATTTAATATTTTTATGGTTGACAGTACTATCAACCACAATAATATTAGTTAGGTTGACGGTAATATGACTGTCAACCACAAAAATATAATAGTACTAGACAATAATATTATTACGATTAACAAAACAATCAAAATAAATTAGCAGAAAAAAATATTATTAAGCTAATTGGCAAAAGAGGTAAAACAGTTAAACCTAGATCAATAAATATTATTCGGACAAAATCCCTAAATATAAAAGGGATTTTTATGCAAAAGTCCCCAACCAAGCATGTTTATTATTCTAGGTTTAGGGGACATATCTCTTTTACCAATAAGCCCATCCCTTTAATATTTATTATAACTAAAGGAAACATTCATGTATATCCCAATATTACCCTCAACCATTTATACCCAATTCTTAATTGTAATCCAAATTAATCAATTTTGTCCATAAAAGTTCAATTTTGACCACAAAAATTCAATTTTGACTTTTTTTTGGAGTATAATTTAATATGCTCCAATTTCATCCTTAACTTAATTTAATCTCAATTTGACCCCAAATTTCACAAATTATTAAATTTTGACCCAAAAATTTTTTTTTTCAAAAAATATTTTTTTTTTCAAAAACTTTTTTTTTGCCGCCGGATTCCGGCGTTGACCGGCGGTTAACGCCGGTCTCCGGCGTTGACTTTTTTAATTTTTTTTTTTTTTTTTTTTTCTTTCTTCCGGATTTTTTCGCCGGTTTCCAGCGTTGACCGGCGGTCAACGCCGGTCTCCGGCGTTGACTTTTTTTTTTTTTTTTTTTTTTTTTTTTTTTTTTTTTTTGCTTTTTTCTTTTCTTTTCTTCCGGATTTTTTCGCCGGTTTCCGGCGGTCTCTTTTTTTAGTGTTTTTTTAAGTTTTTTGTTTTGTTTTGTTTGGTTTGTTTTGTTTTTCCACGTCCGCCGCTAAACGTTGACCGTAATTGTGCTGTCACTGACAGTAAATTAACGTAATTATACTGTCAATGATAGTTAATTAACGTAATTGTACTGCCGTTGACATTACATTTATGTAACTGTGTTGCCGTTGACAGTAAATTAATGCAATATTATATTTTTTTATTTATTATTATTTTTTTTTTATTTTTTTTTGATTTGTTGACAAGTCAACGTAATTATATTACTGTCGTTGACAGTAAAATAACTGTAAACACAATAATATTACTGTCAACAACATCAATATTATTATTTTTTTGTGGTGTTTGTATTAATATTACTGTCTATTATTGTAATATTACTGTAAACACAATAATATTACTGTGGTTGACGGTAATATTACTGTTTGTTATAGTAATATTCCTGTCAACCACATCAATATTATTCTTTTGTTTGGATATTTTGTTTGTTTGAGTTATTCACGGAGTAACGTAATAATATTACTGTCTACTATTGTAATATTACTGTTGCTATAGTAATATTACTGTTGCTATAGTAATATTACTGTCACTCACAGTAATATTAATTCTTTTGGTTTTTTTTATTTTGTTTACATTTGTTGAACGGACAACATAGTAATATTACTTTATTATACAATAATAATGAATTTTGTTGTGTTAATATTAATGTGCTAGAGATTAATATAGCAATATCACTGTGTTAAACTATAGTTTAGTTATTTTTACTGTGTTTAACAGTAATATAGTTAATATTACTGTCATTCAAAGCAATATTGTTGTTTAAACGGAAAAAAAAGTTACAGAAAAAAAAATTAAAAAAAAAATAAAATAAAAAAAATAAAAAAAAAGTCAACGCCGGAGACCGGTGTTTACCGCCGGTCAACGCCGGAATCCGGAAAAAAAATCCGGAAGAAAAAAAAAAAAAAAAAAAAAAAAAAAAAAAAAAATTAAAAGTCAACGCCGGAGACCGGCGTTGACCGCCGGTCAACGCCGGAATCCGGAAAAAAAAAATCCGGAAGAAAAAAAAAAAAAAAAAAGTCAACGCCGGAGACCGGCGTTGACCGCCGGTCAACGCCGGAATCCGGCGGAAAAAAAAAGTTTTTGAAAAAAAAAATTTTGTGAAAAAAAAAAAGTTTTGGGTCAAAATTGAATAATTTGTGAAATTTGGGGTCAAATTGAAGTTAAATTAAGTTAAGGATGAAATTGGAGCATATAAAAGTAAGAGGGGTTATTTTAGTCCTTTACATAAATCTGGATCATGTGTGGACTTATTGGTAAAGGAGAATATTGTCTGGATCTCTTTATGAATAAGTTCACACTGATGGGCTTATTTGTAAGGGATTTTTATGCAAAAGTCCCCAACCAAGCATGTTTATTATTCTAGGTATAGGGGACATATCTCTTTCACCAATAAGCCCATCCCTTTAATATTTATTATAACTAAAGGAAACATTCATGTATATCCCAATATTACCCTCAATCATTTATACCCAATTCTTAATTGTAATCCAAATTAATCAATTTTGTCCATAAAAGTTCAATTTTAACCACAAAAATTCAATTTTGACTTTTTTTTGGAGTATAATTTAATATGCTCCAATTTCATCCTTAACTTAATTTAATCTCAATTTGACCCCAAATTTCACAAATTATTAAATTTTGACCCAAATTTTTTTTTTTTTCAAAAAAAATTTTTTTTTCAAAAACTTTTTTTTGCCGCCGGATTCCGGCGTTGACCGGCGGTCAACGCCGGTCTCCGGCGTTGACTTTTTAAACTTTTTTTTTTTTTTTTTTTTTTTTCTTCCGGATTTTTTTTCCGGATTCCGGCGTTGACCGGCGGTCAACGCCGGTCTCCGGCGTTGACTTTTTTTTTTTTTTTTTTTTCTTTTTTCTTTTTTTTTTTCTTTTCTTTTCTTCCGGATTTTTTCGCCGGTTTCCGGCGGTCTCTTTCTTTAGTGTTTTTTTAAGTTTTTTTTTTTTTGTTTGGTTTGTTTGTTTTTCCACGTCCGCCGCTACACGTTGACCGTAATTGTGCTGTCACTGACAGTAATTTAGCGTAATTATACTGTCAATGATAGTTAATTAACGTAATTGTACTGCCGTTGACATTACATTTATGTAATTGTGCTGCCGTTGACAGTAAATTAATGCAATATTATATTTTTTTATTTATTATTATTTTTTTTTATTTTTTTTGATTTGTTGACAAGTCAACGTAATTATATTACTGTCGTTGACAGTAAAATAACTGTAAACACAATAATATTACTGTCAACAACATCAATATTATTATTTTTTTGGGGTGTTTGTTTTGTTCGAGTTATTCACGAAGTAACGTAATAATATTACTGTCTACTATTGTAATATTACTGTTGCTATAGTAATATTACTGTCACTCACAGTAATATTAATTCTTTTGGTTTTTTTTATTTTGTTTACATTTGTTGAACGGACAACATAGTAATATTACTTTATTATACAATAATAATGAATTTTGTTGTGTTAATATTAATGTGCTAGAGATTAATATAGCAATATCAATGTGTTAAACTATAGTTTAGTTAATTTTACTGTGTTTAACAGTAATATAGTTAATATTACTGTCATTCACAGCAATATTGCTGTTTAAACGGAAAAAAAAGTTACAGAAAAAAAAAAAAAAAAAAAAAAAAAAAAAAAATTAAAAAGTCAACGCCGGAGACCGGCGTTGACCGCCGGAATCCGGAAAAAAAATCCGGAAGAAAAAAAAAAAAAAAAAAAAAAAAAATTTAAAAAGTCAACGCCGGAGACCGGCGTTGACCGCCGGTCAACGCCGGAATCCGGAAAAAAAAAAAAAAAAAAAAAAAATTAAAAAGTCAACGCCGGAGACCGGCGTTGACCGCCGGTCAACGCCGGAATCCGGCGGGAAAAAAAAGTTTTTGAAAAAAAAAATTTTTGTGAAAAAAAAAAAGTTTTGGGTCAAAATTGAATAATTTGTGAAAGTTGGGGTCAAATTGAAGTTAAAGTAAGTTAAGGATGAAATTGGAGCATATTAAAGTAAGAGGGGTTATTTTAGTCCTTTACATAAATCTGGACCATGTGTGGACTTATTGGTAAAGGAGAATATTGTCTGGATCTCTTTATGAATAAGTTCCCACTGATGGGCTTATTTGTAATATGCCCTATTTGTAATATGCCCAATATAAAATGTCTAGTTTTGTACTATGACCTAGCTAGAGTCATGTCTCGAACCCTCCAGCACATAAGCTTAAGTACTTAGTCCCAATCACAAGTCCTCTTCAAAGTTGATATTAATACTAATACTGCTTTATAAAAGTGTTAGCTTATAGATTGGCTAAGCCGAAACACTTTGTGTCACATAATTAAGGACCATCAAATCTTACTTTAGAAGCACATGCAAATGCAAGAAAAAGAATATCTTTTTATCTCTTTCTTTATCACAAAACCAAAATCAATAATTATACCGAGACCACCTAACTTTAACTATTTGAGATGGCATTTTGTTTGTTTTGTAATAGACAATAATAATAATAATAATAATGGCCGGTGAGAATCCCACGTGGTGATCATGTGTGTAAAGAAGGGGTGTGCCTTAATACAAGCCACACTAGTAGTAACATGTTGGCTTACATGCGGCATCAATTCCTCTTCTACAACTACAACCTCCAATTTCAAAATTTAGTTTATTGCATCTAGTACCCATCTATTATATTGAATTGCAAAAATAACCACCTATGTTTTTTTATTTAGCGTTAACACCCCTAAAATTCTTTTAGTGTAGGAGGTTGGTTGTATGCTAATTGCTAAGCAATTGAATTATGTGAGAGTTTTGCCAATAAAATAATACGAATGCTTATTTTTGCACTCCGATATAACACATGAGAACGGAGTGCAATCAATCCACATAAAATACTAAACTTTGTTGACTTTGCTTGTTTCAATTTATTGATATCATTTGCAATTTTTTATTTTTATAAATTTCTTCACCTCTTATTTCTCTCCAAAATTAATATAAGAATTCGAATAAAATTGACCAATGTATTTTTATTTTCGCTCTTTTATCAATATATGACAACCAACGAATGTTTATTGTTGAATTTTGAATGCCTATGGATATCTACTCATCTGTTGAGACAAACTACTTGTTACGACATTAGGTGACGTAACAGAATTGTTGTGTTGTCACAGTAATAAATCTACGAAAAGCAGAATAAAGAACACAACAATTTAATGTGGTTCGGATACAAACGTACCCTACATCCACGAGGACTTGCAAAACTAGTTCAGATTTAAGTGTACACTAATAGGACTTAATAAAACACTAAAGACTCCTTCTTTATGTGATACGCCGTTCTTGCACACGACTCGAACTTGTTGATAATCAAAGCAATTCCTCCTCCGCACTCTTGGACTTCCTCCAATGTTGAACTTCCTTCAAACGGCGGATCGACCTCTCCCGAGATCTTTTAAGCACTTCTCCCGAAACGCCGATCTTCTTTATGGCCTGGTAGAAGAAACCTGTTATGTTGCCACACCTGTCGTGCAGACAGGGCTGCAGCACGGGCTGCACCCTTCAAAGCCTTTATGCTGGGATTTTTCTTTGTAAAGCTCCATCGGACTCATATGAGGTTGAGGGCCTTATATAGGCACGAAATCCACCACCCTAAACCTAACTTGAGCCCTAAGAAATCGATTAACTAGGTAATAGAATCCTAGTCGATTTCTACTTCTATTCTAGATAAGTACAAAAGATACCTAACTAGAATATAATACATGGAAATAAATCTAAGTCCTAATAACAATATTACAAAAATAGGACTCTAATTAATTCCAAAATAAACATGGAAAACAAATTTTTGCCAATCTTTAATTTCCACGTATGGCGGATTTCTTCAATCTTCACAAATAGAAATCTCGTGCCAACATTTAAATTTGATTAAAATGAACTGGAAGTAGAAACGTATATTTTTATGTAAATATAATTGCCGCCGACGCCTAAAACGAGCAGCTTCATATATAAATGTATTAAATTCTTATTTGCAGATTCTCATTTATAAATGACTAAAATTAATAAGTTTTATTTTATTAAAAATCTTTTACATGAATATAGGTAATACTTTTAGTCTACTACACTAAGGCCTAGTTTGGTTGTCAATATAAGATAATTATAAAATAATAGGCCTATAATTTTATAAGTCGTTTGTTATGAAATTTTGATTTTTTTATCTTACCATTATTTAATGGGGTTTTTATGCATAAGTCCCCAATCAAGCATCTTTATTATTCTAGGTTTAGGGGTTATATCTCTTTCACCAATAAGCCCATCCCTTTAATATATATTATAAATAAAGTAAATATTCATGTATATTTCAATATTATCCTCAACCATTTATACCCAATTATTAATTGTAACCCCAATTTAATCAATTTTGTCCACAAAAATCCAATTTTGACCACAAAAAATCAATTTTGACTTTTTTTTGGAGCATACTTTAATATGGTCTAATTTCATCCATAAGTGAATTTAATTTCAATTTGACCCCAAATTTTACAAATTATTCAATTTTGACCCAAAATATTTTTGTTTCAAAAAAAAAAAAAATTGCCGCTGGATTTCGGCGTTGACTTTTCATTTTTTTTTCTTTCTTTCGATTTTTTCGCCGGTTTCCGGCGTTGACTTTTTTTTTTTCTTTTCTTCCGGATTTTTTCGCCGGTTTCCGGCGTTGATTTTTTTTAGTGTTTTTTTTAGTTTTTTTTTTGTTTTGTTTTGTTTTTTTGTTTTTTTTTTACGTCCGCCGCTAAACGTTGACCGTAATTGTGCTGTCACTGACAGTAAATTAAGGTAATTATACTATCAATGACAGTTAATTAACATAATTGTACTGCCGTTGACAATACATTTATGTAATTGTTCTGCCGTTGACAGTAAATTAACGTAATATTATTATTTTTTATTTTTTGTTATTTTTTTTATTTTGTTTTATTTGTTGACAAGTCAACGTGATTATATTACTTTCGTTGACAGTAAAATAACTTTAAACACAATAATATTACTGTCAACAACAACAATATTATTATTTTTTTGGGTTTTTTTGTTTTGTTTGAGTTATTTACGGAGTAACGTAATAATATTACTGTCTATTATTGTAATATTACTGTAAACACAATAATATTATTGTGATTGACGGTAATATTACTGTTGTTATAGTAATATTGATGTCAACCACATCAATATTATTATTTTGTTTGGAAGTTTTTGTTTGTTTGAGTTATTCACGGAGTAACGTAATAATATTACTGTCTATTATTGTAATATTACTATGGTTGACGATAATATTACTGATTTACTGACAGATGTTGTTAGAACCGGACCGAACCGGCCGGTCGGACCGGTTCGACCGTGACCCGGCAATAAAGCGGTCCGGTCTAACATCTAAAACCGGAAAAATCAAAAACCGGGGTCAAATGACCAAAATCCGGTTCGACCGGGTAAAACCCGAGAACCGCCGAGTCAGTCAAGGAACCCGGTTTTCGGCAAAAAACGTCTCGAATCACCGTTGAGTTGGTTATTTGTGGCTAGATTTGAGCGAACATTCACATACTTAGTAGTGGGTGGCCGGATCTAATCATGAGTGGTTGAAGGATTGTCAGATATGATCATGGGTGATCGAATAGGGGTGACCGATTGCTGGATTTGAAGAATAAAAATGGAAAAATATAGAATATAAGCAATAAAATATAGTAAAAAGTGAGGTGAAGTAGATAAAAGCGAAAATAATAACTCGGAGATTAAAAATATAAAGAAAATAATATTTTTAAAACATTAAAATTAATAAAATAATAGCATATTAAAAAAAATCAAACACCCGGTTAAACCGGTTCGACCCTATAAACCCATGACCCAAATGGTCGTCCGGTTCTGACAACAGTAATTTACTGTTGTTATAGCAATATTGCTGTGATATTAATTCATTTGGCTTTTTATTATTTTTACATTTGTTGAACGGTCAACATAGTAATATTACTTTATTACACAATAATAATGAGTTTTGTTGTGTTAATATTACTGTGCTAGAGATTAATATAGCAATATTATTGTGTTAAACTATAGTTTAGTTAATTTTACTGTGTTTAAGAGTAATATAGTTAATATAACTGTCAATCACAACAACATTGATGTTTAAACGGAAAAAAAAAAGTTACAGAAAGAAAGAAAGGAAAAAAGAAAAAAAGAAAAGAAATTCAAAAAAGTCAACGCCGGAATCCGACGAAAAAATATGGAAGAAAAAAAAAATTGAAAAGTCAACGCCGGAATCCGGCGGAAAAATTTTTTTTTGAAAAAAAAGTAAAAAAAAAAGAGTTTTGGGTCAAAATTGAATAATTTATGAAATTTGGGGTCAAATCGAAGTTAAATTAAGTTAAGGATGAAACAGGAGCATATTAAAGTATGAGGGGTTATTTTAGTCCTTTACAAAAATGTGGACCATGTGTGGACTTATTGGTAAATGAGTTTTTTGTCTGGATATCTTTATGAATAAGTATCCATTGATGGGCTTATTTGTAAATACCCTTATTTAATAGTGTTTGATATTTAATTTCCTTAACATCAGCCAAATTACTAAAAAATGACCGAATTACCCTTTCTTATTATACATAGTTTTTTCTCATTTTTAATATTTATATTTTTTATTTTTATCTTTTTCAATTTTTTTACCTTTTGTCGAACTTTTTTTTCTTCAGTTCTTCCAATTCTTTATTTTATTTTCCAAAAAAAAGAATCGGAAAATTTTTTTTTTTTTAATTTTCGGAAAAATATTATTTTTCAATGTTTTTATCTTGTTCGTTCTTTTTTGAAAAAAAATATTTTTCGAACTTTTTTTTTTCGAAAAAATATTTTTTATTATCTTTCAATTTTTTCAGAAAAAAATTTATTTTTCCATTTTTTTTATATTTTTCGCATTTTTTATGTTTTTTTTTATTTTTGAAAAAATAATTGAATATGTAATTGTGATAAATAGATGAAAAGTAGAAGGGAAATTGTGTCATTAACGTATCTAATAATAGCACAATAATTTTATTGGACCTTTCAAGGTCCAATTAGTTATCTTCAATATTGTCGGAACATGATTGGACCGCCTGGTCGGACCGGCCCGACCGCGACCCGCCACGAAAGTGGTTCGTTCGATCTGACGCCTAAAACTGGGATATTCAAAAACTCGGGCCAAGTGTCAGAAACCCGGTTTGACCGGCGAAACCTGACGAACCCGGAAACCGATCAACGACCCTGGTTTTTTTTATATAAAACACTTTGCCGGTGGCTGTTAGTGGTCAAATCTGCATAAAATTTGCCAGAGGTGGCCGGATCTAGGTGGAGTAGGCCGTGGGTGACCGAAATTCGACGAGTCTGAGTCGTGGGTGACTGGAACACATTGTGTTTTATGGGATATGAAGTTAGAAAATAGAAGAACAAGAGAAGAGAAGAAAAACTGGAAAAAAAAAAAAAAGAAACAGGGAGAGAGATGATAGAAAATAAAAAAATTAGGCATAAAAAGATATATAAGAAAAAATTGAGTGGGTGAAATAATAAAGGCATAGTTAATAGGTATAAAAAATAATAATAAAGTGGAAGAGGGTGTGAAAGATAAAAAAACTGATATATAGAAAATATAAATTAAAATATTAAAATAGTTAAAATATTTAAAAAATTAAAATATATATATAAAATCCAGGTCGAATTCGGTTGAACATGTCCAACCGTAATCCGAATACTTATTCGGTTTTGTACCCGGTCCGGTTCTGACAACATTGGTTATCTTCCAATGATAAGGCGTGAAAAAATTATTTTTACGGGTGGATCCGGAAAATTATAAGACTAACCAAACATCAAACTAAACCTTACTATTTAGTTAAAATTTGACTAATCTTGCGAATCAAATGAGGCATAAAAAAATGTTTTCAAGTGCAACGCGGCCGACCATGCACCACAAAGGGTATCGTGGAAATGAGATCAAATGGTGGCCAAGGCAAGGTTGTATTTGTAGTGAATGGCTTGTAGTCAAGGTTGTGTAGCACGTTATACTATTTTTTACGCCTCCATTTTGATTTGCCAATTAAAATATCTTTACTAAGGTGGGGATGAAGAGAGATGTTAATGGTGTGGAAATTAAAGAAGAGAGAATAGATCGCAAATAGTTTTTTCGTAAAAAAAATATTTTTTTTAATATTGTAATAATAGTTTGAAACATAATAGTAATCATTTCCACATTTGATAATTAACATAATAGGTTGTTGGGGCTAGGAGTAGGGAATCATTTCAAACTTGTCATGTTTTCTTGATCACGAGGGATAATATCCAAATGTACCATCAATCATATGATCTGATAGTATTGCCTTTCACATTGTGCGTTATCATATTCTTGTCCTTTTCAATGAAAAATTAAGTACGATAATTGATTATTTGTATAAATGATCTTCTAATGGTTTTCAACTGAAGATGCCATGTGAAATGTTTTGAAATAGGAACAATCTCGTATAGGTTCCTCGACAATAAAATGCTTACAGCAACTCCAATCCTAAACATTAAAATTGGATTATTAAATACTCATTTGATAATTAACATTATATTGTAATATCCATCTACGATTTATCTACTATAATCATGGTTATCAAAATTAATAATCAATTGGAAGTTTTTAACTGGTTTTATTTGTAATTGCCGTATGTCATTTTTTGATTGGATGTTTAGGTGTTTTTTTTTGGGTTATTTCTATCCTACACCCGGTGAAGGTTACACCGGGTGATTTCTTGCCGTTGATCTACACACACCAATGTGTGTGTGTGTGTGTGTGTGTGTTTGTGTGTATATGAATGGTAAAGGTCTACCCGGTGTATTTCACCCAGTGTAGGATCTCAAAGGCCGTGTTTTTTTTATAACTCAATTTCCAGGATGTATTTTTACATACAAAGAGGTAGAATGTCAAAATACTTACTCATTTTGATACTCCCATTGGAGTAGAAATTTTTTATTTTGGGATATCAGAAAGATAGCTTATGGGTTTGATATTTCATTTGATACTCCCGTTTGAGTAGAAATTTTTAATTTTGGGATATCAGAAAGGTAGCTTATGGATTTGATAATCCATTTGATACTCCCGTTGGAGTTGCTTTTACAAATACGGTAAATTGAATTCTCTTTTCTATAAGTTCAAAGAAAAATATAGTTTACTTAAAAACCCACCGATAACAAAAATATCCTTAATCATTTTAAACATGCAATTCAAATTAATTGGAAACTCTAACTTTGTACTCAAACATTGACAATTTGACTACTGGCTCGCCGTTTAGAGCATCTTTAATGGAGAGGGGGTTTCCCCCTCCCCCACCATCCCCTCCCCCTCCCTCGAACTACATTGTTTCCAAACGTTCGATTTTTTATTATATTTGTTTCAACCTTCACTCTCACCACCATAATAATAATAAAATAACAACAACAACAACAACAACAACAACAACAACAATAATAATAATACTAATAATAATAATAATAATAATAATAATAATAATAATAATAATAATAATAATAATAATTAATAATTAATAATAATTAATAATAGTAATGATAACAAATAATAATAATATTAATAAAAATTAATATTTAATAATTATTATTTAATTAATTATAATAATAATTTTACTTATAATATTACAATATTTAAATAAAATTAAAGAAATAATGTTCAACTAATTACAAATAAAGAAATAATTCAAAAGGAAATAAAAAAATAAAAGAAAAAAAGGAAAAAAAATATAAAAAGTCTTTATTTACGAACTAAGTGTTTGATTTTAATGAAATTATGTGATATTAAATTATGTAACTAAATAAATAAAACAAAATAATAATATAATATAAAAAAAAATACAAAAGAAAACGAAAATAAAATAATATAAAAACGACATGTAGAAAGAGAAGCGAAAAGAAAAGAAAAATAAATAAATAGACAATGTTCAACAAAGAAAAAGGAAAAAAAAAAGAAAAAAAAAGGGGAAGTGAGTAGACGCTCCATTCCAGTATGTGAGTTAGGAGGCGGCATCTCAAGGCGTTTGAAATCGTTTGAAATTGAGAATAGTAAAATTAAAAATAACATTCAATAAAATGTTGGACTAACATGGGGTTCGGGGATACACCCACAATACATAAAACAATAATATTTTAATATTACTTGTGGGATTGATACTTGAACTTTTAGCATTATTTGTGGTACAAGTAATACTAAAAGTTGTAGTATCCTATGAGAAATATTTAACTGTCTAATCTTAAGTGCTAGATTCTCGCAACTATTTTCAAACCCATCCTACACAATCAACTTTGGAGATGATTTAACTAAATTATGAAAAACAAATAAGAGCAAGTAATAGCAAATAAGCAAATAACACAAAGATTAATCAAATTAAGAAAACCAAGGGTTTTATCTTCCCTATATGTGATTATCGATTCCTCAATTTTCTCAATTATGCAACCAAATAACTCAGATCACTAAACTGGGATGTAAATTTAATCATAATTCGCTTCAGCGTTTACTACTATTCATGACTACTTATTGTATTCCAACGAAGTTCAATCAAGAAGAAAGCATTAAACACAAATATCAATAATGGCTACCTAAGAGATTAACTATATTCCTACAATAACACAACAAATGTTGTTCTACCACAGTTCTAATTGTTAAACTGATCTCCGGATTCTTGCATTAAACAGCAAGTTTCATGCACTTAAGAAAACAAATAGAATAATTTATTTGTAATTAGTACTTGTATAAAATCATAGAATTAGGTTCACAAATCCCACATAGAATTCAAATAAAATCCTAGAATCTAGGAGTTTGACTAGTACTCATAATCATTAAAAACACAAACGTATAAATTATAAGAAAATAAAGTAAATTCTATGCTTGAATCTCCGAGTTCTTCGTCTTCGCGCCTTGATTATTGCCCTAAACTTTGAACATGGATCTTGATGTCCGTGCATACTGCATAGTGTTTCTGATATAAATCATGCCAACTATGTGACGAGGCCCGATAATAATATTTCGGATATCAATTCATGGATTGTCCAAAGAAGGAATCAAAGGGGTGGAACCGCGACTGTTGCCTATAAAGAGACAATAACCTTGGTATGTGAAGACATCACAATCAATTGTGAAAGATTAATTGATAAGTTCGGGTGAACGCATGGAATCCTTCGATATATTCAAATATTTCTTACAGAACTAGAGGAAATAATCTCAATTCTTTATCAAAATTCGTCCCTAATAAAAAGCCACACATTGGTAACTAATGATGTGTGAATCACCTTGATAGATTTTACGGGAACACGGGGTAGGTTTCTTGCACGCGAGTAAATGATCCAACCAAACCTGTAAAATCAAAGCACGTGAACTAAGCCGGGGATTGATCCGGCAAAAAATCCTCTGATGCTCAAGTTAGATGCTAGCACAGAAAATAGAGTAGAGGACACGAGATCAATAGAACTCAAGAGATTTGTTAGAAATTACCTTTTTCCTCAGGTTGAGGTATATTTATATTTAATTAATAGCAAACTCCTAATTAGAGTACTAATCTAATTTATTGCTAGATTAGGACTTTGATTAGGTGTTTTACTAATACGCTTATACATGGTGGGCCCATAGATGCCCAGTTAGGAGAATGATTCGAGTCTTTATCTGGCAGGCTCTGGTCCTAGTATTTCGGCCCACATGGTGGTATGATGTAAATGGCCCAATATGGGCCATTTAGTTGTATCAATAACCTATTTATAAGTGATAAAAAAACTATTTTTTTTTCACAAGGAAAATGACTTATATCTGAACTATAATAATTAAACTTATAATTAAGGTAATTCTAACCATAATAACTATAAATAATAAAACATAATATATCCTAAAATAAAAACGTGCATAATTAAATTAAATAAATTAAACATCAAGTCGACTTCCCGATCATCCTTCTAAACTCGCGTGGACATTTGGTTGCTCACGTGAAGAAACTGCAATCTCGATTTCAACAATGTTACACTTTGAATCTCCCTCATCTCAAAATATCAAAGTTGTAGATCTTCCAGTTGACTTTCATTAGAAATTTGAATCACTTTAATCGGACGTCAGATGAGAGTATAAGTCGAACGGTAAACACTACCAGAATCATACGTGACTTTCGGGATGCATGAAATTCGACATGTCCAACGAATTCCCCTTTTCCTTTGATTCCAATTCCAAAACATGGACTCTTCAATCAACTCTCTTGTTCAGATTATTAACTCACGCGCTTTCTCCTTTTCCAATTATTCATGCTGGGGCTTGTTAGGATTGTATCATACTCCCCTCTACAAAAGGATTCGTCCTCGAATCCGGGCCATATCCAAAGGAGAATAAATGAAATCAATCTCATTATCCATCTCTCTCTCTTTGGAAGCTAACTAACACGTCTCTCAAACTCAATGACATCCCTCCAAGTGTGATCTTGATCATTGTATGGTTGAGCCAAGACAAAAGACACAAGTGTAGCAAGTCCACCATTATTCTCAAATGTATATATGCTCATCGAACCTGCGGGTTTCTCCTTACTATCATACTGCCATGGTAGACCAAGTGGAATGTGGTTAACATGCACGTTCACCACATCGCATAACACACCATCTTTTAGCCATTGAAGCGTATACAAACGTGGGTGTTTTGTAGATCGAAGTCCCAATGCGTCAAACATCTGTATATGGTATGATTGAAGCATCTCTCTAGGTACCGCCATATCATCAACATAGCCAATGTGATTTTGCACTTTGTTTAGCTCGACATTAACTTCGACACATGGCTTGATCGTATCATCCTCCACCTCTTCAAACGGATTTGCCCTCGAATCCGAAACTTCTTTTTCTTCAAGTGGTGGCCCGGGTTTGAAATTTTCTTTCTTCTTGAACTCGAGCTCATCACTCTGATTTACCTCTTCCTCAACTACTGCATCAACACTTTGAAAATCAACTACAATGTTCTCATTCTCCAATGCTTTATGAGTATTATCCTTTCCGGACAATGATAAAGAATCACCCTTTCTCTTCACTTCCTCGTAATCCGATCACAAATTCATGAATGGTTTGTTTAAAAACTCTGAAGGAACATGACCGAAATCCAAAATAAAAAAGCACTTAGTATCATAAATTGAATGATACTGGGAAAATGAGTTACCTCTTTTGTCTCGAAGAATTTTCTCTCTTTCCGGCTTTCGTAATGGTTCTTTTTCTTGGCTCGTTGAAGATATCAATTATGTTTTCCAACTTGATGAGCTCCTTTCTTTTAACTTAGTAGACTGCCTCAAACTTTGCAATCACAAGTCCCTATAATTGCGTGAATGAGTGAACCTTCTGCTCATAACTGCCTTCATGGACTCCCAATATTTAATTGGTGGTTCGCCACAACGGGGACTAATTAAGACAAATTGGTCCCACCAAATAATTGCATAGTCAAGGAATGCTTCGACGGAGAGGTTCATCTTTTTTTTTGGAATAGTTGTGATAATCGAATACGAGCTCAACCTTTCATTCCCATTGAATGTACGTCTCATGATCACTCTTACCTTGGAAATATGGTATTGTCATCTTGACTGAATAGAAGTTTTGATCTTATCCAACTCATTTAGACCAAAATACCCCGACTCGATCTATTCAATCTGGAGCATCTTCCCATAATCTCCCTACTTGATGTGCAAGTGATTGATACGTGTAAAACATACGTATAAATTACCACAAGTATACCGTATCGCGTTTTGTAGAATAGTGAAATCCAGATATCGATCCGCAGGGAATTAAGTTCCTAAATTTACCAAGTACCGTAATTATACTATCCTAAACTTTATTTAGACATATGTACGAATGGAGGATGAAATGAAGCTAAAAGGAAACAATAATAAAAACACCGGTCCGCCATGTCACAACAAGGAATTCCATAGTGTGATGGCTTCTAGGGTAAAATCCACCAGTGTACTATCGATAAAGATCTACAAATCCGAATCTATTGTCAATTCTATGTTTTCTAACCTAGACACTAAAATACCCTAAACCCCGTCCCCAGTGTAATTAGAGTCTACCCACAGGTCCGACGTCTCCATTCAGAACCTGATATTTAGACAACATTTAGGTCAATTTCCACAACCCGAGCTATGTTTTCCTAAAATCAAACGAGAAATCCTCTCTCGAGTTCATTCCCATTTAGAATCAATTCAACTGTTGGCCAAACAATCGAAAGCATTTAATACAGGAAAACATAAACAAAATCAAAGAACAACAAATAGATCACAGATCTGGAAATCAAAATCCATTTATACAAGGTTTCATTTCCCTAAAAGAAAATGTTCAGTTCATTACAAACATAGCATCAAAATTAAGAACACGAGAAATCATAAACTAAACGTAAAGAAAAAGCTTATGAAAAACCCGAGTCAAACCCTAGTCGAAGCTTCCCGCGAAGAACTGGTGAAAACCGAAGAAAAACCGAAAAAAAAGTATTTGAAGAGGTCTTGAGATCCAAAAATGATAAAGAGACCTTTTATTTATAGTAAGAAAACAAAGAAAAATATCTAGTCTCGATTTATGTGCCCAGATCGCGATCTGGGCTTCTTGGATCGCGATCTGGCAGCCTAGAAAACTACGCACCGCCTTGCCAGATCGCAATACAGGATTGTGGATCGCGATCTAGTTCTTGATTCCAAATTTTTTTTTGAGACCCCCCTAAATCGCGATATAGGAATCCTGGATCGCGATCTGGATCCTGATAAAACAAGCCTTCTGTAAGACCCCCAAGATCGCGATACACGAAGGCTGGATCGCGATCTGGGTTTCTACGTCAACTTCAAACACTATATTGACCCTTTGTTAGCCCGAATTTGACAATTTTGCATTTCACAAATGTTGTAGATCTTGAATTGATCTTTCTAAGGCTTCTTGAATCATCTCAATCAGAGGTCGTATGCGAAAGTTATGCATCAAATACCGAACTCTGCCATATTCCTCTAGAATGCACTTTTGCACTTGTTTGGTTTGGTTCTCGGCTTCGCTTCCAAAATCGTTTCGAATCGACAAAAATTGTTTTTCTTTACCTAAAATATAAATAAAACAAAGGCAACATAATATATACAAATAAAGCCGAAAACTGGGACAAACGAAGACCAAAACTCGAAGATTCGATAAGTAAAAATCGTGCAAAACGAACACTTATCACACCCTCAGACTTACAAATCGTGCAAATCGTCCCGAGTAAATCAAAACAAAACTAAAACATAAAAAAAAACGACGAAAGCAAAAAAACTAAACCTAGGCCACTAACGTAGTGAATCACGGTTGCATTTAGCGTATGCTACAAGCCTTTGAACCCCTGGGTACCCCCCAAAGGACGAGTTGTGTCTCGTGAGTGTTTTCAGACAATACACCCACAAATTTGCCGGATTTGGTCAAAGCTTTGCAATTAATTCCAAAGTTAAAACAAGCTACATGACCTAAAATCTTAGAATGTCGTACGGCTCAAGATATTTGAATTGCCTTCCGAGGCAATTAGTTGTTTCTACACTAAAATCTTAGATAGACTCTAAAATCCATAATTAAACATAAAGCACAATCATCGAGGGTTTTGAGTAGAAATGTGGACGAAGAGTAAGTTTTGATTATGAAATTCAAAAACTTGAATCGGGCACAAGTAGGTCTATTTATTCAATAGAAAAATGACAACATCAATTTTATTGTTGATTTTGATCACAACTGTTTTTTTTTTGAAACGCGATACAATCGTGACTCGTGTAAGGGTTGACACCGTTGTTTTATCTCTTTGACCCATGTATCGAACTTTAGTCCAGGAAACCCGCAAGCTAGTTAGATCGAGAGACTAGGAGACGAAGTGCACCCTATGGATTAAGCTCGAGTCAGAGAGGTCGGGAAATCAGAGCGTGAATCACGACTATACCATTTTTTTCTCTTTTTTTTAACAACACAACACCAGAAAGTAAAAACGTAAAGACCATTATTGATTTTTTTTTTGCCGACAACTCGAATCGTGAAAATATTGTTCAATTCTAAGTCACCCCCAAACCTCAGACTAATATATCCCTCAGAAAAGTGTGCTCATGCTTAATTTGAAAAGATTCGAAAGGCTGTCAAAACAAGTTGCAGAAACGCAGTCAGAAGGTTCATCTATCAATTCCCGGCTATGCACAACTTTAATTTTAAAATCAACTAGCAAATCTACTAATTCATTAACTGCTCTGCTTCAATAGAATCCAAAAATGCAACTTACAATCGATCCTATATGAAATGCATGTGACAAACATAACACTAATACGGAAATCAAAATACATAAATAAAACTAAATTATATGATATGCATGCAAAAGACCAAAAATAAAAATAAGATAAACTCACCCACAAACTTAAATCATGCATTAGCCTCAATGCGAAAACTAAAAGATATGAGAAATAAATACGCCCTGAACACTCGTGCCGCAGATTGATCAGTGTTCTACGGTGGCGAAACTGCTCTCTGGTTGCACGGGGTGTGGTGGATTTTGGCACCGAGGGCGAATTGCCAGAGTTGTCTAGACTTTCCGACTTCTTACTCTTCTTTCCTTGGGGACAAAATACTGGCAAAAATTAAGAAAAATGGGTGAAATGTAGCTTTAAACCAAAAAAACAAAAAATACAAAAACAAAGAAAATAAATGACGAGAACTAAATAATGGGTTGCCTCCCATTCATCGCCAGTTTTACCGTCGACGGCTCGACACGTTTTTTATGGATTATGTCCAATCCAAAACCTTGTAGATTGCGCATCCATCCATTAGTCTTGATACATACTTTGCAATCATATCATGGACTAGGTTGCAATCACATAGTGCCCATCCCATCCCATGGAACTTCTCGTTTGCTTTGGAAATCAGTCGGTAGGAGACTAGAATGGGTTGCTTGCCTACCGATCTCTCAAAATTGTACACAAGATATTCGAGTTTTGGAGTAAGCTCTACATCTAATTTGATACTCATCTTCTCGATCACAATCAAATCCAGAGTAACAATGTGGATAGGATTTTGCTCGTCAAATTCCGTATCTACCATCATCTTCATCCCATTCTCATACATAATTGGGATTGAAAATTCCCTCAAGGTGCCCAGCCTCGTCGTTCATATGAAAATATGTAAATACCTCGTGGTTTTCATAGTGGAGGGTTGGATGTGGTTTGGGACTGTGACATCTCTGAATTTTTTTGAAAAGATTTTCCAGATAGTGTAGTTCGTCTTGTAAATAGCACAAATGCTCATTTGTCTGTCCAATTCCAGTTTCTCGGTTCAGCTTATGAATGTAATCAGCTCTGCATTGAAGCTCGCAAAGTGAGAGGCCATAAATCGAGGCCATCAATGCATACAAATCTGCTAAAACAAATTAAAAAAAATCAAAACAAAAAAAAAAATTTAATAAAAGAAAAAATGTCTAAAGTAAAGCAAGGATAGTTGGTAACGATATTAGTAAATTCAAGATTAACTAATTCCCCAGCAACGGCGCCAAAAACTTGATACGCGTAAAACCTACGTATAAATTACCGCAAGTATACAGTATCACGTTTTGTAGAATAGTGAATTCCAGATATCGATCCACAGGGAATTAAGTTCCTAAATTTACCAAGTACCGTAATTATACTATCCTAAACTTTATTTAGACATACGAACGAATGGAGGATGAAATAAAGCTAAAAGGAAACAATAATAAAACACCGGTCCTCCAGGACAAGCAAGGAATTCCATAGTGTGATGGCTTCTAGGGTAAAATCCACCAGTGTACTATCGATAAAGATCTATAAATCCGAATCTATTGTCAATTATATGTTCGTTAACCCAGACACTAAAATACCCTAACCCTCATCCCCAGTGTAGTTAGAGTCTACCCACAGGTCCAACGTCTCCGTTCAGAACCTGATATTAAGAGAGCATTTAGGTCAAGTCCTTAAGGGCTACCCGAGGTGCATCACGTCTCCGTTTCCACAACCGAGCTTTGTTTTCCTAAAATCAAACGAGAAATCATCTCTTGAGTTCATTCCCATTTAAATCAATTCAAATGTTGGCTAAACAATCGAAAACATTTAATACATTAAAACATAAACAGAATCAAAGAACGACAAATAGATCACAGATCTCGAAATCAAAATCAATATATACAAGGTTTCATTTCACTAAAAGAAAATGCTCAGTTCATTACAAACATAGCACCAAAATGAAGAACACGAGAAATCATAAACTAAATGTAAAGAAAAAGCTTATGAAAAACCCGAGTCAAAACCCTCGCTGAAGCTTCCCGCGAAGAACTGGTGAAAACCGAAGAAAAACCGAAAAAGAAGTCTTTCAAGAGGTCTTGAGATCCAAAAATGAAAAAGAGACCTTCTATTTATAGTAAATAAACAAAGAAAAATAGCTGGTCTCGATTTATGTGCCCAGATCGCGATATGGGCTTCTGGAATCGCGATCTGGCAGCCTAGAAAACTGCGCACCGCCTTTCTAGATCGCGACACAGGATTGTGGATCGCGATCTGGTTTTTGATGAAAAAATGTTATGTGAGACTCCCTAAATCGCGATACATAAAGGCTGGATCGCGATCTGGGTCCTAATCAAAAAAGCCTTCCGTAAGACCCTCCCCCCGATCGCGATACAAGAAGGTTGGATCGCAATCTAGGCTTCTGCGTCAACTTCAAACACTGTTTTGACCCCTTTTTTTTATCCCAAATGTGACAATTTGGCATTTCACAAATGTTCTAGATCTTGAAGTAAGCTTTTTAAGGCCGCTCGAATCAGCTCAATCAGAGGTCGTATGCGAAAGTTATGCATCAAATACCAAACTCTGCCACATTCCTCTAGAATGCACTTTTGCACGTGTTTGGTTTGGTTCTCGGCTCCGCTTCCAAAATCGTTTCGAATCGACAAAAATAGCTTCTCTTTACCTAACATATAAATAAAACAAAAACAACACAATATATACAAATAAAGCCGAAAACTCGGAGAAACGAAGACCAAAACTTGACGATTCGATAAGTAAAAATCGTGTAAAACGAACACTTATCAACGATCACACCAAAATTTCCATTATCATAAACCTCTTTATTGCGGTGAGGTATAACTGGTTGGTGAACATTATGTCTTATGTGCGGCTCTTGAACATGTCGAACTTTGCATTGTTTATATATAGGGCTTTAAGTCCTTCCATTAGATCGTGCAGTTCTTCAAGTGTTAGAGTATGTGACCAACATGCCAACTTGTGGCTATGGTCTTTCAATTAATTCTTGTAATAAATAATCCTTTTTTGTATTAATGATAAAACACCTTGGCATTGTATATATTTGTCCCTTGTTCAAATATAGATATAGTCCTTACAATTATTACAATTACTTGTAATTGATCTTTTAGGATCGTGAGATATTTACTTACGTATTATAACTCTTAAACCATGTTCCTAGTCGAAGAGTTACGCCACCAATGAGGATGTCAGCCTTTCCCATTAAGAGACTAGAATTAGTGTATGTGTATTGCGTCTCATCAGTAAACGGTATTGTGATATCGGTATACATAAGTGGGTGCTCGTAAGTTGACGAGTTCACTGAACTCCCTCACCCTAGAAATCTCTAAGTGGTTCTCAATAATCGAGTAGAGATATCAATGGTATAGTTGTACACCATTAGCTCTTATGACCTAGATATCACCGTGACTTCACTAGATGACCAGCTGTATCGTCACGTGTCCCTGAGTTCCACCGAGGACCGCCCCAAGGGCCATTGATCGTGCATTCCGAAATCTAGTGGGAGTTCTGTGCATTGTAGTCGGAGATTCCATCGCTAGAATAGTCTTGGATGTCCAGTGTGTTCTCATAGTTTGTAATCTTTAAGTCTCTTCCCAGAGTTGACTAAGTGATGATTAGGGAATTCGATTCTCTAAGTCATGCACGTACCGATTACAAACAACACTTAGAACGATCGCACGGTTACTTAACTACAAAGGAGGTCTCGATGAACCAATGCCTCTAGTTCAATCGGGACATATGAATCGAAGGTATCGTATTGTACATTAACTATATCACACGGTTCTTGCATGCACTTCATTTGTATATAGGGAATCATGACGCGTAGTTACTAGACGCCAATCTTGATTCGTTGGGTGATTAAGTTGAAACGAGCTCCATCTTAATTCTAACTCTAGGGACGAGTTTAAACCACAAATAGTTGTGGACCCACGGCTATCTTACACCTGAACCATCGAGGGTCACACTGCTCGTGCACTCGAGTTCTTTGAATAGACGGTCAAAGATAAAAATATTTAATCTTTGCATAATTAGAAGTCAATATGATTGAGTCCAACATTCGTAATTTGGAATTATGAATGAGAATAAGAAAAGGAAAGAACAAGGCAAACATCTTAGTGATCTTTCTAAATTGGGAAGTTTCCAAATTTAGAAGGTCTACTGAATTAGGGTTTCCACTTTTAGAAATTGGAAATCGATATTTGGCATTCGTGATGACGAGGACGTTTCAATGATTCCGAAAATAATTTTTGTAATTTTTCAATAATTGAGTTGTGAGAAATGAGCGACGAAAGACTAACGAACTTAAAGTTGTTGGGCCCGGTCCAACATAAGCCCGTTAGGGCTTTTATACAAGATACTATAAATACAAGATTTATAGGTCTTGCACAATACACAACAAACCTTAGCCTCTCTCCTACACGGCCGCTGCCATCTCCACCGTCGCTCCGTCGCCGGAAATCGGTGCCCCACGCGCCGCTACTTTTCGGTAGTTCTATTCCTTTTGATTTATTCTTCCGTTCATTCTAACTTTTGCGTGTCTAGTGCCATGTATTTAGTATAACTTGGTATATGAGGTGAAATCCGAGAGGAGGAAGACAAAGGAGTAAAATTGCCGAGAAGCACTCACCGAACATCCGTCGCACGCGCCGCCGCGGCCTGCGCGTCCGTTGCCGCCGCTGCTTCTGACTGCACGGATTGGTTTCCATGGTAATTTGCTTCAATCCGAGAATTCGCCTCACGCTTCAAGATGTAATTTTCAGATCCGTACTATATTAGGTTTTAATTTAATTAGATTAAATTAAATGATGATATTCGCAGTATGCTTTCAATTGAATGTTTTTGTGAAATTTTTTATTTATGCATTATGATGATTTCGCTTGAATGTTTTCATGAAATTGTTTATGTATGAATTATGATTTACTGCGAGCATGCTAAATGATTTAATTATCGAATTAATATGCATGCAGTATTTTAATTTGCGCTGGAAGCATTAACGTACGCAATTAATCGTTATTATCGAGTACGTATTTTTGTGATTAAGATTGTTTTTCATATCAAATTTTTGTTTTCCGCTACGTACATAAACCTGATTCCCAACCGTGGTATCAGAGCTCGTTGCGCAATTAATTGCGTCAATATATTTTGCTTATTTTAATGCATGTTCGATTTATTAAAATTGTGATTGTTGTATTATTTAATTGGGTGTTTTTCGAAAGTTTAAAATATTTTTGAAATACTGTTTAGAATTTTTCGAGCTTTAATTTTTTTTTTTAAAATTGGAAAATCGGATTTGAAATTTAATTAGAACGGCTGATTTTAATTTTGTCTGGATCAAACCGGTCGGACCGGTTCGATGGTTCTTTTCGATCCAACTGACCGAATCGACGTGGATTCGGATCGGTCAGACCGGTTCTCGGTCTGATTGACCCGACCCACTGATTCGGCCAGCTGGGCTGGACAGAACCGGACCGTTTCGGTCCGAACCGGTCAGACAGTCGGACCGAACCGGTTTACTGAAAAACAAAATTATTTCCGATTTCTAAAATTAAAGTTAGAACAAATTGATTTTAACTTTTTGAAAATTATTTTCAATTAAACGCAATTAGATAATTGATTCAACAATCATCTATTTTAGTAAATAGGTGTTCGATTAATTAATTAATTTAAATTGTTAAATTGATCTTAATTAATAGAACACATATATAATATTGATTATACTTAAACTTAATTATTAATATCTCAACATTATTTGATTAATTTATGCTAACTGAAGTCCTATAATTACTTTGAAAAACCCGATAATTAATTAATGTAATTAATTATATAGTTAGGTCGTATGTTTCTCTTAGGACAATATGCGTTTCTATATACATTTAGAGAACATAGATGTAGGAATCACATCGACCAATCCAAACCTTCTAATGAGATAAAACTTTTTAAAAAATCCCTCATTCTTAATTTAATTAAGAATTATTTCAAGCTATAAAGAAAAACCAATCTGTTGAATATTTCTTTCCTTCTGCTAACGGTTGGATTATGTGTAGCCCTTTGCAATAGCGCAGTAAGTTGTGTTAGCAAGAAGTACTATAGTAAGGTAAGTTGTAATTCGATTGACATAACGATGAAGGTAGCTATAGAAAAGGTTATGCTGGATTAACGTGGCAGCTAGATTAACTAGGGACTGCATTAGTTTGCTATAATTAAGTTCTATGAGCATCTTTGATTGGTAGGTTAGATTTGACACACGAAGATTTTGAATTCGCGAGATTAACTTAGGTCATTATCAAGTGTGAGGAAAATTACTTTAGGATCATATAAATGATATGATTGATTGTGATATACCTTTGGGAAAATATAATCAGGCTAGATTAACTACGGGATATATTTGTCTATTGTACCTAAAGCCCATTAAAGAAAAATTCTTAGATAATCATATCTAAGAATCCCATAATGCATTCCTCGACCAAAAACTCAATGGCCCAAACTACCTAGATTGGTTACGTAGTCTAAAACTTGTGCTCATCATTGAGGGGCGTCTCTATGTGCTAAATGAAAGACTTCCTGCCACTATACCCGACACTGCGACCGATGCTGAAAAGGAAACTTATGAAGCATGGAAGAAGGACGACACTCATGCTAGGTCCTACATGATAGCAACCATGGAGCCCGCGCTCGCGAGGAAATATGATTCTCACTTGCATGCTTTCGACATCAAGGCTCATCTCGATAGCATGTATAGTGAGAATATTATGGCGTCTAGGTACGTTGCTACCAAGGAGTTGACCACTATGACACTGTGCGAAGCGGCTTCGGTCCACGAGCACTGTCTCAAGATTATCACTCTCCTTGAGAAGCTAGTGAACCTTGACGTTACCCTCCGTGCCGAGCTCTCGTTGGATTTGATCCTGTTGTCCCTTCCTAGTTCCTATCAATCGTTCATAGTGAACGTAACTTAAACATGAACAAACTTGATCCTCCCTTGGATGAGTTAATGAACAGTTTTGTCAGTTTCGAGTCCACCACCGTGAAAGAGAAATCTTTTCTTGTTGCTGCCAGTTATGGAAAGAAGAGTTCTTCCGAAAAGAAGAGAAAGGAAAGAGTTCCCTTCTCAAACAGCAAGTTCGACGTGGGTGAAGGTAGTGGGGGCCCTAAAGTGAAACTCAGCAAGCAGGCTGATGATGCTTGCCATCACTGTGGAAAGAAAGGGCATCGGCGCAGCAACTGCAAGGCTTACCTAAAGCAGAAACGTTCTGAAAAGGGTACGTATTTCATTGACGTAAATTTTTCTGTAAATTCTTCTTCTTGGGTATTAGATACGGGCTGTGGCTCACATCTATGTAATTATTTGCAGCAAATGACAAGAAATAGAAAGCTTAGAGCGGGGGAGACCTACCTAAGGATGGGGAATGGAGCAAGAGTTGTTGCTGAGGCCATTAGGACTATTTACTTAAATATTTTGGATTCCAGTTTTCCTATTTTTTTGAACGATTGTTTATTTGTCCCGTCTCTCATTAGAAACATTATTTATATTCATATTTTGGATATTGAAGGTTTTACTTTTGCTTTTGAATATTCAATTTGCATTATACAAAAGAATGAAAATATGATTTGCAAGGGACGACTATTAAACAACCTATATGAACTAAATCCAAGTGAAATACCTATTAATGTTATATCAGCAAAACGTAAGGAGATAGATCAAAAACCCGCACAACTTTGGCACGCTAGATTTGGTCATGTCTCTTTAAGAAGGATGAACGATTTTGTTAGTGAAGGATTGTTCACTTTGGACGACGTGAAATCACTACAAACTTTTGAATCCTACCTTATAGGGAAGATGACCAAGTCACCCTACAAAGGAAAAATGAAGCGGGCCGAAGGTCTTTTTGATTTGATCCATACAGACGTATGTGGTCGACAAAGTGTTAGTGCGAAGGGTGGTTATAACTACTTCGCTACCTTTACTGATGATTACTCTAGGTATGGGTACGTGTACTTGATGAAGTACAAGTCTGAAACATTTGAAAAGTTCAAATATTTTAGACACGAAGTGGAGAAATAACTCGGACGAAGTATTAAGAAACTACGATCCGATCGTGGTGGAGAATACTTGAGCATTGAGTTCATTGACTATCTAAAAGAGAATGGAATACAATCTCAATGGACTCCACCTGGAACTCCTCAACTAAATGGAGTTTTCGAACGTCGGAATAGAACCTTGTTAGACATGGTTCGATCTATGATAAGGTTCACAAACTTACTGACATACTTGTGGGGTCACGCACTTCGCACTGCCTCGTATTTGCTAAATAGAGTTAACACCAAAGCAGTTAAATCCATACTATACAAACTTTGGCATTCCCGGAAGCCCAACATCAAACATATTAAGATATGGGTGTTAGAGTAGGTGACCAACAAGCCAACTTGTGGTTGTGGTCTTTCATATTTATTATTATAATAAACAAACCTTTTTCGTTTTAATGATAAAACACCTTGGTATTCTATATATTTGTCCCTTTGTCACAAGCATAGATATCGTTCTTACAGTTATTACAAATACTAGTAATTGATCATTAATTAAGATCGTGAGATATTTACTTTAGTATTATAACTGTTAAACTTGTTCCTAGTCGAATGGTTATGCCACCAATGAGGATATCGGCCTTTCCCATTAAGAGACTAGAACTTAGTGTATGTGTACTGCATCTCATCAGTAAACGGTATTATGATATCGGCATGCATAAGTGGGTGCTCGTAAGTTGACGAGTTCACTGAACTCCATCATCCTAGAAATCTCTAAGTGGTTCTCAATAATCGAGTAGAGATATCTATGGTATAGTTGTACACCATAAGTCCTTATGACCTAGACATCACCGTGACTTCACTAGTGGACCAGTTGTATCGTGACCTGTCCCTGAGTTCCACCGAGGACCACCCCGAGGGCCAGTGTTCATGCAGTCCGAAATCTAGTGGGAGGTCTGTGCATTGTAGTCGGGGATTCGATCGCTAGAATAGTCTTGGATGCCTTGTGTGTTCTCATAGATTGTAATCTCTAAGTTTCTGGCCAGAGCTGACTAAGTGATGATTAGAGAATTCGATTCTCTAAGTCATGCACGTAACGATTACAACACTTAGAATGATCGCAAAGTCATTGAACTACTAAGGAGGTCTCGATGAACCAATGCCTCTAGTTCAATCGGGACATATGAATCGAAGGGATCGTACTGTATGCTAACTATATTAAAAGGTTCTTGCAAACACTTCATTTGTATCTAGGGAATCATGACGCGTAGTTGCTAGACGCCAATCTTGATTCGGTGGGTGATTAAGGTGAAACGAGATTCATCTTAATCGTAACTCTAAGGGATTAGTTTTGACCACAAAGGGTTGTGGGCCCACGGCTAGCTTACACTTGAACCATCGAGGGTCACACTGCTCGTGCACATGAGATATTTGAATGAACGATCAAAGGTAAAAATGTTTAATCTTTGCATGATTGGATGTCAATATGATTGGGTCCAACATTCTTAATTTGGAATTATGAATGAGAATAAGAAAAGGAAAAGAACAGGCGAACATCTTAGTGTACTTTCTAAATCGGGAAGTTTCCAAATTTAGAAAGTGCACTGAATTAGGGTTTCCACTTTTAGAAAGTTGGAAATTGAGAATTGGCACTCGTAATGACGAGGACATTATAATGATTCCGAAAATGTAATTGTTACAATTTTCTGATCATCGAATTGAGAGAAACGAGCGAGTAAAAGAACTAACGAACTTAAGCTGTTGGGCCCGGTCCAACTTAAGCCCGTTAGGGTTTTATACAAGACACTATAAATACTTGATTTATAGGTCTTGCACACAGACAACTCACACACGAAACCCTAGCCGCTCCCTCTCTCTCGGCCCATCTCCCCCCGCGGCCAACACCGCCGCCGTCGCCGTCCACTCGCCGGAATCAGCCTCCTCTTGGCCGATTAATTCCTGGTAGTTCTTTTCTTTGTTTATTCTTCCGTTTATTCTAACTACTGCGTGTCTAGTGCCACGTTTTAGTAGATCGAGGTATACGAGGTGAAATCCGAGAGGCGGAAGATCGAAGAACTGAAGAATCGAGGAGCATCCACGAGCCGACGACGCACGCGCCTCCACGCGCCTCCCGAAGACAGCGTGTGAGCCACACGCGCGGCCGTAGCTCGCACCGCCGCTACTGTCGTTTTGCCGTTGCTCCCCGGATTGCACGGATTGGTTTCAGTGGCAATCTAGCTTCATTTAGTGCGCCCACCTCACGCTTCAAGAGGTAAAGTTTCGAATCCATTGTCATTCGATTCGGTTTTATTTAAATTAAATATGCATGTTCGTTTAGTAAGTATGTTGTATGATTTTATGTGACTACATGAAATTGATTATTTACTGCGAGCATGATTATTTGATTTAAAGCAAGCATGCTAGTTGATTTAATTTCGATTAAATAATTCGCATGTATGTTATTTTTAATTTCGCTGGAAGCGGAAAGGTACGCAATTAATTGTTTTCAATTATCGGGCATGTGTTTATGTGTTTTAAATTCGTTAAATTCGCATAAATTTTTTGTTTTCCGCTACGTACACAGGTCCAATTCCCAACAATGGGGTTGTCCCGCTTATGTGAAGCGACTCGTGGGAGACAAGTTGGATAGTAAATTTGAACTTGTGCTACTTTGTGGGGTATACCTATGACTCAATGGGATACAAATTCTATTATGTCAAGGAAGCAAAAACGTTTGTTTCAAGAAATGCCACCTTTCTAGAAAGGGAGTTTCTATCAGATAGAAAAGGCAGCATGATATAACTTGAAGTAGTTCAAGAACCGCAAAGTGAAGTTCATGCACAAGAACAAGTAATCGAACTAATACAACAATCAACTAATATACCTCATGAACCTTCTGTACGCAGAACCGAAAGAGTTCGGAAAATTGCTGATAGGTTATTACTCCTCGAAAATGATGAAGATCATGTTGAACTTGGAGGAGATCCAGGAACATACAATGAGGTTGTATCAAATGCGGACATGGGACACTGGCTAAATGCCATGAAATCCGAAATGGACTCCATGTACTCCAACAAGGTGTGGACCTTGGTAGATCCACCCAAGGGAATGGTTCCCATAGGCTGCAAGTGGATCTATATGAAGAAAAATGGAGTGGATGGAAAGGTATCGACCTATAAAGCTAGATTGGTAGCAAAAGGATATACTCAAAGGCAAGGTGTTGATTATGAGGAAACTTTTTCACCAATTGCAATGCTAAAGTCCATTAGGATTTAGCTGGCCATAGTTGCATGGTACGACTACGAGATTTTGCTAACCGCTTTCCTTAATGGAGACATTGAGGAAGAAATTTACATGGCGCAGCCGGAAGGCTTCATATCTTCTGGATGTGAGCAAAAAGTTTGTAAACTCCAGCGATCTATTTATGGATTGAACAAGCATCCCGTAGTTGGAACAGAAGGTTCTACTCAACTATCAAAGAGTTTGATTTTGAGAAGAACCCGGAGGAACCTTGTGCATACAAGAAGGTTAGTGGGATGGCAGTGATATTTTTGGTGCTTTATGTAAATGACATTCTACTCATTGGGAATGACATAAAAATGTTGCAACAGACAAAAGCTTGGTTGTCCACACGTTTCTCAATGAAGGATTTTGGGAGAAGCATCTTACGTATTGGGAATACGTATCTATAGAGATAGAGCAAGAAAGATGGTAGGCTTATTTCTAACCCTGTACATAGACACCGTTATGAAACAAGTTAGCATGGAAGAATCCAAGATGGGATTCTTGCCAATGTCCCATAGGGTTCGTCTCTCGAAATCTATGTGTCCTCAGACACCTAGTGAAATCGAGGTGATGAAAAGGACACCTTATGCTTATTACATAGGAAGAATAATGTATGGCATGCTATGTACTAGACCCGATATTGCGTATGCTGTAAGTGTCACAAGCAGATATAAGTCTAACCCCGGTCCTGCTCATTGGAAGGTCGTGAAAGATATCTTCATGTACTTACGAATAACTAAGGATATATTTTTTGTCTATGGGGGTGCCGAGTTGAAATTAGGGCTTTATTGACTGTAGTTTTCAATCGGATGTGGACGACTCAAAGTCAAAATCGGGATTTATATTCACGCTTAATGGTGGTGTAGTGTGTTGGAAGAGTTCCAAGCAAAGCATGACGGCCGGTTCCACTACCGAAGCTGAGTATATTGCAGCGTCCGAAGCTGCAAAAGAATGGACTTTGATAATGAAATTCATCCAAGAGTTGGGTGTCATTCCTAATGCTAATGATCCACTACCGTTGTACTACGATAACACCAGAGCCGTGGTGCAAGCTAAGGAGCCGAGATCTCATCAGAAGTTCAAGCATATTCTAAGGAAATATCATGTGATCCGAGAGATCAGTGATAGAGGTGAAGTCAAAGTAGAACGAGTCACTTCGGAGGAGAACGTTGCAGACCCCTTCACGAAGCCTTTACCAAGGTCGGTCCATGAGAAACATCAAGAGTCGATGGGATTACGCTTTATGGGTAGTTGTCTTTAGGTCAAGTGGGAGATTTTTAGAGTAGGTGACCAACAATCCAACTTGTGGTTGTGGTATTTCAATTTATTCTTGTGATAAATAATTATTTTTCGTATTAATGATAAAACACCTTGGCATTCTATATCTTTGTCCCTTGTTCAAACATAGATATAGTCATTACAGTTATTACAATTACATGCAATTGATCTTTTAGGATCGTGAAATATTTACGTAAGTATTATACTGTTAAACTGTGTTCCGAGTCGAAGAGTTACGCCACCAATGAGGATATCGGCCTTTCCCATTAAGAGACTAACATTTAAACGGTATTGTGATATCGGCATGCATGACTGGGTGCTCGTAAGTTGACGAGTTCACTGAACTCCATCATCCTAGAAATCTCTAAGTGGTTCTCAATAATCGAGTAGAGATCTCTATGATATAGTTGTACACCATTAGTCCTTAAGACCTAGACATCACTGTGCCTTCACGAGAGGACCAACTGTATCGTGACTTGTCCATGAGTTCCACTGAGGACCGCCCCAAGGGCCAGTGTTCGTGCAGTCCAAAATCTAGTGGGAGGTCTGTGCATTGTAGTCGAGGATTCCATCGCTAGAATAGTCTTGGATGTCTTGTGTGTTCCCATAGTTTGTAAGTAAGTCTCTGGCCAGAGATGACTAAGTGATGATTAGGTAATTCGATTCTCTAAGTCATGCACGTACCGATTACAACACTTAGAACGATCGCATAGTTATTTAACTATTAAGGAGGTCTCGATGAACCAATGCCTCTAGTTCAATCTGGACATATGAATCGAAGGGATCGTACCGTACATTAACTATATCACACGGTTCTTGCAGGCACTTCATTTGTATCTAGGGAATCATGACCCGTAGTTGCTAGGCGCCAATCTTGATTCGTTGGGTGATTAAGTTGAAACGAGCTTCATCTTAATTGTAACTCTAGGAACGAGTTTAGACCAGAAAGAGTTGTGGACCCACGGCTAGCTAACACCTGAACCATCGAGGGTCACACTGCTCGTGCACTCGAGTTCTTTGAATAGACGGTCAAAGAAAAAAATGTTTAATCTTTGCATAATTGGAAGTCAGTATGTTTGAGTCTAACATTCGTAATTTGGAATTATGAATGAGAATAAGAAAAGGAAAGAACTAGGCAAACATCTTCGTGAACTTTCAAAATTGGGAAGTTTCCAAATTTAGAAGGTCCACTGAATTAGGGTTTCCACTTTTAGAAATTGAAAATCGAGAACTGGCATTCGTAATGACGAGGACATTACAATGATTCCGAAAATATAATTGTTGTAATTTTCCAATTATTGAGTTGTGAGAAACGAGCGACGAAAGATTAACGAACTTAAGTTGTTGGGCCCGGTCCAACTTAAGCCCGTTAGGGCCTTTATACAAGACACTATAAATAAAAAAATTATAGATCTTGCGCAATACCCAATAAACCCTAGCCGCTCTCACACACGGCTGCTGCCATCTCCACCGCCGCCGTCGCCGGAAATCGGTGCCCCACGCGCCGATACTCTTCGGTAGTTTTATTCCTTTTGTTTTATTCTTAACTTTTGCGTGTCTAGTTCCACATATTTAGTAGAACTTGGTATACGAGGTGAAATCCGAGATGAGGAAGACAAAGAAGTCAAATCGGCGAGAAGCACTCGCCGAACTGCCGCCGCACGCACCCTCACGTGCTGCCCGAAGACAGCGCGTGATTCACACGCACCGCCGCTGCCCACGCGTCCTTCGCCGCCGCTGCTTCCGACTGCACGGATTGGTTTCGGTGGTAGTTTGCTTCAATCCGAGAATTCGCCTCACGCTTCAAGAGGTAATTTTCAGATCCGTACTAGATTAGGTTTTAATTTAATTAGATTAAATTAAATGGTGATATTCGCAGTATGTTTTCGCTTGAATGTTTTCGTGAAATTGTTTATGTATGAATTATGATGATTTCGCTTGAATTTTTTCGTGAAATTATTTATGTATGAATTATGATTTACTGCGAGCATGCTACATGATTTAATTATCGAATTAATATGCATGTAGTATTTTAATTTGCGCTGGAAGCATTAAGGTACACAATTAATTGCTATTATTGAGTATGTGTTTATGTGATTAAGATTGTTTTTCATATAAAATTTTTGTTTTCCGCTGCATACACGTGCCTGATCCCCAACATCAAGTGCTACGAATAGGGTCTGGAAGAACTTCTCCGATGTCGACATCCAAATTTGCTCCATTCTTTCTTCATTATAACCTTTTCCGGACATGGCCAAAAAAAATTTTGTCCTTGAACTCCTTTTTTTTAGACTAACAAAACATAACTTAGACTCTAAGAAACTCTAAACAAAGAATAAAAATTTGTTTTTGTTTTTTTGTGTTTTTTTGGACTTTGCAGACTTAACTTAGACTCTTAGAAACGTCATATAAAGAACAAATTTCGATTTCCTATTATTTTTTGTATAGACTATAATAAAATTAACAAAGAGTAGAAGACTAAAAACCAATGGACATGAAAAGAAATATAATAAACAAAACACGAAAAAAGAATGACTCAACAATAAAGATATACAATGACGAAACCTTGTTAGGAAGATGGCTCTGATTACCAAATGATATGAACCACATCAAACATGTGACCAGACCCGATAATAATACTTCGGATATCAATTCCTTGATCGTCCAAAAGAAGGAATTAAAGGGGTGGAACTGCGACCCGTTGCCTATAAAGAGATAAAAACATTGGTATGTGAAGACACCACAATCAATTGTGAAAGGTCGATTGATAAGTCTGGGTGAACGCACGGAATACTCCGATATGTTCAAAAATTCTTTAAAGAACTAGAGAGAACAATCTCAATGTCATAACCAAAATCCGTCCCTAATAGAATGCCATATTGGCAACATATTTATTTTAAGTGCTAAAAAGACTCATTTTTCACAAGGAAAATGACTTCTACCTAAACTATAATCAGGAAACTTATAATTAAGTTAATTATAACCATTGAATAAATCTCAAATAATAAAACATGATATATCCTACAATAAAAACGTGTATAATTAAATTAAATAACTTAAACATCATTCGACTTCATGATCACTCTTCTAAACTGGCGTAGACATTTGGTTGTGCACGTGAAGAAACCGCAATCTCGATTTCAACAATGTTACACTTTTAATCTCTCTCATCTCAAAACATAAAAGTTGTAGACCTTCTAGTTGGCTTTTGTTAGAAATTTGAATCATTTTAATTGGAAGTCAGATGAGAGATTTATAAGGCGAATGGTAAACGCTACCATAATCATACGGAACTTTCGGGATGCATGAAATTCGACATGTGCAACGAGTTCCCTTTCCCTTTTCTTCCAATTCCAAACCATGGAATATTCAATCAACTCCCTTGTGTTGATTCTTACATTTCAAATATGAAAAAATCCAATAAACTCAAGCGCAAAATCTTTTTCCAATTCTTCATGTTGGAGCTTGTTAGGATCGTATCACTTTCTCTTATATAGAGGTCAAAACTTGGTACAAATGCAAGAGATTATTTGTGCAGATGAAATTTTCTTACTCGCCGGTTCGAACGGAAGTTCAAAATTTCAAGGTGAAACTGGGATGACCGTCTCAGATTTCTTAACGTTCTGTCCAATTTTGCATCACGAGACGACCGTTCGAAGCATTTTTCATCTACTTTTGACTATGTTAAATTCCAAATTTAGGATAACAACATGAAATACGAGTTGTGGCCTTAATAAGCGAGTTGTCCAATGATGCTTGAATCAGGTGATTTGAAGTTCTGATGGGAGATATATGCTCGAATTTATGGACAATGTTAAAGATGTTGTGTAATTCCTTCTTCCAATTTGATTTAATTCCTTAACTGCAACTTTTGTCGTTACTTTTTAACCATTTTCCTTTATGAACACTACACCTAATTGTCCTAGTGCACCTATAAAACACAAAATCTACCAATTAAACAAAAAATGTAAATTAATCTAAATAAAAATCAAAATAAAATGAAACGCATTGACTGTAATTTCTACAAGAAACACACCCCAAAACTTGAAATTTTACTTGCCTTCAAGCAAAACTATTGATTTTCAAATAAACAAATGCTTCACAACATAAAGATTAATGGTCAACTTCACGTTCTCAGAACTTCCAAAATTTTCATGACAATTCTAAAAATTCAAAGACACTTAATTGCTTACCATTACCAAGAACAAAAAATCATGCTATCTCTTCAAGCATTCAATATTTGTAATCTAAAAATAGAGAAAAAATATGCTTACATAATCATGGTTGACTTCAAAGACTCACCGAATGTCTCTACATCGCTAATGTCGAATCTTTAAACTATTGGAATCATTAGGAATTTTTGGCTTTCAATTGTTGGGCTCTTTGGTGGAAGGTAGAAAATATGGGTGTTAATGACTACTCGTCTCCTTTTTATCTAACATTATTTACTAAGAGTTGCAGTGAAGGGATTTTTAAATTCTTTTCTTGAATTGAGGTGCTTCGCCGAGATTTGAAGATTTGGTCTTTTAGAACTATTGTTTCATCTCTTAGGAATTATTACCCCACTCGATTCTCAAGAGTTAAAAAATCTCCAATTTTACTCTTGAAATATAGTTCGAGTTTTTATTTCAATTTTTCGCTCATTTTCTCTTTTGTCCTTCTAGTTGTCTTCTTCTTCTTCTTCTTCTTCTATTTTCTTTTCCCCTTTTTTAAAAAAAAGAAGGAATTAACTAATTTTCCAACCAAACACCAAAGGATAATTTATCAAGAAACCTCCATCTAATGTATCCACTTCACTTTGGCTAAAAGAGAAAACACCGTTTGTTTAGGGCTTAATCAAGTTTCTAATGATAAAAAATATTAAAAGGTAGGCTTGAAAGTCTCAGACGATTCAAAGAAGGCCCAAATCACATCCAAATCACTCAACGACACAATACTTCACTCTGCAAAATTATATGATATAGCCTAATTACTCCAAGGTTACAACATTTTTCATCCACAAAATCAACACCTAAATAGATATTCCTAACAATGACTTACTCCTAAGTTACATTGAATCAAGAGCTCACCAAAATTCAATCTTAGGTAAAGAAAGCCAAGCAAGTGATTTCATCATAAAACATTGGCCATCTTCATTACAATTCTCCGATGCCTTAAAACTCAAGCATTTTTTTTTCGTTTATAAATAAAACAACAAAAACGAAAATAAACTAAAACAATCAAAAAGAAAACAAAAATCCTAAAGCACAAATAAAGCATATAAAAGTGATTTCATTCCCCAAACTTAAAATTTTCATTATAGCGCGAATTCAATGACAGAAAACACCTGGATTAGTCAAAATGCCCGTCTCCAGGCTGCACTCCTTTATTTCGCCCGAAAGTCTTCTCGGACGACCGTTTTGATCTTTAAACTGTGTTTCGGACGGTTGTCCGAATGTGCAATATTGGACATAGAGCTGAAGAATTTTGGACTGTCGTCTAGATTTTCCTCTTGATTTTCGGACGGTTGTCGGAATGTGCGATTTTTGACAAAGAACTCCAAAAGTTTATGACCGTGTGAATTTTACCTCATGATTTCGGACGGACGTCTTGGTTTGTAATATGCACTTTTCGACCTGAAAACTAAAAGACAAGTAAATTGTTAGAATGCATGCTTATAAAAATGATAGGAAAAATAAAAATAAAGAAATATACAAGAAAACAATAAAAGATAAGGTTGCCTACCGAGAAACGTTAAGTTTATAGTCTTCAGCCGAACTTTGCTTCTTTTTCTTCAAGCTAAAGTGACGAAAGACACTTGGAGATCCTTGCTATCTCCCCAATAATGCTTTAACCGGTTGTTGTTCACTTTGAATATTCAATCGGAGTCCCGATCCTTTATCTCAATGGATCCATGCGGGGAACTGTCTTGGTCAATATAAATGGCCCCGACCACCTCGAATTGAGTTTTCTTAGGAACAACCGGAAACATGAATTTCACGATAGCACACATTGGCCTTTGTGAAATTGACGTTGCAAGTCCTTGTTCTCGTGGCACCGTTTTAAAAAGAAAAAGTCAAAATTAAACATTTTGTGGTCAAAATTGATAAAATTGCATTAAATTGGGGTTACAATTAGGAATTGAGTTTTAAGAGTTGTGGGTAATTTTGTCATATACATTAATTTTGCCTTTATTTATCATACATATTAAAGGGATGAGCTTATTGGCTAAAGAGATATAGCCCATAAACCTAGAATAATAAAGATAGTCGGCCATGGAATTGTTGAGAAAAACCTGCACCAAATCCCCCTGTGTTCTTTTTCTTGCGTAAAACCCCTTGTATTTTATTTATTTTGCACGAAATGCCATTTTCCATTAAAAGTTAACGACGTTAACTATTGAGGGAATTTTATGCAATTTTTTTATAACAGAGTGGGATTGGAATCTTAGTCGACTAAGAATTATTTTTCAAAATGAATATATATATTTTTAATTTTTTTTCGATTTTTTTTTCCACTTTTATTTATTTTTATTTTATATTAATTATTTTTTATAAAAAAAATAGTTGAATATGTCATTGTGATAAATAGATGAAAACTAGAATAATTGTGTCAGTAATGTATCTAATCATAGCAGAATAATATTAGGTCCAATTAGTTATCTCCCAATTAGTCAAGATAAGTCATGACAAAATTATTTCGACCCGGAAAATAATAGGCCAGACTAACCAAACATCAAACTAAATCTTACTAATTAGGTAATCTTAACTAACTATGCCAACCAAACGGGGCCTTAAGTTTTTTAAGTGAGTCTAGTAAGATTTTCTGCACATTCTAATTAGGAATCCATTGACGAATTTAAGGAGGAGGTCGATTTGTTATCCAAGTATCGAATGACCTTGCACATTTTACATTGTGGTCTGCATACAAAATAATGAGGCATATATGTATAGCTCTAATCTTCTTTTTGCAACTCATTTCTTGCCCTCCTTGATTCCCTGCGGGGACATATTACATGCGTTCATTGCTATCAAAATCGTACGATTTACGATTTGAATCGTATGATTCGATTAGATTTGAATCCTTCTCAATTCAAATCGTTGAATAAATCGTAAATCTTAAAAAATCGTACGATTTACATTCAATTTTCAGCAAAAATATATATTTCCAGAATAAAATAAAAAATTGTGCTAAAATTTAGATTTTAAGTACAAATACAATAATATATGATAATTCCTCATAATACCAACACTTTTACATCGTATAATGACTATTTTTAATATTGTTCATCTGCAATTGTATTTTTTTTAAATTAATAATATTTTTACTGTACTTTACAACTCTAATAACATTTTAAAGTAGCATATATATTCAAGACAGTTTTATTCTTATTTTTTTTCAATGTTATATTTGATTTACTCGGACACACGTCCATTGCCATGCATTGACAAATACTACAAATTAAATGAAATTCTTTTGATATTAAACTTTTTTTTATTGTGTTAAATTTTTGTATAGTCCATTTACTATTAAATTTTAAATATTAGGTTATTAATCATATAACCTTGTAGTTTAATATTATACAATGTCTCATAAATATGTGTACATCATTTAATATATTAATATTTTAATGAAATTTAGTAAATCTTACGATTTTCGATTCGATTTACGATTTGATAACCATGCATGCGTCAATCAATTATCAGTGGTACTTAAGTATTTGGTCGTGGTTCCAATGAAAATTACTTTAACTAGGATCGTGCATTCGACTTTCTGTACTCAATACCAAACCGATTTGATCATGTTCAATTTTATTTTAAAAACTGTACTAAATATATGTATTAGCGGACGTAACTTTTGATCGGATACTGGATATCATTTTATCTTTTATCATTAAAAAAAGGGGTAATGGTAAACAGGCCCATGACAAGGGCACTTAATTAAAAGAGGGACATCCAACATTTTTGTCTTTCAAATAAATCCAGTCCATTCAAACTTATTTGCAAATAAGGAAAATCCTTTTATATATACCAAAATTACCCCCAGTTCATTGAAACTCAATCCAACTCCAATTTCATGATTTACACCACAATTTAGCCAAATTTCATCAATTAACCAATTTTAACCCTAATTTCAATTTTGTACCCAATTTTGACCCGCCACCACCGGAAACCGCCGGTCTCCGGCGTTGACTTTTTTTTTTTTTTTGAAAAACTTTTTTTTTTCCTGAAATTTTTTTCCGGCCAGGCAACTGCTGTTGACCGCCGGGTCTCCGGCGTCGACTTTTTTTTTTTTTTTTTATAATTTTGTTTTTTCTTAAAAAAATATTTGATTTAATATTACTGTCTTGGCTGCTAAATTACTGTCTCCGGCAGTTATTTAACTGTCGGAGACAGTAATTTAACTGTTAATTGACCTTTTTTTTTATTCAAAAATATTTTAATTAATATTATTGTATTCGTTGCTAAATTACTGTCTCCAGCAGTTATTTAACTGTTGGAGACAGTAATTTAACTGTTAATTGACTTTTTTATTCTTAAAAAAATATTTTTTTTTAATATTATTGTATTCGATGCTAAATCACTGTCTCCAGCAGTTATTTAACTGTTGGAGACAACAATTTAACTGTTAATTGACTTTTTTTTTTCTTAAAAAAAATATTTTAATTAATATTACTGCCTTGGATGCTAAATTACTGTCTCCAACAGTAATTTAACTGTCTCCAACAGTAATTTAACTGTCTTAGACAATTGTATTAATAATATTATTGTTCGGGAAAATAATATTCATAATATTACTGTCCCAAACAGTAATATTACTGTCTTAGACAGTAATTTAGTAGCCAAAACAGTAATATTAATTAAAATATTTTTTTCCTAAGAAAAAAAAAAAAAAAGTCAACGCCGGAGACCGGCGGTCAACGGTGGTTGACCGGCCGGAAAAAAATTCAGGAAAAAAAAAGTTTTCAAAAAAACAAAAATATTAAGGAAGTTGGCCGGAAAAAAAATATTTTCAGAAAAAAAATTATTTTCTGAAAAAAGAAAGTTTTGGGGGTTAATGTGATATATTTGTTTAAATCCGGGGTCAATGTGTAATATTAAGGAAGTTAGAGCATAAGGGGTGGAATTGATAAGAATTATATTATTAAGGAAGTTACAGCTGTTCTTTTTTTTTTGACCAAAATGCATTTAAGTCCCATGTGATGGCATTTTTTGCCATTCGCCCTTCAAAAAACGATATCATTCTCAATTTAGTTAATTCTAATTTCAGTCCATTTTTGTGCCTTAAGTTTATTCTTCATCTGATTTCCAATTTTCGTTACTTTTTATTCAAATTTAATTTTAGTTTTAAATAAAAAGAGAAGAAAAAACAAAGTAGAATGATGATTTCTTTCATCTCCTTAATTTCAGTTTGATATCATGTCACAATAAGTTCACTACTGGAGGGTCCTTCCATTCATATCACGTCATTTTCATTTTTATTTATCCGTTTCATAATGTATGAATAAACAAGGACGAATTACAAAAAAAAAAAAACCGGTGACAAGAGCACTATATTAAAAAAAAAAAAATGATATCTTAATTTTTGGTCTTGTAAATATATCTATCCATCAATACTTATTTGCAATTACGGAAAAACTTCTCATAAATATCAACTCCATAACTTCTTGAAACTCTAATTCGCCCTAATCGAATGATTTAAACTCAAAATTTAGCCCCAATTTCATCAATTAGCAAATTTTGACTGGCATTGTTGTTGTCTGTCAGTCTCTGATTTTTTTTTTCTTTTTGCCAATTTCTTTCCAGTCAGTCGCCGCCGGTTTCCATCGTTGACTTTTTCATCTTTTGAATATTTTTTCTCATCACCGAAGTTGACCCTTTTTTTCCCTTAATTTTTTTCCACCGGTCGGCGATGGTCTCCGGTGCTGAATTTTTTTCTTCTAACTTTTTTTACCGCCATAAAATAATATTATTGTTACCAATATTATTGTTTTTTATCGCAATTTTCCTGTCTCAAATAGTAATATTGTTGTTAACACAATATGTTACTATCTTGGCCAACAATATTAGTAATATTATTGTTAATACAGTAGTATTAATGTGTCAATAATAATATTATTATCTTGATCTGCAATATTACTGTCTCGGACGTTAAGTAAGTTCTTCTCCTTGAGGCTGGCTCAAATTTAAACAAATGAATAACCTGAAACCGACCCGACCTAGCAGGTACAATGCTTATAAACTCGAGTAAGTGTTATATATTATGAATTAATTCAAATATAGGTTGAATGATGAGAGTTTTGGAACATTTATAAAAAACATAATTTACTTTGGTCATTTGAGTGTGCATGCATCCTTTTGATTTGCATATGTCACTACAAGAAATATTGGTTTTAGTGACGATTATGTATGGTCGCTAAAAGTTAGAAAATGGTAGCTAAAACTTCTAGCGACCAAATTAAGCTTGGTCACCGGTGGTCACAACAGGGTAGTTACTAAAAGTACTCAGCGACAAGAAAATTAATTGGACGCTAAAAGATGAGATTTAGCGGCGAACTAATAATGGTCACTAAAAATATAATTATTAACGACCAATTTTTGACTCGCTAATGTAAATTATATGGTGGCAATAATATTAACATGGTTGCTATAGCAACATATATAGTGGCCATATAATTTTGGTCGCTAAATGATATATACGTATAGTGACCATATTTTATTGTTGCTATAGGATATATATTTGGCCACCACATTTTTTGGTTGCTACACAATATACATATAGTGACGATATATGTTGGTTGATAAATAATATATTTGTTGGTTGCTAAAATATTTACATATAGTGACCATATTATTGGTTGCAATAGTTTTTACATGGTTTCGACATTTATTAAATTTACTGACCAATTCAAACCAATAATTAATTGATTACATTAATCATTAATGTTTATTTGCAACAGTGGGTGTAAAAAAATAATTAAAATAAAACTAAAGATTGTAAATTTACATATTATCAATCGAATGTGAATATTATAATTTCAATCTATCATACTGAATACAATAATAAATCAATCATTCCAAGTAATAAGAAAGATTCCTATAATTATTTCATAATAAATTCCACTTCATAAATTGTTAAGCGACAACAAATATGACTTCCATGATAACGTTCTTTCACTTCATCAAACAGTCCAACCTGAAAAATGGTAAAAAAAAGATCAATTAGAAAATAAGAAGTAGAATTTTGACAAACTTTATGGTTCATTTTTATATAACGTACATTCGGTATACCTGGATCCACACCTGGATCCACGACAAATAAATCTCGTATAATCGTGAGCAACACCCGGTAAGCTAATACTACTTTCTATGTCAGCTCCATATGAAGTAAGAGTGTTGTTTCGTTCAAATTTATACATGTCAAAAAAACATGGTCCTTGCATTCATAAAAGAGAGAACAAAAATTAAGAATATTTAGCAAAAATCGTAACGATGAGATCAATACATTACCAAATACCAATTCAATTCAGTATACCTGGATCCACGACAAATAAATCTCGTATAAACATGAGCAACACTCGATAATCTTATATTATTTTCTGTATCAGCTCCATCTGAAATAAGAATATTGATTTGTTTAAATTTATACATGTCAAACAAAAAGCCAGCTTGAGGTAACAAAAGAGAGAACAAATTGAATTGAATATATTTAGAAAAAATTGTAACGATGAGATCAACACATTACCAAATACTGACTCAATATCGTCCAACCAAGAATTTACTTAACGTACCCATATGATGTTATGTATAATTCCTGCACATCATAGCAAATAATATTTTTTCCTATTAAACACCAATAAAGATATTACATAGAAAAAATTAAAAATAAATAAATAACACTCTTGAACCTAAATATATGGTACCAAAGAACAAAATTCAATATATTGGACCGACCTTTTTGTGTAGAAGTTTCTTCCCATTGAAATCAATTTTCTCCAATAGTATTACTTGATCAAAATAAGACGTGCCACACGAATTAAGTAAATAACTTGAAGAAATAACTAACAAAGTTTTCTCACCTCGAGTTAGCACCAACAGCAGCACCATAGACCAAAATTTTCTTAGGTAAACAACAACGAATAACACACCTGAAATAAGAATCCATTAGTTTCTTAAGCTTCACTTTCGATCACATTACTTTATTGTTGCTCAATGTGCATAAGACAAATTTCAAATAACTGATGACTCAGATTGATGCTAACTATGAACATTAAACTAAAATCCAACGTTATTTGTTGTCACATTTTCTTCCAAAAATTGTAGCAGGCCGTATGCTTATCCAAATTGGGAAAATAATATACCAAATAAAAGGTCACAACTTTATCTACAATTTTCGCGAAGATACCAACCCAAATCACTAAGATAACACAGCAATAACAGCCCGAAGAGATGAATACAGAAAAAACTGCCAGAATTGTTTTGGACAAAGTCGTTTGCTGTCACAGCTTATTTGAAAAATCATAACAATTTGTAGAGTTATCCAAATCGACCACAAAATATACAAAATCAAACCTGACAACTCAATATACAAAACATCAGAAGACACATAGCCTAAATTATTACTCCAACATAACAAAAACAGCTCCGTAAGATGATTAGGCAAAACTGCCCTGTTTTTTGACAGATTCACTGTCGTCTGATTCCGACCCCTAAAAGGCTATACCACGTGCTCGAATTGGAAACAATTAACCACTTACATTTAGTTTTCGAGGTCCTCTACGAGTTTTGAGAAGGAATTATTCCCAAATTCACACTCCAAACCCTTCGATTTTGGCTCCGAAACAGGTGCGGTAGCAGATTTTATTTCCCTTAGGGTTCTGGCGAGCAGGCTGAATTTCCGTCTCGAAATTGAATTTTTCTTTTTATGGTGGAAAAGGAGAAGAAAAAAATCGAGTTCTGTTACTTATTACCATTAATAATCTTAACATTTGAAAAATAACACTAGGAAGAAAAACAATTAGATGATGATATTTAGGTCTTCATAGAAAATATGTTTTCCTGACTTATTTCTCGAGGTTTGTAACGGTACCTTCTATCATCAATAATCCACCGCTAAGACCTCCGTTCATTTAATTCTTTGAAGAGCCAAAAGCTGAACTTCAGATTACGGCCACCATCGGCGACCTCTGCCGGAAATCACCAACACCGGTGTACATCTAAACTCACAATTATTCCAACGGTGGGTCCCAGGGTTCGCCGGAACGGAACGGGAACGGTGCCCTCCGTTCCGGAATCCTTAACCAAATCGATTTTCACACCGTGACTCGGAGAGAAAAATCTGATTAAAAAAAAGAAGAAAAACGGAAAAAAGAAGACGGTGAGGGGCCTAGTCGTGGTTTGATGGATACCTAAATCTGAGTCAAAGGTTTTTTAAGTTTCCAAAATTTGCAATCTAGTACTTATGGCTTTTTATTTCTCTTAAAGTAAACATATAATTTCATAGCTTACAATTTCACCCCCTATTTTTATATCTCAAAGGTATAAAGAATTGTTCAAAAATTAAGATTAGTTTTTTAATGACAATTTGAATAGTATTCTACCGTAGTATTTGGACATAAATTATATTTTTTTGAAAGAGAGAAATAATTTGGAATGAAAGAAATGAGTGTAACGAAACAATGAGAATTGGTTATGTTTTTCCATTATTTGCATTTTCGCCCTCCATCTTTCTTTCTTTTCTTTTCTTTCCTTGATTTGTTTAAAAATTCAATTACTAATCAAATCGATTAGATTTTCATAAGTAGTTTCGTACTAACCAAATTAAAGTGGTTACTAACAACTCAATTAGAAGGTTGTTAATAGTTAAATTAAAGGCTTGTAGCAACCGTAAAAAAAATTGATGTTAAATTGGTCACTATTGACAATAAGTTATAGTGACCATAAAAATTGTCGCTACAAACTTTAACTTTAGTTGCTACAAGGTGTATAACTATTAGTGACCACTTATAGCTACCAAATGTTCGCCGGTCGCAAAAGGATTTGACCCTTCCGACTTTTGCTACCAAATTACTTTTGGTTACTAAATGTGAATATTCAGTGACCATTTAGCTATGGTCGCTGAGAATTTGGTCACTGAAACTAGTTTTTCTTGTAGTGTCTAATAATTGAGTTTAGGACCATGCAATATGACACTCTATGTCAAATACAACGAACCACGTCATGAGTTTGCGTATACAAATTTGATATAATTTGATGAATTATAAGTTCTAAATTTATCCGTCAACATCCTTGGCTGGAATCCACTACAGCGCAGCTAGCACATGCACAAAACAGAAAATTAACATGATTGATTATATATATATATATATGATGTTCTTTTTCATGATTCTTAATTTTTTTATTAAGAAAACGAGACATGCATATTGTTTCATGCATGTTACATCCTGAACACACTTTTTTATGTCTCTTGATCAGAGGAAATAATGACTAAGTAAGATGGTATTATTTATTTATGAGATTGAAAAATCAAAACATATATGTAATATGTGGCTCTACCTATCAATTCCATGTTTCTGATGTACTCAACAACAAACCTATTTTTTCCCTGGCACAGTGAGTCACATGATCAACACCCAACACCAACACACACACACACACACACACACACACACACACACACACACACACACACACACACACACACACACGTACCATTTTAATTTACAGTTGGGAAATAAACCAACTTAATTAATTATTTAATTATTGCAGCAAAGTGAGCCCACTGATATCATGTCAAACATTAATCCTTTCTGGATATATAAAACAATTAAATATATAATATCTCCAACATTACATGTGCATGCATGCTACACCCATTTATATCCCTTTTAGCCTTTGTTGCATGCCAATTTCAAACCCATTTTCTTTAAACATTTAGTTTGCATTTGATGAATTCGAATTTGGATATATTTTCAAATCCAGAATAATATATAATTAAGTTACGTTTATGGGGATGAATTGATTTTCATATGACTGTAGTATTATTTATTAAATAACTATCAAAAAATTAGTATTTTTTTGTTTCAATTATATTATATTACGGTGGAAACTTGGAATCAATTTTAGATGAAGTCATTATTATTTAAAGTACTCCAAAGTCCTCTCATCAAATTGAGGTCAATCAGTTCACGTGCAACCTTATGTCGGTTGATTATGTATGTTAATTAATATCATATATATAAATGCTGCAGAAAAAATAAATAATTGAAATAGTTAATCCTTAAAGGGCATTATATTTCATTGAAAATTATAAACCGTTAGGGGATAGGAAAGTTATATTATTAGAGGAAAAAACAATTCGTCATTCATAATTATCATTCATCGCATGATCGGTTGGTTTCCTAGAATTGTCGATACAGGATTATATTTTAGGTGTAATTAACAACTTTATTCAGGACTGTGATTAAGGAAGTAGCAATGACACTCCACCGTGTATAATTGAAGTCATCACTACAAATTACTTTTCATTTTTGATAATGATTAAGGTTTCGACCGACGAGTGATTTGATTGACAAAGGCGGATCGCACATTGTTGAGAAAGTACGTGTACCCTAGACCTAGGCTTGTAGGGTTTTTAATGAGAGGGATTAGAGAGGAGAAAGAGAAAATTATATTATAATAATAAATAAATAAAGATTCTTTAGAAAATTCGGTTACAAATTAGGGAAGTATGTGAGAGACAGGATTTGAACCCTGCACATACCTCTACCTTCATGGTACATTATAGACTAGTCACCAACTCTCCTCCAAATGAGGGTTTGGTTTAAATTATTCAATTAATTGGGAAAAAAAAGGTAACTAAGCTCGGGGTTTAGAATGAGAAAGAAGAGAAAGAAAGTCGTACTAGATGATTAAACAATAACGTTTTTTTTTTCTGTAATTTTTTTTACAAATTTGAAGGTAGGGAGGAGGCCACTACCAAAAAATAGTGCTTTTGTAACACATCAAATCCGTCACAATGAGTGACGGAACTTGTGACAAATACGTGACAAAATCTAACAAAAATAACTACAGTACACTGTGACAGGTGAGTGTTCGATTTCGTGATGGATTTTGTGACAAACAAAATTCGGTTACATTGGAGTCACAATGTTTGTGACGGAAATCAAATTTGACATAAGATCCATCAAACAATTTTATGGACGTTGTTGGGTGCTAAATACCAACACGCAAGTGTACGTATCGCAAACAAGTAGTAAAGTAGACTCGTGAGAGTCGTATGTCGATCCCACAGGGAATACGCAAATTATTTAATCCTAAGTACCAAATCTTAACAATTACGATTTTTTATCCAGCCTACGCAGGGTTGTCGAATTAATTAACTAAATAAATTAAACTAATTAAGAAAGCAATTAAACACGAGAGAATATCAATATAAAACGGATCTAGAATTTTATCTTCCCCCTATGCGATAATTCTTCACCCAATTAATCTCCTATCATGCAAGTTATGATTCCCGATTATTAACCCAAGACACGAAATTACTCATAACCAGCTGTCGCTGTATTATAAGTCTATTATTCATAAAAGATTCACTATATGTCTATGCAAACCTAGTATAAATAAAGCATTAAATAACAAGTCTCGTAAACGGCTACCTAAGGTATTATCTATATGTCTACGATAATACATGCAATTGACACACTCATCCGGTGAAAACTACTCGAAGGCTCTTCTATCCCTGTTCTAATTATTAAAACGATCTGTCAATCAATTCTAACAATAACCAATAGCAACATAAATTAGCTACGTTCATGCGCTAAATAAGATCAAAATAGAAGAAATAATCGAAGAATTAAACTTGCATAAAAGTAGAAAAAGAGGTTCGAATTACCACATAGGGTCCAAATAAAATCCTAGATTAAAAACTTAGCTACTCGTAATTCTTATGATAAACAAAATAAAAATAAAAGAAATAAGAAAAACTATGCTTGAGTCTTCGTTGATCTTCGTTCTTCGTGTTTTGTGGTGTAAAATTTCGTGCTTATGGTGTAGAGACTTGTTGCTTTTATAGGCTTTTCTTTATAAGGAAGTAGTAGAAACCTAATAGGAATCAATTTCGCCACTTTCCCCCATCAGGATTTGTTCGTCGATTTGTGCCATGTTGGAGTCCGAATTTTGGAATGTTGTAAAAATAAGAATTGTAGCCCTTGAAATTAGCTTTCCAATGCCGCAAAAATTACCTAAGTTGGACTTCGTATGAGAGAGATATGCTCGAAATGGTGGACACTGTCAAAGCTGTGGCGAGATTCCTTCTTCCAATTTGATTTGTTTCCTTATTTGCAACTTTTTCCTTTCTTTTAGATCTTTTTTCCTTCATGGCCACCTAATTCTCGTTTTTCACCTATAAAACACAAAATCAATCAATTAAAGCACAAATATAATTAAATCTAAACAAAAGATCCACGCAAAGTAAACGTATTGAGTGTAATATCTACACTCAACACACCCCCAAACTTGAACTTTTGTTTGTCCTCAAGCAAGATCAAATCGTAAGCAAAAAACTCAACTACCGCATCTCATCACATAGATTAATGACTAACTTCACGTTTTCAGAACTTGTAATTATAATGAAAATTCTTAGGCATTCACAAGCTCAAAATTCAAAAGCACTTAGTCACTTACCATAGCCAAAAACTACAAATCATGTAATTGCTTCAAGTATCCAATATTTGTAAATTAAAGATAGAAAAAACTTATGCTTACATGTATATGTTTGACTCCAAATACTCACCAAAATATTCTACTCTACTAATATCGAACATTAAGCTATTGGGATCATTGGGACTTTTTTGCTTTCAATTGTTAGGCTATTTGGTTGGAGGTAGGAAATCTGGGTATATGTGGCTATTCTTGTTCGAGTGTGATTGGGCTAATATTCGTACGAACAAGAGGGACAACCAAGGCTTTACACTTGTGAATTTATCCAGGCCAGATGCAAAAGCAAATCCTTTTGTTCTGCTATCACAAGTATTGCAAGCATTCTACGTCGAAGATCCACGTGATAGGCCATGGGTGGTGCCTGTTGTTATTAAACCAAGGGACAACTTTGCTCTAAAATCTGAGGATCTTGTTGAAGTTGAAGATGGATGTTATGAGATACTTTCGATAAATAATGACATAAATGTTATAGATGTTATGGAAGAGTAACTCATTGTATTAGTTGATCAAATATTTTTGGAACTCATATTTGTAAATTTACCTTTTATTTGAATTATTTGTCGTCTTAGTGTTTTCATTAAGTTTATTTAAATTATTAATGTATTTAACTCGTCATATTATGTTATATGTGTTGTCTTAACTTAAAATTGATGCTAATGTATCTTGTTTTCTTGTTCAGGCAACCCGATTTGTGTATTTTCTATGTCAGGGTAAGGTTCGAGCACATGGCAAGGTTCGAGCACAGATTACGGTGTAGTAGTACACGTGGACTATAACGATGCAGGTCTTCCAGTCGGGCGTGGGAGGAACCGATTGGTGCGGGCCATTGCTAGTCAAGTTACACATTGTGACCTTTTTAGTCCTTGCATTTCTTCGCCTAAGCACAAAAAAGACGGTCGGGTTGAGCAATTGTGGTTACGATTCAAGGTATTTGAAATTATTAAAAATTTATAGTTGAATTCTTAGTTAGTTAAATTGATTTGTTGTATATGAATTTTTTTATTCTTGTTAGGACAAATGGAAACTTCCTGATGGAGATGCTACGAAGAAATGGTTCAATGCTACGGCCAATGCTCGTTGGAAAGATCATAGAACTAAAGTGTTGAAAAATTTTTATGATAGAGCACCAGATCTTGCCATTGCTAAGGCAAATCGTCCGGAGGGATTGATTAGTTCATCTACATGGGAGGAATTGTGTGATCAATTTTTTTCTATATCTGATTCTAGTGGTGATGGCAAGGTAAATTATATTTCTTTTGATTTTTTTTTCTAATTTGTCCTGTTCAAATAAATTTAATCGAAGTTTATTAACATGTGTATGTTCACAGTCCAAATCTGATAAATGCCGAGAATCCCGAATGAAAATCCCTACCGACCACCATTGGGGTCGAACTAGTATTAGTGGGTGGTCTCATGAACATGTAAGTCTAGTCTTATATATTTTTTTGTTATTTTTCGTATTATATTCATGCATGTATATTTTATATTAATTTTTTTTATAAATTTTTATTACAGCTTCAAAAATTTGGTAAAGCTCCTACCGTGGTTGATAAATATAAAAAGGCTATATGCGTATCGACCCATTGATGCCATTCGTGGAATCCGGGTCATCCACGGAGGAGGGTGAGAGGGCAGAACCATATACTGGGATTGGAACTCCTAAACAACGTGCTATTGCGGTAAGTTTTCATCCTTAATTGTTTTTATGTTGAATTAGTTGGTGGGTTTTTTGTTTTGGTATTGTGTGTTTGATCTATTGTTTGGTATATATGTTAAATTGTGTTTGATCTATTGGTTGGTATATATGTTGAATTTGTTGATGTGTTTTCTATGTATTGATATTTTTTTGGTATGTCCATACAATAGATGTTATGCTGCCCAATTTTTTGTTTAATTTATGAATTTATGGTTATTTATTTGTATTTTCAGGAAGACTTGGAAAGAGTATACGAAGACTGTATTAATGATGGAAAAGATCAAAGTACGACCGACTCAATAGCTTGTGAAAGAGTGTTGGGTAAGACAAAATTACTTGGGATTCAAAGCTCAACCACTAAGAAAGTTGCAAGATCAAGATTTTCTTCTGTTAGAAATGAAGAGTTGGAGACTAAAGTCGAGCTCTTAGAAGGAGAATTGCAAGAACCGCGAGATGAGGTGAGCTCACTTAAAGAATCTTTGAACTCATTACTTAATACTTTAAGACAAAAAGGAATTGTCGATCAGCCCGTTTCCAAAACTCCAAATTCGGGTACTTCAAATGACGACGAAGAACGACTCAATTCGGATTAATTTCATTGTGTAATGCTACAATATTTTTCTAAGTTTTTATGTAATTCTAGATTCGTATATGTAGTGTTGACTTGGTATTTAATTTTATGTAGACTTCAACTTTAAAATTGCTATGTAATTTAATTTAATAGTTTAATTGTTTTAGTGAAATTAATAATTATTTACAGGTAATTTATTATATATATAAAATATTATATATATATATATAATATATATATATATATAAAACTGTACAGTAAGATTTGCGACCAATATAATAATTTTCGTCGCAAATGAAGTGCGTCGATGTACTATATTTCGTCGTAAATCTTGTTTTGGCAGGACTAAATATTGCGACGAATAGTTAACATTCGTCGCAAACATTGGCGACGAACAAAGAAATATCGAGGCAATACGTTGCGACGATATATATAGTTCGTCGCCAATTAATATTATTTTATTTTTGTTGAAATTGTTATATTGCGACGAAAGTAATAAAAACGTCGCAGAAAATAGCGACGATAAAGTAGATATAAACGTCGCAAACACAAAAATCTAATTTATTATAAAACATCGACTTTTTGCGACGAAAACGTTTTTCGTCGCCCATGTAGCGACGAAACGGAGAATTCGTCGCAGCGTTTGCGACGGGATGATTGGCGACGAATTCTGACCCCCATTGCGACGCAATATGAATCGTCGCGGGAGTCCTAATTTCGTCGCAAGAGTCCTCGTTTCGTCGCAATATTTCGTCGCCTGTGGCCGGTTTTCTACTAGTGGCATCAACAATTTTGTTGTTAGGTATTAGTTGACACTTAGCCCATTTGAGCATTGACTTTTGAAAATTTCATTGAAATATTGTCCAAATAGTGAGTATAGATGTTTGGTATTAGTTGGAACTTAGTCATTAATTTATGGTCATCTCAATGAGATAAAATTATTTGTATTTATGCAGCAATTGTACTATTGTTTGCGTTTCTGGAAATATTATTTGCATTGTGCATAAATAGTTTGTTGGAATTAGATGATTTTGGCTTGACTTTTGTAATAATTGGCATTTATATAGTAATTTGTAGAAATGTATAATTGTATAATGCATTACATTATTCCAAAAGTTTCATTCATTACATTTGATGTGGCATATATACATGATTTTTGGCAAGAGTGTTCGAAAATAAGAATAATAAAAAATATAATGGTGCAATAAAAGTTTACGGGAGTTTGGGGACAACGCCCCCGATTTTTTTAATACTACATATACATGACATAATAGAAATACGTAATAACTTCGAATTTAAAAAGATTATTTGCAAATTTTGGGATAATTTAGGAAATATTTAATTTAGACAAAAAATTAATGAAAATATTAAAAGAGCGGGAAATAAATTAAAGTTGTAAGTAGCAAAATAAGTATTTTATTTGCGGATTTTGATTTTCTGAAATAAAAAAAAATACCCACGTAGTTGGAAATTTAGAAAATAGTTGAAATATATATAAAATATGAAGAATTTTTGAATAATTTAGAAAATGTTTACAGAGAAGATTGGCGAAAATGTTCAAGGAGGGATTACAAAAATTAAAGTTGGCAAGTAGCAAAATATATATTTCATTAGCAAATTTTGATTTTTGAAATATAAAAAATACCCACATGTTTGAAAATTTAAAAAAACAATTGAAATATTTATATGTGATTGTAGGATAAAAGCCAAATTTGAAAGTCAAATTGTAATTAATACATGTACAAAGAAAAACTAGAAAATAAAAAGCATAGGCAGAATAGTTAGAAATTAATCTGATTAATACACATAAGGAAAAATTATAAATTAAAAAAAACATTTGTTGACTATTTTTTTTGGAAAATGTGGGATAACCCTAGTTTTGAAAATATATATGGATAGGTCTAATGGATTTTTCTTCCGTAGTCAAAAACCTAAATTCTAATCTTAATTTGACAGACCACCGGACAAATTGAAATACATGTTTTACCCTTTTAGTTACAATTCAAACCCTAACCCATATTTTCTCTTATCCACAGACCTACTCTCTCAGCCGTCATTCTTACTCTCTCTCTCTCTCTCTCTCTCTCTCTCTCTCTCTCTCTCTCTCTCTCTCTCTCTCTCTCTCTCTCTCTTCGGCACACAGCTCCCCGTGGCCACCTCTGCTTCCCCACCGCCTTGCGCCGCCCATCGTCGTTGCTTCCCCCCACCTCCTTGCACCGCCGCCGTTGCTCTCCCACAGCCTTACACCGTCGCCGCTGCTCCTCACACAACCTTGAGCAGCCGCCACTTTTCGTGTGCTCGACGCCAACCGTCTCTCTCTCTCTCTCTCTCTCTCTCTCTCTCTCTCTCTCTCTCTCTCTCTCTCTCTCTCTCTCTCTCTCTCTCTCTCTCTCTCTCTCTCTCTCATTCGATCTCTCTCTCACTTCGGCACACAGCTCTCCGTGGCCACCTCTGCTTCCCCACTGCCTTGCGCCGCCCATCGTCGTTGCTTCCCCCCACCCCCTTGCGCCGCCGCCGTTGCTCTCCCACAGCTTTACACCGCCGCCGCTGCTCCTCACACAACCTTGAGTCACCGCCACTTTTCGTGTGCTCGACGCCAACCGCCACTTTGAATCACTCGTCCAAATCGAATATAATGCCAAAAATATGATGGATGAGGGTTTGTTTGTTTTAAAACTCTTTGTACTTCCGTTTGAAGAAATGGTTTCTACGTTATTGTTTTAGTTTCTTCTCTTTTTTTGTTGAGGGATGGCTCAAACCAGATCTATTATTTCTTATAAAAAACACAGATCTACTATGTTTTTCAAGATCTGTGAACAATTAATATTAAAATCTTTTTCGTTGCATTAATTTGATTTTTTTATTTATTTTTATTCTTATCTTGTTAATTTTTGCTATAATTCATATGTAATTTATATTTTTGTATTTATTTGAAGATGATCCGAAATACCTCAAGTGTGAGAGCTTTGTTTGTCTGTAATAGAAACTTAATCAGTAGTGGTTTCTTAGATGGGTGATTTGGTTCGGGTGAATATACAGTTATATGTAGTCATACAGTCATATGTAGTCATGGCTACATACAACTATACATGACTAAAGAATTTGTAGTATACTATAGTCATTTGTAGTCTATTCCAGTACGGTAAATTTATCAAAAAAAACAAAAAATCATTGTTTTTTTTTGTATTTTTTCATGTAAATATAATTTGCATGTTCAATTTTGCTCTTTAACTCGTATTTTTTTGTCGCAGGTTTTGCTCTTTGTATAATTTTATGAGATGCAGAGAATAAGTTGCGGCGAAGTGCCTTGTGAAGTTGGATTCATACTGCAGTAGTCCAGACTTTATGTTACTATATATAACTATCGATAATTGTAGATAACTATAGTCACGTGTAGTAACATATAGTTATATGTATGCTATGTGTTTTTTAATGTATATTAATGCGTGTTCATGTTTGAAGATTATATGCATGTGATTGTATTTTTTCATGTTTTTTTGGGTTAGTTGATTTATAATAAAAAGATAAAAATTGTAAATTTTGTTGTTGGTGTAGATTAATTTTGGTGTAAAAAGACAGTACATGAATACATATAACTATACATGACTGTGTTATACTATAGTTACATGTAGTATACTATAATCATGTGTAGTCAATTTCAGTACAGTAATTTTTTCAAAAAAAAAAAATAAAAACTAACAATTAAAAAAAATTAAAAAAATAAAAATAAATAAAAAAATACAAAAGAGGGTATATATAAAAATAATAATAAAATAAACATTTATAGTTTTTTATTAAATTAATATATAAAAATGATAAATGCAGGCCCAAAAATGCTAAATGCTGGGGCGAAAATACTGAATGCAGTTGGTCGAAAATTGCAATTAAGGGTACAATAGTACTTTTGCCTCTACAGGGGTATCTCAAAGGAAGAATTTTAGGGGTAGACCTATCCCTATATATTTTCCATACTAGGGGTGTATATCAAATGGTTGTTTTAGTTAAAATTTGGCGACATTTGATTTAATAGAGATATTTTGAGGGATTTGATTTGATTAAGGGTATTTTTGCCATAATAAATATAATTAATTTATTAAAATATGGAGATTTTGAATTGGATCTATTCACGTAAACTATAATATAGATGGAGCTATATCAAATTGCCCCTTTATAAAATTCGGTGATCTTATACTTTGAAAGAGATCTCACAAAGATTCGGAAGCATTCTGAAATATTCAAAACTTCTTTAACTTTCGAAATTTTAGAAATTTCAAATTTTATAAAGCTTTTGGAATTGGAATAGATTTCTAAATCCTGTATGCAATTGGAATTGAAATTGATTTTGTATTACGAAAAAGAATATATATTACTTTTTTTAAAAAATGTAGATTCCGATTTGCTCCATCAGATTTTCACTTTCTGGCTTTCACCACGAACCGACACTCACTCACTCTTGGATTCAATGAAATTAGGAATTTCGTGGTAATGTGATTTATTTTTACAGAGTCCGTTTGACCATATTTTTGGTGTCACTACTCAGTAGTACTGCACTAACACTGCCAAAAAATATTGACAGCCCCAAAAATGACCATCATGTAAGATTGCAGTGGTAGTTTTTAGCCTTTAATGTGACTGCCAAAACTTGGTCACATTCAACCTTTGGTTAGGTGTCCAAACCTGGGACCATTTCAGACATTTGCAAAAACCTCAAATGGTCTATACTTGACTTTTGACATTATCCATCTCCATTGGGGTTCGAGCTGCAGTCGCAATCGCAAGCAACCAATGTTTGACCATGGTCATCCACCTCTCTCTCTCTCTGCACGCCCTCGTTGTGGTCACATATTGAGCATGTCTTGAATACGAGTATTAATGTTTTTTGATATATTGAACGTATATCAAATACATGTAAGATTACATTTTCACAAATCGGGTGTTAACGAAAACCTACATTGCAAGTATGTAGTCAAGGGATGGGATAATTTTTCGACCTGATTTTGAATGTTGAACCAAAAGATATTGCCTCCCTCTACGAACACAGTCCGTGATACTAATTTAGGCCCGTTTTTCTAGTTTTCAGAATGAAATTAATCAAGATAAGATTATTGCAATTCTATCAAGGTTCAATTGTACATTTGGACTAGCTTGTCCAATAATATTCCAAACAAGCTCAATTAAAGTTAACGGATTAACGTCTTACGGGATAAATATGTCGACAAAATGTTGTTAGAATGTACGCTACATTATTGCAATGGTCTGGTGTTAGGATACTAATAACAAAAGGTAGAATTGTGAAAAATTGAATTATGGAAAGCCCCCTCTAATTGTGGACCATGTTTAGTTGAAATATATGCCACAAATTCAGTGATTAATGACCTGGTCTAAGACCCATATATATAAGTAAATGGTTCTTCCAACTTTTATCAACAAAGCCATCATCATCATTATCTGTATTAGGGACAGGACCACCTTAGTTTCTGCAAAACTCTAAATTATTGCAGTAAAAGTATTCACATTCAGCACAGAAAGAATTCATCAAAGACGCATGAATCTCTCTCTCTCTCTCTCTCTCTCTCTCTCTCTCTCTCTCTCTCTCTCTCTCTCTCTCTCTCTCTCTCTCTCTCTCTCTCTCTCTCTCTCTCTCTCTCTCTCTCTCTCTCTCTCTCTCTCTCTCTCTCTCTCTCTCTCTAGGATGCAGAAAATTGGGATGGGATTAGATCCGTTTGGTTCCCTAAATAGGCCAATAGCTAGAGCCGACATTTCATATCAGATTATTGTTGTTGTAACTTGTAAGCACTTTACATTGATGTGCCCATTCCACCTAATCACCACCCACAACCAGAGTTAATTTCACCCACGTTAATTGCATGCCAATACTAATTTACTAGATGATGAGCATGACATGTGATTAGTTGTGTCTAATCAAACTTCAAACCAAACCTTGCCAATAAAAATCAAATCTCTGTCAAATCTAACAAGTAACTTCGCATGCTCAATGCCCACTTGACAAACTCTAGCTTAATTAACTTGGATATATTAAACAATAAGTGGGGAAGCCGGGGTGGGGTGGGGTTTCTTTACTATAATTAATTGTTTTGTATTTTATTTTTGTGTTGTGCTCTATAATTTTTAACAATGTAGTTTTATTTTATAAATAAAATTAATGGCAAATTACAACCACCCTGGTTTATGGCTAAATTATGAAAAAAAAAACCCAACTTGTTTGGATAATTACAGCCACCCCATCCTTTTAAATATTTTTTCGTGAAATTTATGCAATTCGGTTATTTACCAAGCCAAATCCTATATTCAATTTGGTAAGCGGTATAAAATGTTGGCGTACCGAAATTTCGGTTCGATTTTACCGATTTAACGTCCCAAAATTTATCACTGGAGGGATTTTTCGTAAGATAATACATAGTTGAGGGGTAGTTGTAATTACACAAACAAAATGGAATTTTTTGTATTTTAACCATACCTCAAGAGAGGCCCTAATTTGCCCTAAAATTAATTATTTTTAATTGAAGATAACAAAGAAAAATAATAAAAGAGAGTAACAAATTTGATAAGAAAGTTACAAATTGTGACTAAATGGAAAAAAAATTCCAAGTGTCGTTCGAGCTTTAATAATACCGTTATCACTTCGAACATAATTTTGATCATTTTTAATTCCAAATTTTGCAAAACCCAAAAAATAGAATTTGTAGTATTCTGAGTTAGTTTCCTAATCCAACTTGAACCACCAAAATTGGATGTCGGACGAGAAAGATATACATGAATCAATGGATACTGCCCACAACATTGATGTACTGAAGTATCTAAAATTCAAAATGAGACTCATTCATACATAACTTTGTCACACGGCATCCAATCTAGCGGAATTAAGTTGGATTAGAAAACTAATCCAAAGGACTACAGTTTTCGTGCTTCGAATTTTGCCAAAATCAAAATAAAAGTATGCCAAAATCAGGTTCGAAGTCAAAACGACATTAGTAAAACTGAAACGACATTTAACATTTCAGTATTATTATACCCTTTATATTTATTTAGTCCTCCCAATTTTTCTAATTTATTTCACCCAAAATTTAAATTAATTCGAAAAGAAAATCCTAAATTTTTTGTTTTTTCTCTTTTTTTCTTTTCATGTCTTCTGATTTCGTCAAAAGAAAAACAAAATCCTATTTTTTTCAAGGGCTCTCTCCGGGAATCCCTGAAAATTCAAACACAGTCGTCATTCTTAAAACAATCATTGTTATCACAATTTTTTTTACATTATCTTTTAATGTATATTCGGCCGATAAAATCCTGGCTACGGCAAACAATGTTTTTTTTGGTGAACATGTATAAAAAATGTGCATCATTGAACAATAATTAAAGTTGAAAATTGCAAGGGAACCAATTATTAGTAAATTCCAACAACTTGTGATTAATTAGTATTATACACATTCAACAAATGCAGAATAATGGAAAGACAATAATCTAAGGTTTTCCAAACAGCAAGGATTATGATAAACACTTTAGGCCCAAGATCTACAGACCACCTTCTGCCCAAGAAAGAAAACATAGAGCGCGCAGTGGTCCGAAAAATGAAGCATAGCCCAAGAACTTGCTATCGGAACAAAGAAATCAGCTAAAGGCATCTCTCCTGTACAGAGGTACATGCATGATAATTAAGATTGTTGATTCAGATCCAGACGTACCGAAGATACCAGTCAAACCAAGCCAACCACACATATTTTCTCCATAATTATTTTCATAACAGCGTCGAAAGTGACAAAATTTAAGGCCAATCACTTGTTTTATAACAGTTGAATCATTATATTTATTATTATGTAGAGTCTTAGTCATTTATTCACAATTATGTTGACATATCCCCACTCTAACAAGCCCTGCTGCAAATTTACGTTTATTTTTATCAAATTTTATCCAAACTCAAAAGGATGCGAATAAAAACCACAAGCATATTCATTCATCACAAGTAACAAGTCTGAACTATTGAATAAACCAACTAGAAAAAAGGGTTGGTTCTTGAAACCAACCTATTTTCAGTGACTTAAATTTCAACTACTTTATACTCTTCAACACATTTATATCAATCACATTATATTTTTTATTTTTTTGGTAATGAAGAAGCCCGCAGCCAACCATTAGGTTGCGTTTAGGGATGGCAATTTGACCCGCCCCGACGGATCCCCGCTCCGCCCTGCCCCGAAATTTTCGGGTATTACCCGCCCCGAAAAAAAATGGGGCGGGTATGGGGATTGAAATTTTTTTTTGACCGGGTACGGGTACGGGGATGGGTTTGCCTATACCCGCCCCGTAGATCCGCCCCGTACCCGTCCCTGTACCCGCCCCGCATTATTTATATATATAACATATATTTTTTAATTATAATATTAAATATAAATAATTAAATAGTAGTAATATATTAAATATTAGTTAAAAATGGGGATTTTTAGGTTTCCATTATATAATTAAATATTAGTATTATAATTAAATAATGATTTATTTGTTGAAATAAACCTTTAAATTATAAGTAAAGTGCATATTTATTTATTAAAAAAAAAAAGAAAAAAAAAATAGACGGGGATTTTTACCCGCCCCGATACCCGTGGGGATTTTATGGGGCGGGTATGGGGATTCTTTTAATACCCGTGGGGATTTTTAATGGGGATGGGGATGGGGATGGGGATTTCCATTGCGGGGCGGGGATGGGGATTGCAAAACCCGCCCCATACCCGCGCCCCATTGCCATCCCTAGTTGCGTTGTATGGGTTGTAGTTCTAGAACAGTTTACAGTTCGAATGGAACTAATTCAACTCATAAAGCATAAAAGAAATTCGACCAAAGGGTTACAAAAACATAAGCACAACAAATGGCCCATCAAGCAAAATAACTAGAACAGATAACGGGCTCAGCAAACTATGACAAACAAGTAAGAAATAAAAGAATAGACAACCATTACCGATTCATAGGAACCACTGCAAAAATTGAAAAAGACTAATAAGATCAAAAACATGGATAATAAGAGAAAGCACAATAGTGATTTCTTAAGTGCTTCAGAAAATGTGACTTATCGAGGCATACATTTTGGCTTTAGAAAATAACAATCACGATAACAGAGTGTACGAGTTAAGGATTTGAGATCCAAAAGCTTCAATCAAAGTAATGTTTGTAATATATAAGGCACGTACTAATTCTTCTTGAACTCCTTTCATTTTCTTCATTAAAGTTTGAAGAACACTCTTCATTGCATTGGCATTCCGATTCCGTTACATTTAAACAATTTGTTGGTGAAATTTCTTTCACAATCTAACACAGACTGAAAGTAACTCACTCATCCATAAACCACAATAAGCAAAAGTATGCAAACTACAATCTGTTTACTTGCTTATCAGTTATCACTCATCTTTTAGAAGAATAGTTATAAATATTACGCAGTGCACTTTGATCTATTTGAACCTTAAATCACCATCAAATTGCATAATGTTTATTAATTAAACTTAGAAATTGCCTTTTGCATAGAAATTCGATTGGAATGGTCCGACTGGTAGCAGTTTCCGCAAAAATCGTGATTATCTGTGCCTTACGAGGATAAATCTTAACAGTTATGTGAAGAACATGATTATTGACAATAAAAAGGGCTCCCGGTAATAGACTAGGCAATTAACTTTTTTAGTTAGCAAAGATTTCATATTTGCATGGTTCTCCATTCCAGTTCGATGAGTGTCCACACTGACTTGTATAAGCCTATATACAAGTATATAAGATATATAATTTGTAATGGTGATTTCCTTGCACCCGTAACCGGAACATTAAACAACACTTTCTCCGAGATTCTATTCTAAGAATGCTTCCGGAATAACATCAGCAACACATAATCAAATCCACATGCACTAGAGAAAAATATAAATATTTCTATACACAATTCAAATATTTCAATTCAACTCATATAAAGAAATTTGATTAAATACAGAAAAAAAAGGAAATACGAAATCAATGTCAGAAATTCAAATAAAGAAATTCGTGAACCTAGCAAAGAAACCGAAGGATGATTTTCTTTCAAATTCCCTTTGCTGCTACAAATTCTTTGGTATTCAAAATTGTCGACCAACCATAGTACTCTATCACACATCCATACTTGTCTTCGATTATTTGTTAACGTCTATTGCTCATATTAGTCTTTGTTATCGCTTTATCTATTGCCCAACCGATTGACGACACTACTACCAATGCCCATTTTTCTTTGTTCTTATTTTCTCACTCTAATAGTTTTTCCATAAGAGAATCAAGAAGGTAAAGTAAAGAAAATAGTATAATGTTCAAAATGTCCGAGTACCTAAGAAACATCTATGGTAATCGACTAATAGATGGAATATTCTCTTTTCGTATTCTATTGTTCAACACAGTGATTTCTGATCGTGTAAATAGAGAAAAAAGTGTATCTTGTTCTTTACTCAATTTACAGAAAAGGAGAACCGTCTTACGATCTATAATCCGACAAAAGGAGCCGTATAACTGTGGTTATATCAGAGTTTTACGGAAAAAAGAAGAGCAGACAAAATAACAAATACAATAGATAACGGGATGAGTCACGCCAAACACGAAAACGTCCTCACAATGACAGAAGTGCAATTGCAAAGATTGGTACATAAGTAGAAACATATAAATTTAAATTTAAATTTAAATTAACAGGATTAGCTATTGAATATCATCAAAAATTAATTCTGAATTGCATAAGGTTATGTAATACAAAATAGGAAACGAAAAGGACTAGTAAATCTTCTTAGGCCGCGTTTGGTTGCCAACATAAGATTAGCCAGCATAAGATTAAAGAATCTAATGAAACCCAATTATATTATTGAACCTTCGATGATCCAATAAAAAAACATGTCTAGAAGGCATGATAACATAATATTTGTGGGTCGACCCGGCAATACTACGAAACATCAAACAAAGTCGAATATTTAGTTAATCATGGCTAATCTCCTCAACCAAACGAGGCCTTAATCAATTGAGCTCAGACCAAAACTGAAATGCAAGTGCAAATAAAAAGAACTTACATTTAAGGCGATGTCATCGAATAAACCACGAGCTCAAGTTGTCATAATTAAGAAGTCGAAAAACAAGCATCCCTTCAATCACACCCAAAATCCCACCGAACACAACATCAAGCACGAAATGCCGGCCGAGAAGCACTCTAGAAACCGACGTAACGAAAGCCCAAATCCCCACCGCAACAGCAAAATACTCCACAACCACACTCTTTGCATACAAATTCAATACCTTGATAAGCATAATTTCTCGAATATGATTCGAATAGAGGAAGCAAAATGTGGCGATGAACGAAACCCTAGAAGAGTGGCCACTAGGGAAAGACCAGTGGTCAACGGCAAATGAGAGAAACATGTTCTTGTTGTAAACAGGGCGTGGCCGTTGGATTAGGTGCTTGATTAGCCCGATTAAGACGAGGTCTAATAGGGATCCGATTAGGAGGTTTATTAGGAGATTAGCGGTGGGGGTTAGGGTTACAGTTGTGCTTGTGAGGGTGGCGATGGGGGTTGTGGTGAGGAGAATTGAGAGGATGATTGGGAAGAAGAGGCGGCCATCGCCGGAGAGCTCTAGGGATTTCAGGAGAGAGAAAGGGAGGATGGGCTGAAAGAAGGTGTAGAGTTTGAGGGATACGGCGGTATCGAGGATGATCAGGCGGCGGAGGACGGTGGGAGGGATTGATTGCGGTGGTGCTTTTGATTCCATGATTTTCGGATTTGCCTCAGCCACGACACCTGGTACCGCTCATGGCTTCTAATGGAAATTTTGTAATTTTATTATTTTTTTCTTTTTTTCTTTCTTGCACAAATATTAAAATAGCACTGTTCTAAAAAAAATTGGTCGAGGTAGTCGATTAATCGGTCTTCGAGGCGGAGGCGGTCACAAACCTTTACGATTTTTGGGTAAATGTTTGAAAGATCGGTTTTTGACCCGTGGGTTAGTTTGGTTTGAGGCGGCTTGGCGCGGTCAAACTTCTGTGGCGAAAAAGGGTCAAAAATCGATTTTTTTTTTTTAACTTTTCTAATTCAAAATAAAAGTTCGGTATTTAATAAAAAAAAATGAGTTTATGTTTAATAGGGGTGTGCACGGCTCAATTCTGTTTTTGGCTAAAACCGAACATGAACCGAATATATTGATTTTTCTAAAATAAAAAAACCATATATGGCGGTTTTTTATCTATTCTTTCTTTTGGTTTCGGTATTTTTAAGTTCAAGATTAACTAACTTTATATTCAAGTTATATAAACAAAAGAATTCAATTACAATTACTTTCACAAGTAACTAATGGGATGAAAATATAAAATATTTATTATGCTTCATTTAGATTATGATTTATGCTTCATAGGACTTATCGTAATTTAGATTATGTATTATGCTTCATTTTTTTTTCTACTTTCATCAACCAAATTACTAAAATTCATGAACTTAAATAAAATTTTAGCTACTAAATAAATAAAATACAATGTCTCAATTTATGAACAAATAATGCATTCCATTTGTAGGAAGATAGAAAGTAAAAATTAGGGTAAAATAATGCATATATTATATAAAATGAAGTCAATTTTTTATAGTTTCGGTTCGGTTCGGTAATTTACCCTTTTCAACATACCGAACCGAATAATTCGGTATTTCAAAAATAAAAAAACGTACATATGGTTTGCTATTCGGTACGGTTTGAAAGGGCTCGGTTTTTCGGTTTTTTTGCTCACCTCTAATGCTTTATTTTGTTTTTTGTTATTTTTTATTATTAAAGAACCTAATGATATATACTTGTAATATTTTAAGAATATATTTAAATTCAAAAGATTTGCATTATTTTTTTGTATTTTATAACTATTTTTATTGTATTATTATCTTATTATTCTTAAATTTTTATTATGTTATTATGATATATAAATGATGGAGATATAACTATGTTTAAATATATTTGTATATATATTTGAGTAATTATAATTATATCTATTTAAATTTTAAAAACTGATTTATTTACCATTTATCGCCGACTAATCACCGCCGCACCGATTAATCGTGAGTCGGTGTCTAACCGTCTCCGGTCCGATTACCGCTTTTTACAACCTTGATTTTTAGTAATACTCAACGGATACATTTTTTCCTTAAGTATACTCAACGCATAATTTTTTTTCTTTCATTGAAAAACATTACTAAAATAATTAGGGACTATCAGTGAGAACCCCTGTAGCATTTTTTTAATGGGAAAATATGCAATCCCCCTTAAACCAAAAATATTATGAGTTAAATCCATTTAACTATCAAGACTTTTACCAACACCCAAAGTCCAATTTCAATTAGTGAAACCCCCCTCAACAAGCGTGATAAGACGAAACTACCATTATCCGTAGTTTTTAAAATAATTGCAATAAATTCTATAATCATCTCACGTGATTGTAGTATTACATTAACTCTCTTTTTATATCTCCCTACGTTCTCTATCTTTCTCTTACAATTTCTCTTTTTTTCTTCAGATCCATAAACCGCCGCCGCGCTCCTTCCTCCAGATTTACACCGCCGCCGTGTTAGAGTAGCTGACCAACAAGTCATGTGGCTGTGGTCTTTTCGTTTATTCTTGTATAAATAATCCTTTTTCGTATAAATGATAACACACATTCGCATTCTATATCTTTGTCCCTTGTACAAACATAGATATAGTCCTTGCAATTATTACAATTACTTATAATTGATCTTTTATGATCGTGAGATATTTACTTAAGTATTATAACTGTTAAACCGTGTTCCTACTCGAAGGGTTACGCCACCAATGAGGATGTCGGCCTTTCCCATTAAGAGACTAGCACTTAGTGTATGTTTACTGCGTTTCATCAGTAAACGGTATTGTGATATCGGCATGCATAAGTGGGTGCTCGTAAGTTGACGAGTTCACTGAACTCCATCATCCTAGAAATCTCTAAGTGGTTCGCAATAATCGAGTAGAGATCTCTATGATATAGTTGTACACCATTAGTCCTTAAAACCTAGACATCACCGTTACTTCACTAGAGGGCCAGCTGTATCGTGACCTGTCCCTGAGTTCCACCGAGGACCGCCCCAAGGGCCAGTGTTCGTGTAGTCGGAAATCTAGTAGAAGGTCTATGCATTGTACTCGGGGATTCGATCGGTTGAATAGTCTTGGATGCCCTGTGTGTTCTCATAGTTTGTAATCTTTAAAGTCTCTGGCCAGAGCTGACTAAGTGATGATTAGAGAATTCGATTCTCTAAGTCATGCACGTATCGATTACAACACTTAGAACGATCGCACAATTATTGAACTACTAAGGAGGTCTTGATGAACCAATGCCTCTAGTTCAATCGGGACATATGAATCGAAGGGATCGTACTATACATTAATTATATCACACGGTTCTTGCAGGGACATCATTTGTATCTAGGGAATCATGATGCGTAGTTGCTAGACGCCAATCTTGATTCGTTGGGTGATTAAATTGAAACGAGATTCATCTTTATTGTAAATCTAGGGACGAGTTTAAACCACAAAAAGTTGTGGACCCAGGGCTAGCTTTTACACATGTACCATCGATGGTCACTCTGCTTGTGCACTCGAGTTCTTTGAATAAACGGTCAAAGATAAAATTGTTTAATCTTTGCATAATTGGAAGTCAATATGATTGAGTCGAATACTTGTAATTTGGAATTATGAATGAGAATTCGAAAAGGAAAGAACTAGGGGAACATCTTAGTGAACTTTCTACATTGGGTAGTTTCAAATTTAGAAGGTCCACTCAATTAGGGTTTCCGGTTTTAAAAATTGGAAATTGAGAATTGGAATTCTTAATGAGGAGGACGTTTCAATGATTCCGAAAATATAATTGTTATAATTTTCCAATCATTGAGTTGTGAGAAACGAGCGAAGAAAGACTTATAACGAACTTAAGTTGTTGGGCTCGGTCCAACTTAAGCCTGTTAGGGCTTTTACAGAGGACACTATAAATATAAGATTTATAGGTCTTGCACAAAAGACAAGGCACAAAAACCCTAGCCACTCACTCCTCACGTCCGCTGCCATCCACCACCGCCGTTGTCGTCTTCACCTTGCCTCGTTGCCGGAATCGACGCCCACGCGCCGATACTATTCGGTAGTTCTATCCTTTGTTTTGTTGTTTCGTTTTATTCTGACTTTTGCATGTCTAGTGCCACATATCAGTTGAATTCGGTATACAAGGTGAAATCCGAGAGGAGGAAGACAAAGGAGTCGATCTGCCGAAACGCCGCCGCCGAACTGCCGCTGCACGCGCCCTCACGCTCCGCCGCTGATCCGCGCGTCCGCCGCCGTCGCTTCTGTTAGAGTAGGTGACCAACAAGCCAACCTGTGGCTGTGGTCTTTCGTATTTATTATTGTAATAAACGAACCTTTATTCGTATTAATGATAAAACACCTTGGCATTCTATATCTTTGTCCCTTTGTCACAAGCATAGATATAGTCCTTACAGTTATTACAAGTACTAGTAATTGATCGTTAGGATCGTGAGATATTTACTTAAGTATTATAACTGTTAAACGTGTTCCTAGTCGAAGGGTTACGCCACTAATGAGGATATCGGCCTTTCCCATTAAGACTAGCACTTAGTGTATGTGTACTGCATCTCATCAGTAAACGGTATTGTGATATCGGCATGCATAAGTGGGTGCTCGTAAGTTGACGAGTTCACTGAACTCCCTCACCCTAGAAATCTCTAAGTGGTTCCCAATAATCAAGTAGAGATATCTATGGTATAGTTGTACACCATTAGTCCTTATGACCTAGACATCACCGTGACTTCACTAGAGGACCAGCTGTATCGTGACCTGTCCCTGAGTTCCACCGAGGACCATCCCAAGGGCCAGTGTTCGTGCAGTCCGAAATCTAGTGGGAGGTCTGTGCATTGTAGTCGGGGATTCGATCGCTAGAATAGTCTTGGATGTCCTGTGTGTTCTGAAAGTTTGTAATCATTCTAAGTCTCTGGCCAGAGCTGACTAAGTGATGATTAGAGAATTCGATTCTCTAAGTCATGCACGTAAGGATTACAACACTTAGAACGATCGCACCGTCATCGAACATATAAAGAGGTCTCGATGAACCAATGCCTCTAGTTCGATCGGGACATATGAATCGAAGGGACCGTACTGTACGTTAACTATATCTGAAGGTTCTTGCAGGCACTTCATTTGTATCTAGGGAATCATGACGCGTAGTTGCTAGACGCCAATCTTGATTCGTTGGGTGGTTAAGGTGAAACGAGTTTCATCTTAATCGTAACTCAAAAGGGACGAGTTTTGACCACAAAGGGTTGTGGGCCCACGGCTAGCTTACACCTGAACCATCGAGGGTCACACTGCTCGTGCACATGAGATCTTTGAATGAACGGTCAGAGATAAAATAGTTTATCTTTGCATGATTGGATGTCAATATGATTGAGTCCAACATTCATGATTTGGAATTATGAATGAGAATAAGAAAAGGAAAAGAATAGGCGAACGTGTTAGTGAACTTTCTAAATCGGGAAGTTTCCAAATTTAGAAAGTCCACTGAACTAGGGTTTCCACTTTTGGAAAGTTGGAAAATAAGAGATGGCACTCCTAATGACGAGGAAGTTATAATGATTCCGAAAATGCAATCGTTGAAATTTTTCGGTCATTGAATTGAGAGAGACGAGCAAGTAAAGGAACTAACGAGCTTAAGCTGTTGGGCCCAGTCCAACTTAAGCCCGCTAGGGTTTTATGCAAGGGACTATAAATACATGATTTATAGACCTTGCACACACACAACAAACCCTAACCCTAGCGGCCGTCCACCTCTCTCTCTCGCCCCCTCTCCCGCGCGGCCACCTCCGCCGTTGGCACCGCCCCGTCGCCGGAATCGGCCATCCCTTGGCCGATCCATTTCGGTATTCTTTTCTCCTTTCTTTTTCTTCCGTTAATTCTAACTACTTCGTGTCTAGTGCCACGTTTTAGTAGATCGAAGTATACGAGGTGAAATCCGAGAGGAGGAAGATCGTAGATCGAAGAACCAAGGAGCAACGCACGAGCCGAAGCCGCACGCTGCCCCACGCGCCGCCCCGGAAGTCCGCGCGTGAAGCTCACGCGCCGCCGTGGCCGTACACCGCCGCTGCTGCTGCTCAATTGCTGCCCCGATTCTACGGATTGGTTTCCGTAGTAATCACGACGTGCTAATCGCCCCTACCTCACGCTTCAAGAGGTAAACACACGAAACCCTAGTTTCGTTTTTGAGTTTCGTTTAATCTATGATTTCATGTTTTGCTTTGTATGATTTTATGTGATTATGTGTAATCGATTAAATCATTGCAAGCATGTTATTTGGTTTAAACGCGAGCATGTTAACTGTTTTAATTCGGCTGAAATTATTAGCATGTAAATCGTTTTTAATTTCGCTGGAAGCGCAAAGGTACGCAATTAATTGAATTTATTTTATCGGGCATGTTCTTATGTGCTTTAAAGTCGTTTAAATCGCACAAAATTTTTGTTTTCCGCTGCGTATGCGTGCCCGAAACCCAACAGTGGTATCAGAGCTCGTTGCGCAATTAATTGCGTTCGTTTTAATATGCATGTTCGATTTATTAAAGTAGTGATTGTCGTATTATGTAATTGGGAGTTTTCGTAAGTTTAAAATATTTTTGAAATATTGTTTAGAGTTTTTCCAGCTTTAAAATTGTTTAAAATTGGAAAATCGGATCTGAAATTATTTTTAAAACGTCGGTTTTTAATTGTTCGGATCGAACCGGTCGAACCGGCCGGTTCGATGGTTGTGTGCGGTTTAGTTGACCGAATCCACGTGGATTCGGGTCGGTCAGACCGGTTCTCGGTCCGACTGACCCGGCCCACTGATTTGGGTCAGCTGGACCGGGCAGAACCGGACCGCTTCGGTCCGAACCGGTCAGACCGGTTGGACCGAACCGGTTCACTGAAAAAAAAAAAAAAAAAAAAAAAAAAAAAAATTCAGATTTCTAAAATTAAACTTAAAACAAATTGATTTTAATTTTTGGAAAATTATTTTCAATTAATCCCAATTAGATAATTGGATCGACAATCATCTATTTTAGTAAATAGGTGTTAGATTAATTAAATTGATTTAAATTGTTAAATTGATTTCAATTAATAGAACACATATATAATATTGATTATAAATTCAACTTAATTAGTAGTACCTCAACGTTATTTGAATGATTTATGCTAGTTGAGGTTCTATAATTATTTTGAAAACTCGATAATTAATTAATGTAATTAATTATGTAGTTAGGTCGTATGTTCCTCTTAGGACAATATGCGTTTCCATATACCTTTAAAGAACATAGATGTAGGAATCACATAGACCAATCCATAACCTTCTGATGAGATAAAACACTTTAATTAAAAATCCCTCATTCTTTTAATTAAGAATCATTTCAAGCTATAAAGAAAAACCCAATCTGTTGAGTTATTTCTTTCCTTCTGCCAACGGTTGGATTATGTGTAGCCCTTTACTATAGTGCAGTAAGCCGTGTTAGCGGGGAGTGCTATGGTAGAGTAAGCTGTAATTCAATTGACATAATGATGAAGGTAGCCATAGAAAAGGGTTATGTTGAATTAACGTGGTCGGCTAGATTAACTAGGGACTGCATTAGTTTGGCATAATCGAGTTCTATGAGCATCTTTGATTGGTAGGTTAGACTTGACACACGACGATTTTGATATTCGCGAGATTAACTTAGGTCATTATCAAGTGTGAGGAAAATTTAATTTAGGGTCATATTGTGGATATGATTGATTGTGATCTACCTTTGGGCAAATATAATCGGGCTAGATTAACTACGGGTTATATTTGTCTATTGGACCTAAAGCCCATTAAGAAAAATCAGTTTTCTCGTTTGTCTACTAGAGGGAAGTGGAACTCGATAAAATTAGTGGGAGAACAATTAAATAACATAAGTCCAAACATTTAATTGTAACAATCATTTAACGCGAATCTCTAATAATCCTCTTCTCTATATATCTCAGATAATCATGTCTAAGAATCCCATAATGTCAATCCTCGACAATAAACTCAATGGCCCTAATTACCTAGATTGGTTGCGTAGTCTTAAGCTTGTGCTAACTGCTGAGGGGCGTCTCTATGTTTTGAACGAGAGGCTTCCCGCCACTATACCTGCCACAGCGACTGATGCTGAAAAGGAAACTTATGAAGTTTGGAAGAAAGATGACACTCATGCTAGGTGCTATATGATAGCCGCCATGGAGCCCGCGCTTGCGAGGAAATATGAGTCTCACTTGCATGCTTTCGATATAAAGGCTCATCTCGATAGCATGTATAGTGAGAATATTAGGGCATCGAGGTACGCTGCTACAAAGGAGTTGATCACAGCGAGACTGCGCGAAGGGACTTCGGTCCACGAGCACTGTCTCAAAATGATCACTCTCCTTGAAAAGCTAGTGAATCTTGATGTCACCCTCCCAGCCGAGCTCTCTTTGGATTTGATCCTGTTGTCCCTTCCTAGTTCCTATGAATCGTTCATAGTGAACTTCAACATGAACAAACTAGATCCTCCCTTGGATGAGTTAATGAACATGTTGGTCAGCTTCGAGTCCACCATTAAGAAAGAGAAGTTTGTTCTCATTGCTGCTACTTCTGGAAAGAAGAGTTCTTTCCAAAAGAAGAGAAAGGAAAGAGTTCCCTTCCCAATCAGCAAGTTCGAAGTGGGTGAAGGTAGTGGGGGCCCCTAAGGCGAAATTCAGCAAAACGTAAGGAGATAGGTCAAAACCCCGCACAACTTTGGCACGCTAGATTAGGTCATGTCTCTTTAAGAAGGATGAACGATTTTGTTAGTGAAGGACTGTTCTCTTTGGAGGACGTGAAATCACTACAAACTTGTGAATCTTGCCTTAAAGGGAAAATGACCAAGTCACCCTACAAAGGGAAAATGGAACGAGCCGAGGGTCTTTTGGATTTGATCCATACAGACGTATGTGGTCCACTAAGTGTTAGTGCGAAGGGTGGATATAACTACTTCGCCACCTTTACCGACGATTATTCTAGGTATGGGTATGTGTACTTGATGAAGTACAAGTCTGAAACATTTGAAAGGTTCAAAGATTTTAGACATGAAGTAGAAAAGCAACTCGGACGAAGTATTAAGAAGCTGCGATCCGATCGTGGTGGAGAATACTTGAGCATCGAGTTCATTGACTATCTAAAAGAAAATGGGATACAGTCCCAATGGACTCCACTGGGAACTCCTCAACTTAATGGAGTGTCCGAACGTCGGAATCGAACTTTATTAGATATGGTTCGATCAATGATGGGGTTCACGAACTTACCGGCATACTTGTGGGGTCACGCACTTCGTACTGCCGCGTATTTGCTGAATAGAGTTAACACCAAAGCAGTTAAATCCACACCTTATGAACTTTGGCATTCCCGGAAACCCAATTACAAACATATTAGGATATGGGGTTGTCCCGCTTATGTGAAGCGATTAGTGGGAGATAAGTTGGATAGTAAATCCGACTTGTGCTATTTTGTGGGGTATCCCGAAGACTCAATGGGATACGAGTTCTACTATGTCAAAGAAGCAAAGACGTTTGTTTCGAGAAATGCCACCTTTTTGGAAAGGGAGTTTCTATCCGATAGAAAGGGCAGCATGATAGAACTTGAAGTAGTTCAAGAACCACAAAGTGAAGTTCAAACGCAAGAACAAGCAATCGAACCAATACAACAAACCACTAATATACCTCCTGAACCTACGGTACGTAGATCCGAAAGAATTCGGAAAATGCCGGATAGGTTATTCCTCCTCGAAAATGATGAAGATCATGTTGATCTTGGACAAGATCCAAGAACATACAATGAGGCCGTATCGGATGCGGACATGGGACATTGGCTAACTGCCATGAAATCCGAAATGGACTCCATGTACTCCAACAAGGTATGGACCTTGGTAGACCCACCCAAAGGAATTGTTCCTATAGGCTGCAAGTGGATCTATAAGAAGAAAATTGGAGTTGATGGAAAGGTATCGACCTATAAAGCTAGATTGGTAGCAAAAGGATACACTCAAAGGCAAGGTGTTGACTATGAGGAAACCTTTTCGCCAGTCGCGATGCTGAAGTCCATTAGGATTTTGCTGGCCATAGCTGCGTGGTACGACTACGAGATATGGCAGATGGATGTGAAGACCGCCTTCCTTAATGGAGATATTGAGGAAGAAATTTACATGGCGCAGCCGGAAGGCTTCATATCTTCTGGAAGTGAGCAAAAGGTTTGCAAGCTCCAGCGATCCATTTATGGATTGAAACAAGCATCCCGAAGTTGGAACATTAGGTTCGACTCAACTATCAAAGAGTTTGATTTTGAGAAGAATCCGGAGGAACCTTGTGTATACAAGAAGGTTAGTGGGAGGGCAGTAATATTTCTAGTGCTTTACGTTGATGACATTCTACTCATTGGGAATGACGTAGGAATGTTACAGCAAACGAAAGCATGGTTGTCCACACGTTTCTCAATGAAGGATTTGGGAGAAGCATCTTATGTATTAGGAATACGCATCTATAGAGATAGAGCAAGAAAGATGCTTGGCTTATCCCAAAGCCTGTACATAGACACCGTTATGAAACGGTTTAGCATGGAAGAATCCAAGAAGGGATTCTTGCCAATGTCCCATGGGGTTCGTCTCTCGAAATCTATGTGTCCCCAAACACCTAGTGAAATCGAGGAGATGAAAAGGACGCCCTATGCTTCTGCCATAGGAAGCATAATGTATGGCATGCTATGTACGAGACCCGATATTGCGTATGCTGTGAGTGTCACAAGCAGATATCAGTCTAACCCCGGCCCGGCTCACTGGAAAGCCGTGAAAGATATCCTCAAGTACTTGCGAAGGACTAAGGATATATTTTTGGTCAATGGGGGTGCCGAGTTGAAATTAGAGGGTTTCACTGAGTCTAGTTTTCAATCGGACGTGGACGACTCAAAGTCGAATTCTGGATTTATATTCACGCTTAATGGTGGTGCCGTGTGTTGGAAGAGTTCCAAGAAAAGCACGACGGCCGATTCCACTACCGAAGCGGAATACATTGCAGCGTCCGAAGCTGCAAAAGATGGGACTTGGATAAGGAAGTTCATCCAAGAGTTGGGTGTCATTCCTAATGCTAGTGATCCAGTACCGTTGTACTGTGATAACACCGAAGCCTTGGCGCAAGCTAAGGAGCCGAGATCTCATCAGAAGTTGAAGCATATTCTGAGAAAGTATCATATGATCCGAGAGATCATTGATAGAGGTGAAGTTAAGGTAGAACGAGTCACCTCGGAAGAGAACGTTGCAGACCCCTTCACGAAGCCTTTACCAAGATCGGTCCATGAGAAACATCGAGAGTCGATGGGATTGCGGTTTATGGGTAGTTGGCTTTAGGTCAAGTGGGAGATTGTTAGAGTAGGTGACCAACAAGCCAACCTGTGGCTGTGGTCTTTCGTATTTATTATTGTAATAAACGAACCTTTATTCGTATTAATGATAAAACACCTTGGCATTCTATATCTTTGTCCCTTTGTCACAAGCATAGATATAGTCCTTACAGTTATTACAAGTACTAGTAATTGATCGTTAGGATCGTGAGATATTTACTTAAGTATTATAACTGTTAAACGTGTTCCTAGTCGAAGGGTTACGCCACTAATGAGGATATCGGCCTTTCCCATTAAGACTAGCACTTAGTGTATGTGTACTGCATCTCATCAGTAAACGGTATTGTGATATCGGCATGCATAAGTGGGTGCTCGTAAGTTGACGAGTTCACTGAACTCCCTCACCCTAGAAATCTCTAAGTGGTTCCCAATAATCAAGTAGAGATATCTATGGTATAGTTGTACACCATTAGTCCTTATGACCTAGACATCACCGTGACTTCACTAGAGGACCAGCTGTATCGTGACCTGTCCCTGAGTTCCACCGAGGACCATCCCAAGGGCCAGTGTTCGTGCAGTCCGAAATCTAGTGGGAGGTCTGTGCATTGTAGTCGGGGATTCGATCGCTAGAATAGTCTTGGATGTCCTGTGTGTTCTGAAAGTTTGTAATCATTCTAAGTCTCTGGCCAGAGCTGACTAAGTGATGATTAGAGAATTCGATTCTCTAAGTCATGCACGTAAGGATTACAACACTTAGAACGATCGCACCGTCATCGAACATATAAAGAGGTCTCGATGAACCAATGCCTCTAGTTCGATCGGGACATATGAATCGAAGGGACCGTACTGTACGTTAACTATATCTGAAGGTTCTTGCAGGCACTTCATTTGTATCTAGGGAATCATGACGCGTAGTTGCTAGACGCCAATCTTGATTCGTTGGGTGGTTAAGGTGAAACGAGTTTCATCTTAATCGTAACTCAAAAGGGACGAGTTTTGACCACAAAGGGTTGTGGGCCCACGGCTAGCTTACACCTGAACCATCGAGGGTCACACTGCTCGTGCACATGAGATCTTTGAATGAACGGTCAGAGATAAAATAGTTTATCTTTGCATGATTGGATGTCAATATGATTGAGTCCAACATTCATGATTTGGAATTATGAATGAGAATAAGAAAAGGAAAAGAATAGGCGAACGTGTTAGTGAACTTTCTAAATCGGGAAGTTTCCAAATTTAGAAAGTCCACTGAACTAGGGTTTCCACTTTTGGAAAGTTGGAAAATAAGAGATGGCACTCCTAATGACGAGGAAGTTATAATGATTCCGAAAATGCAATCGTTGAAATTTTTCGGTCATTGAATTGAGAGAGACGAGCAAGTAAAGGAACTAACGAGCTTAAGCTGTTGGGCCCAGTCCAACTTAAGCCCGCTAGGGTTTTATGCAAGGGACTATAAATACATGATTTATAGACCTTGCACACACACAACAAACCCTAACCCTAGCGGCCGTCCACCTCTCTCTCTCGCCCCCTCTCCCGCGCGGCCACCTCCGCCGTTGGCACCGCCCCGTCGCCGGAATCGGCCATCCCTTGGCCGATCCATTTCGGTATTCTTTTCTCCTTTCTTTTTCTTCCGTTAATTCTAACTACTTCGTGTCTAGTGCCACGTTTTAGTAGATCGAAGTATACGAGGTGAAATCCGAGAGGAGGAAGATCGTAGATCGAAGAACCAAGGAGCAACGCACGAGCCGAAGCCGCACGCTGCCGCACGCTGCCCCACGCGCCGCCGTGGCCGTACACCGCCGCTGCTGCTGCTCAATTGCTGCCCCGATTCTACGGATTGGTTTCCGTAGTAATCACGACGTGCTAATCGCCCCTACCTCACGCTTCAAGAGGTAAACACACGAAACCCTAGTTTCGTTTTTGAGTTTCGTTTAATCTATGATTTCATGTTTTGCTTTGTATGATTTTATGTGATTATGTGTAATCGATTAAATCATTGCAAGCATGTTATTTGGTTTAAACGCGAGCATGTTAACTATTTTAATTCGGCTGAAATTATTAGCATGTAAATCGTTTTTAATTTCGCTGGAAGCGCAAAGGTACGCAATTAATTGAATTTATTTTATCGGGCATGTTCTTATGTGCTTTAAAGTCGTTTAAATCGCACAAAATTTTTGTTTTCCGCTGCGTATGCGTGCCCGAAACCCAACAGCTTCGTCGCTGCATCTCCCGACTGCACGGATTGGTTTCCATGGCAGTTAGCTTCAATTCGAGAACTCGCCTCACGCTTCGAGAGGTAATTTTTCGGATCCGTTTTTAATTAAATTTTAATTTAATTAGATTAAATTAAATGTTGATATTCGCAGTATGATTTTTCATGAATTACTATATGTGACTGTTGATGTATGATTTGTGATTTACTGCGAGCATGCTACTTGATTTAATTATTGAATAAATTATATGCATGTTGTATTTAATTTCGCTTGAAGCATTAATGTACACAATTAATTGTTATTATCGAGTATGTGTTTATATGATTAAACTTGTTTTTCATATAAAATTTCTGTTTTCCGCTACGAACACGTGCCCAATTCCCAACACGTGTGCCCCTCATTCTTCCTCTTTTGCACACCATCGTCGTCTGCTCACCAATTCAATGAAGCTCTTCTACTGAAATTGAAAACTCTAATGGAGACCAGTTTTTCCTCCGCGCAGCCAAGCCGCATTGATAATGGTAACACATCTCCCTCCTTTTCCTATATAATTTTCTCACATCTACGTTGTCCATTAAAACCACCACTCACCGATGGAGACACTTAGCAGCACACGACGCTGGCGCCGGCTTCCGATTCTCCTTCCGAAGATAAATCATATTTATAACCCGCAATATTTTATTTTAATTCAATAAATTATATTTGTGCAAGTATTTCTTGTTTGTTAAATCGCATATAAGAATTTGTTGTTACAAATTTTGGCACGCCAAGTGGGACATCTCAACCTCTCATCTCTTCTCTCTCTCGAAGATCCTCGAAGTGTTGCAGTGACTGCTCTACGTTCGCAATAAAGACTGCTACTTCGGATTCATCAAGTGTGGGCGTAATTACAAAGAGTATGGCTAAAAAGATGCAAGCATCCTCCGAGACTAGCTCGACGCCCCCAAACAATTGAGAAAGGCTTACTACCTCTTGTCAACACAAGTGCAGAGGTGGAAGGTTCAAAACGAGAGACTTCACAGCCCACGCCTCGTTCAACATCAAGCTACTCAAAGGTGGCATCCGTCATGATAATTGTTAAGTGTATATTTTTACACTTAATCGTACCTTTTAATTAGAGTTTTTGATGTGTTTTAATGATAATTGGTGTTTAAAATGTTGATTTATTGTATTTAAGGTACAAGTTGATGAATTGGATAAATAAAGGGTCAAAACTGCTATTTTGGAGAAAATATGGGCAAAAAGTGAAGAAGTCAAAAATCTGAAGAAATATAGCCCAGGACGGCTGTCTGAGAAATACACTTAAATCTCAGACGGTCGTCTGAGAAACAGAGGCAGTCTCTGCTTTTGAGACGGCCGTCCGAGTTTTAGTACGAAATTCGGGACGGCCGTCCGATATGACGAAAAGGCGCAGTAAAGAAATTTTAATTGCACAAGAAAACTGCCTTCTTCTCCAAGTTTTCCACCCTATGTAAGACCAAGCCAAGCACACAATTGTGGATCCATCTTTTACGCAATTTCAAGAGCAACGAAGCAATAACAAATACGAAGAATTCGAAGATTACAAGCATAATTTATCTTTTCATGAATTATTATTTTGTTTTTACTTTAATATAGCTAATTTCTTTATTTCAAGGTTTTTATTTTGAACCCTATGTGGGATTTATGTACCCAATTTTATGATTTTATGCAAGTTTTAATTATGGATTATTTCTTCTACTTGTTTTATTAAGTTCATGAACTTGATCACCTTATTTGCTTTTATGTTATTGTTAATCGCATGAATCGGAAGATCGGGTTAATAATTAGAACTGTGGTAGAAGAGCCTTTGTGGTATTAACATAGGAATATAGTTAATCTCTTAGGTAGCCATTATTGAGATTTGTGCTTAATGATGTGTTCTAGAATTAATTGCGTAGGAATACAGTGATTGAATCTAGAGTATTAGAATCGTAATTCACAGGGAAGCGGGTTATGATTAATTTAGCATCTCAGGTTAATAATCCGAGTTAATTGCTTGCATAATTGAGGGAGTTGGGGGAGTATGGATCACATAGGGGGGGAGAATAAAATCCTAGGCTTGTTTACTTTGATTAAATCTTCGTTTTAAATTGCTTTCTTGTTTTTGCTTGATTTTTAATTTAGTTTAATTTAGTTACTCTTTTCCAAATTCGACTGTGTAGGGTGGACTTGATAATAATTGCTAGGATTTAGCGTCTAGGATTAAGAAATTAAATATTCTCTGTGGAATCGTTATCCGGACTTAATTGTCCACTAATTGCTAGGACTTAGAGCATGTACAATGGGCTCATTAAAAGCCCTTTTAGTGTCAGACTTTAAGGCTAGGTAAACTTTGGAGATGAAATTGGGCTGCAGTGGAATAATTAGAGGCTCTTGATTGCTCTCCAAATTTGGAGAGTAACTAAAAAGTCATCGCCATAGTTATGGAGCAAGCTAGCAAAGGTATGTGGGCCCATTTATATTTTAATAATATATTTTTATATCTTTTATTTATTCTTTTATTTCTATTCTGTTTAACTTTAATTTATGTATATATTTAAATGATAAATAAAATATTATAAATTTTAAATACTAATTAAATTTAAATTTAATTTTTTTGCTTATCAAAGCGAACAAACGAAAAACAATATTTTAATAAAATTCAATTTTCTAGTATTTGTTAATTTCATATTCTTAATTATTTTTTTTTTATAATAATTGAGTATTTCAACAAATACTATAAAATTGTGTTATGAATATTTATGTCAATTTTATGTTAGTTGTTAAATTTTTATATTATTAATTAGTTTTTATATATTACAAAAAATAAAAAATAAAAAAAATAAACTAACGTAAATCACAACATGATTAAATGATAATTTTGTTTACGTAATTAGTCTAATTTTAAAGTCAAGTAATTATATTAATATTATTAATTAAATATAAAATCTTGAAAATTTAATTTGTACTTTTTTATATTAATAGTGAATATTTTATTATAGTTTAATATTTGGAGAGTCATTTTGGAGAGCAACAAAATATACCCATTGGAGCAATTTTAATTTGGAGAGTGATAAATGTGGGACCCATTTTTTGAGAGTTGATAAAGTGAAGGAAAATGAGTATGTGGCATGTGGACCCCACTCTTTAGAGAGGGTTTTTTTAGCTATTCCATTGTACATGCTCTTAGCGTCTAGCTATTATATTCAATAAATTATATTTTTGCAAGTATTTCTTGTTTGTTTAAATCGCAGATAAGAATTTGTTGTTACAAATTTTAGTCACTAACCAACCGAAACCAAGTCCACGACCAACATCTTAGGCTTCCACTACAACCAGCAGCTAGGCCAGGGGCACTTCAAGACTACATAATCCCAACTCTCGACGGATTCCGCCCGAGCATTCAATATCCACCCATTGAGGCGCACAATTGTGAGATCAAGCAAGGCCTCTTGTCGATGCTCCAAAATAACGGGCTATTTAGTGGATTGGCAGGTGAAGATCCCCATCTTCACATTTTCAATTTTCTAGATACCTGTAATTCCCATCGTCAAAACGGCGTTTCCCAAGAGGCGCTTCAATTAATTCTCTTCAAGCACTCCCTACAAGGAAGAGCTCGCCAGTGGTTGATGTCCCAAGCCCCCAATTATATCTCGTCGTGGCCTCAACTCCTAAACGTTTTCATGAAAGTTTACAGCTCACCAGAGAAGGACGAGAGAATACAACAGGAAATTCAATAATTTCTTCCAAGAGCAAGGCGAGCAATTATACGAGGCATGGGAGAGGTTTAAAACTCTTTTGCGGCGGTGTCCAACACATGGAATGGAGCAATGTCGGCAAATCCACATCTTCTACGAAGGGATTGACGAGAATGCACGAACCGTCTAAGATGCATCAACCGGGGGTAACCTTACGAGTCAATCGATACCGGATGCATTTATTATGTTGGATCAAATTGCACAAAATTGGTTTGCCAAGTCAAGTGAAAGGACGGTTAATGGAGCTAAGAAAGTTCATGGAGTGTTGGAGTTAGATGCAATTATGGCCCTTCAAGCTCAAGTGACCCAAATTGCTCAACAAAATCAACTCCTTCTACAACACATCAAAGCAAATCAACCACAACAAGTTCAAGCCGTTGATTCTCCATGTTGTGAAATTTGCGGTGTAATCGCTCAACTACGTCAACAATGCGTCTCGCCAATTCCAAAATCAAGGGTGGAGATTACAAGGGCAATATGGAGGAAATCAACAAGGCCAAGGATATCAAATACCTCAAGGTCAATTTCAAAATCACGCCTCTCCTCAACAAAGCTATCAAGGAAACAATCCACCGGCCCAAAAATCAAACACGGATGAGATATTGGCCCAATTTATGACCGCTACCCAAGCCTCGCTGCGGAACTTGGAGAATCAGTTCGCTCAATTCACATTGAATCAAGAGAACCATCCGGCAGGAGCATTGCCGTCAAATACAGAAGATCCCGGAAAGCAAAAGTTCGAGACGTGCCAAGCTATCGATTTCAAGATCGAGGAAAATGAAGAAATTCAAATAAAGCCGCAAGTTACTGTAGCCGAATGGGTGGAACCAATCCCATATCCACAAAGATTGCAAACGAAAAAGATCGAGGTCGAGACGTGCCAAGCAGTCACCTTGAAGAATGGTAAGCAATTGGAGGAAGCCCCACGAAAAGAGAAGAGAAATACGGTAATCGAGAAGCGGAAAGTGATTGAGGAAAATGAATCAATTCAAGAAGAACCGCCATCAATAGTGATTGCACGAGCCCCACCAATTCCATATCCTCAAAAGTTTATAAAAAATAAGCTCGATGCCGAATATCAAGGATGTTTGGACAAGTTGAAAGATATCCGCATAAATATTCCTTTCATCGAAGCACTTCAAAAGATGCCAAAGTGGGTAAAATTCCTCAAGGACCTCGTGAGGAAGGGTAAGAAATTGTAAGGGAACAAGATGATCCAACTTACCGAGCAATGCAGTGCAATTCTTACTCGGCCCCTTCCATAAAAACTCGGCGATCCAGGTAAGTTTACTATTCCTTGTACTATATGAGGTAAAAATTTTAGATCGCTCATTGATTTAGGCGCTAGCATTAATCTTATGCCTTATTCCACTTTTAAAAATCTTGGATTAGGAGAAATTGAACCGAAGGCTATAACTCTTCAATTAGCCGATAGATCTTTAGCTTACCAAAAAGGTATTTTAGAGAATGTTCTAGTGAAAGTAAATAAATTTATCTTCACTGCCGATTTCGTTATACTTGATATAGATGAGGATAGGGAGATACCTCTTATCGTAGGGAGGCCGTTTTTAGCCACGTCGAAAACTCTTATTGATTGTGCAAGTGGTGATCTTACAATGACTATGCATGATCAAACAATCAAATTCAATATTTTTTGTGCTAATAAAAATCCATGCGATAATAATGATTGTTTTGCTATTGAGCTTATGGATTTTACAAATCATGAAAAATTCGATATTTTGATCTTGGACAACGGGAAAGCATCTTTGAGTGCAGGAGATGGTGGCGGAAACGAGAATCGGAAGGAGCAAGTTTACTTTGTGGAATCAATTTCAACTCCTCCGAGAGAAAGTCATAAGATTTGGGGTCTTAACGACGATGAGAGTATAAGGAGGATGTTGCCACCCAAAGAATCGAGCAAGCCACGAGAGAAGGATGAGTGAAGCTATTGGGGTCGTAAGGATAAAGTCAAAAATAAATTGCACAAAGGACAATTGGTGTTATTGTGCAAATCTCGTCTTTGGTTATTTCAAAGGAAGCACAAATCAAAGTGGTCGGAGCCGTTCATTGTCCAAGAAATTCTTCCTCATGAGGTAGTCAAGATATAGGAGCGAGATTCAAATCGTACGTTCAACGTGAAGCGGAGCCGGCTCAAACCGTATTGGGAAGCGAGTGAAGATTGCCAAGTGACTTCGGTCACTTTTGCTTGAAAATAAAGAAGCAACATCCGGCTGAAAACTTTATACTTAGCGCTTCTCGGGAGGCAACCCCAGCTTTATTGTTTTTTGTATTTTGCTTTAATTTTATGTTTTGTTTTTACTTTCATAGGCATGCATTCTAATTAATCTATTTGAATTTTAATTTTCTGGGTCGAAAACGTGGTCAGAGGGTCCAGACGGCCTTCCGAAAATCCTAGCAAAATCTTGACGGTCGTCCGAAATCCATAGACTTGAAAATCAAGTCTCTGCTTGCCAGACGGCCGCCCGAAAATACACTCATATCACGGGACGGCCGTCCGAACATATTTCAAGCAAAAAAAAAAAATAAAAAAATAAAAAAAAAAATAAAAAATATTCAAATTTCTTTCCCGCCAATGCTCATACCCCGATGACGACGATTCCGACTAAATCAGGTGTTTTCTATCCTTAAACTTTGTGCCAATTTCGTTGAGGACAACGAAAATTTTAAGTTTGGGGTGAAAAACATGTTTTTGTGTTTATTTGCTTTAGTTTGCATGCTTTAGGTTATTTTATATGTTTTTATTTCTTATTATTTTTGCTTGAGTCGAATGCATAGATGAATTGTGATGATGAGAGATGATCAATGTTTGATGATGAAATTACTTGTTTCGTGTGATAAGGATTAGATGTTGGTTTAGTTTTCGATTCAACGGAACTTAGAAGCGAATTATTGCTAGGAATCACACTTTGTGCATTGCTTTGGTTTAATGTTTTGTATTGTAAATTTGGAGTTAATTTGTGTTAAATCATGCTATGTTCGGTTTTAGAACTCACCTTAGGAAATTTATGATACGAAATATTGAGTAGTGAGTGATTTGGGATATGATTTGGGCCTTCTTTGAACCGTTTGAGCCTTTCAAGCATACTTTTTTATCGAAATTATCCTTAGAACCTTGATTTGAGCCTAGGGGAAAAGATGTTATTTCTTTTAGCCAATGTGTATAAGGTAGAATAGATGGAGATTCTTGAAGAATTACCCCTTGGAGTTCGGTTGGAAAATTTTATAAGGTCCTTCTTTTTCTTCTTCGAAAAAAAAAGAAAAATATATATGTGTCTATAAATATAAAAAAAAAAGAGAAGAAGTAGAGACTGGAAGGGAGAAGTAAGGACTAGTTGTTGAATTATCTTGAAAGCTCGATCCATTGTCTGAAGAGCAAAAGTGGAGACTTTTGAACTCTTAAGAATCGATTTTATTAAAGTCCTTAGAGGCGAATGCATTGTTTCAAACGCCTATCTTTCAAATTTTGGCGTAATCACCTCAATTCAAGAAGAATGGCCACATATGCCCATATTTCCTACATCGAACCAAAGAGCCTAACAATTGAAACCCAAAAAGCCCCAATGATCCCAATAGCTTAATGTTCGATATTAGTAGAGTAGATTAATTTTGTGAGTATTTGGAGTCAAATATGTGCATGTAAGCATAAATTCTTTCTATCTTTAATTTACAAGTATTGGATGCTTGAAGTAATTGTATGATTTGTAGTTTTTGGCAATGGTAAGTGACTAAGTGCTGTTGAATTTTGAGCTTGCGAATGCCTAAGAATTGTTATCTAAATTTCAAGTTCTGAAAACGTGAATTTGATCATTTATCTATGTAATGAGATGTAGTATTTGAGTTATTTGCTTATGAGTAGATCTTGCTTGAGGACTTGCAAAAGTTCAAGTTTGGAGGCGTGTCAAGTGTATATTTTTACACTCAATCGTACATTTTAATTGGAGCTTTGATGTGTTTTAATGATAATTGGTGTTTAAAATGTTGATTTATTATATTTTAGGTACAAATTGATGAATTGGATAAATAAAGGGTCAAAACTGCAATTTTGGAGAAAATATGGGCGAAAAGTGAAGAAGTAAAAAATCTGAATAAATATAGCCCAGACGACCGTCTGAGAAACAGAGGCAGTCTCTGCTTTTGAGACGGTCGTCCGAGTTTTAGTACGAAATTCGGGACGGCCGTCCGAGATGACGAAAATGCGCAGTAAAGGGATTTTAATTGCACAAGGAAACTGCCTTCTTCTCCAAGTTTTCCACCATATACAAGCCCAAGTCAAGCACACAATTGCGGATCCATCTTTTACGCAATTTCAAGAGCAACGAAACAATAACGAAGACGAAGAATTCGAAGATTACAAGCATAATTTATCATTTCATTAATTATTATTTTGTTTTACTTTAATCATGAGTAGCTAATTTCCTTATTTCTAGGATTTTATTTTGAACCTTATGTGGGATTTACGAACCCAATTTTATGATTTTATGCAGGTTTTAATTCCGAATTATTTCTTCTACTTGTTTCATTAAGTGCATGAACTTGATCACCTTATGTGCTTTTATGTTATTATTAATCTCATGAATCGGAAGATCGGGTTAATAATTAGAATTGTGGTAGAAGAGCCTTTGTGGTATTAATATAGGAATATAGTTAATCTCTTAGGTAGCCATTATTGAGATTTGTGCTTCATGATGTGTTCTAGATTTAATTGCGTAGGAATACAATGATTGAATCTAGAGTATTAAAATCTTAAAACACGCAGAAGCGGGTTATGATTAATTTTGCATCTCAGGTTAATAATCCGGGTTAATTGCTTGCATAATTGAGGGAGTTAGGGGATGTATTAATCACATAGGGGGAAGAATAAAATCATAGGCTTGTTTACTTTGATTAAATCTTCGTTTTAAATTACTTTGGTTAAGCTTTTCCAAATTCGATTGTGTAGGGTGGGCTTGATAATAATTGCTAGGATTAGCGTCTAGGATTAAGTAATTAAATATTCTTTGTGGGATCGATATCCGGACTTAATTGTCCACTAATTGCTAGGATTTAGCGTCTGGCCATTATATTCAATAAATTATATTTGTGCAAGAGTATTTCTTGTTTGTTTAAATCGCAGATAAGAATTTGTTGCTACAAATTTTGGCTCACCAAGTGGGACATCTCAACCTCTCATCTCTTCTCTCTCTCGAATATCCTCGAAGTGTTGCAGTGACTGTTCTACGTTCGCAATGAAGACTGCTACTTCAGATTATCAAGTGTTGGCGTAATTACAAGGAGTATGGCTAAAAAGCTGCAAGCATCCTCCGAGACTAGCTCGACGCCCCCAAACCATTGAGAAAGGCTTACGACCTCTTGTCAACACAAGTGCAGAGGTGGAAGGTTCAAAACGAGAGACTTCAGAGCCCACGCCTCGTTCAATATCAAGCTACTCAAAGGTGGCATACGTCATGATAACAAACGCTACAACCATGGAAGAGCAAATTGCAAGTTTAACAAAGGCCATTAAGGGACTCGCAAAGCATGTTCAACAAAGAGATTCTCAAATTGCCAAGTTGATCAACAAGATGGACAAAGTCGATGCTAGTCAAGCTGTGGAGAATCAGATAGAGGCTCAACGCAAAGTCAAGACATCCACAAAGCAACAACTAGTTGAAAATGAGAAGGCTCCACCTCAAGAACTTCAAGTTTCTCCCGAATGGCTGATTCATGTAGATCAAGAGATGACGCTGATCAGTGGAACTATCAAAGACAAGTTGGAAGGAAGCTCGAAGCTACCATCAACCTATGTCAAGCCATACACGCAAAGGAATGATGATCTAAAGATTCCAATGGGCTATGTACCTCCAAAATTTCAACAATTTAATGGCAAAGGCACCCCGAAACATCATGTGGCACACTTCGTTGAGATTTGCAATGATGTCGGGACCTACGGAGATCACCTCATCAAGGAATTCATTCGATCGCTCAAAGATAATGCGTTTGATTGGTACATTGATTTGGGGCAAACTCCATTGATAAATGGAAGCACTTAGAGGAAGAATTTCTCAACCGTTTTTACAGCTCTCGAAGAACAGTCAGCATGATTGACCTCACCAATTCTTGTTTGTCGAAGAATGAACCTCTCATTGACTATATCAACCGTTTGAGAAATTTGAGTCTTAATTGCAAGGATCGACTGTCTGTGACATCAGCTATTGAACTGCGCATCCTGGGAATGCAATGGGGACTCCAATATATCCTTCAAGTAATTCAACCTAAAATATTTGAAGAGTTAGCCACTCGAGGGCATGATATGGAGTTGAGCATACTTGCAAATCAAATTGAAGAACCATCATTCCAAAAGCCGTACCAGCTCAAAGAAGCGCATCCTGAAGAAGAACAAGAAAATCATGGGAATGAGGGCAAGTATTTTGAGGAAGCAACACCCTATGCAATATGGCAAGTCAAATCAAATCAGTACTCCTTGGCATGAGTATAAAAGGTCTACAAACTCAAGTTCAAATCAGCACTCCTTGACACGAGTTTAAAAGGTCTACATGTCCAAATCAAATGAAGTACTCCTTGACACGAGTTTAAAAGGTCTACATGTCCAAATCAAATAAAGTACTCCTTGACAAGAGTTTAAAAGGCCTACAAGTTCAAATCAAATCAAAGCTCCTTGATACGAACATAAACTATATAAATCAAGCTAAGGCTCCTTGGTACGGGCATAAACTATTTATATATACAAATCATGTCAAGGCTTCTTGATACGAGCATAAACTATCCATATACCCAAATCAAGTTAAGGCTCCTTGATACGAGCATAAACTATCTACATATCCAAATCAAGTCAAGGCTCCTTCATACGAGCATAAACTATTTAAATCAAGTCAATGCTCCTTGATACGAACATAACTTATCTACATGTCCAAATCAAGTCTCCTTGATACGAGCATAAACTGTGTATTTCTCCAAATCAAGTCAAGGCTCCCCAATACGACCATAAATTATCTATATATCCAAATCAAGTCAAGGCTCCTTGATACGAGCATAAACTATCTACATATCCAAATCAAGTCAAGGCTCCTCGATACGAGCATAAACTTTCTATATGTCCAATCCAAATTAAGTCTCCTTGATACGAACATAAACTATCTACATATATAAATCAAATCAATGCTCCTTGATACGAGCATAAACTATCGACATGTCCAAGTCGAAATCAAGTCTCCTTGATACGAGCATAAACTATCTACAAATTCAAGTCAAGTGCTCCTTCAAAATGGTTTTAAAGTGCATTTTTCTCTTTATTCACATGAGTAAAAACTGTGCATGACATCCCTCAAAATGATATATTTTAAACTACGTTATGACTTGATCCCTCTATAGGGTACGTAGGCAACTTATACTCTTTCTAAGTTTATTCATGATTTCAAAAGATATATGTGCTTTGCGAGATCAAACTGCAATTGAAGTTGAGAAATTATCGAGACTAATTCACTCCAACACGTATTGTTCGTGAACAAGTCTCGAGGGGGGCAATTGTAGACGCCTAAATTTTAATATATTAATATTATATTAAAATTGAATTCTAAAATTATAATTTGTCTTTCAAAATAAGTCATGGAGATAATTGACATTATCCAAGTTCAAAATCAAATCCGGAGAAGATCAAGTCATCGACTTGACTCCAAACTTCAAAGTTAACAAATATTGTTCTTGAGAGAAGAATCAAATGATTAAATTAGAGCTTGTAACTCGCAATATTTTATTTTAATTCGATAAATTATATTTGTGCAAGTATTTATTGTTTGTTTAAATCGCAGATAAGAATTTGTTGTTACAAAGTTATCAAACCAAAAATAACAAATATCCATAATCATTAATAAAATATAGTTAATAAAAAACCCTAAACATTTTTCTTATGTTTTTTATAATATAGGTTTTTTTATAAGAACGTATACACGGTACATTAGTTGACATTAGGGTATGATTGGTTCAAGGAAAATAGTAGGTAAAATAGTGAAAAAGTGACAGTAAAATAGTTTTCTTGTTTGGATGATAAGTAAATTACTATGGGCTCCTTTGGTTGGAGGGCTTGGATATATAGGTAGGGATGGGATAGTTAATATTGAGATAGGAGTGTTGATAAGTTACACTTAATATGACATTTGATTTGTGGTATTATCTCGGAACTGATAATCACGAGACCAACAATACGCTGTTTTGTGTTGTTGATATAAAGATATTAGTGTGGACCTAATTGGTAATTTTCGTAAATGCCCTTGACATATAAAATAAAATATATCGATTTAACGTCTTCTTTCTCTCCTCTTTTCACAGAACCCCACCCACCTGCAATTCCTGCCATAAATCTCCAACCCTAAATTGGTAATCGGTGAAATATAAATCTGCTATTGTTTCGAGTGAATCCTTGAAATCGTTACACCATGAGTTCTGGCAGTACTAGCTCTCACCGGAAAGCGGGCAACAACAAGTTCAACGGAGTCAAAATAAATCGCGAAATGCCAAAATATTGTGATTGCGGGTACATGGTCGCCGTACAAACTTCATGGACAGACACAAACCCAGGACGACGGTTCGTAGCTTGCCCTCAAATGGGGGTAATTTCTTTTCCCATCAAATCAAAATTACCGGTTTTATTTTAACTAATGAGGTGTATGTATTACTAAACCTTAATGAATGCGATTTTGATGTTGGGCATGTGTTGGGTTCTAAATTAAAACAATACAATGACTATCGCGATTGTTTGTTACTGTTACTAATGTAACTTCTTAAATATTGAACACAATATATTAAGATTTTGGTTCATTAATGAATTATCTGATGTCGTATTAAATGCCTTTTTCTTAAATATTACAATTGAAAATTTCATTGAGCTTACCTGGTGTCGTAATGTAATGAATTATTTTAACATTAGTTCGTATTTGTGTTTGTTCATTTTGATACAATTTATCTGATGCAAATGAACTGAAATTTCAGGTTAATGGTTGTCGTTTTTTTAATTGGTGTGATCCTGAAATGTGCAATAGATCGAAGCAAATTATTCCAGGATTGCTCAAAAGAATAAACTTTTTGGAGGCGCAGATTCCATTGGAAGTCTCCGTCTTGGTTAAGAAAATATCGGATTTGGAATCCCAATTGCAGCAGCAGAGTGATAGGAATGGGGAGATCCGGGTAACTAATACGTCGACCCGTTTAGTTTTTTGGGCGGCTTCGGTATCGATGGCTGCTTTTGTTTTTTATTTCCTGGTATTGTTGTAAGTTTACTTCTTGAACCTAATTTTGACATAGAAGAAATCATCAGTGTACTGGTTAGAATTTTTTTAATTTTATTTTTGTCATAATGCATTACTAATGGTATGTTTACCACTACTTTATATTATTTTGTATCTAATTATGTTGTCTTTTTGTATTGACAAAACAATTGATGGTACCAGCATTTGTATTGTGTATTATGATACAAATATTTCAGATCTGAAATTTTTTGAACACGTCGTACTATGTACTGGATTGAGTTTTAAATGACATATGAAAGGAGAAGAATATGGAATAACAACCATATATTGTAATAAATATAACCATCCGATTGAACATAGTATGATCTACGTCCCCCGCAACGTAATACTTGCAACAAGCTGAAGTACTAGTCGAAAATTCGGAATCTTAGTTCCACTGCTTAAAAACATACTTAAAACAAGAAAATAAGAAAGGTTTTCAAAATAAAGTTGTACTGCATAAACATCATATTATCAGATTCTACAAGTCTATAACATAGACCTAACTATAAAAAACTTCTAGTTACGGGGAGCGATACTGGACTACTTCGAACTGAGCCATGTCACCTACAAATGGAATGAGTGCACGATTTTCCGGAGGAACCTGTTCAGGACCAACAATCTGACCATCATCTCCATCGTGAATGATGACTGGGTTATCACGATGGTATCGGGTAAAACCTCGAAAATTAACTATCGGAGCTTGTTTGTCTTCGAACACATATTTGCATTGTTCGTACAACCGAAATCCATTCACCCTAAAAGCCCTCTCCTCTTCCGTCTCCTACAAATGGAATGCATGATTAATGGGTAATTATCTTGATTAACAATATATTAAAAGAACATATGAATTTTTTTAGAAAATCTTAAACGACGGTCCAAATGCCACAAACTCCTATCCAATGTCACCTTTTCTTTCGAGCGTATGAACGTCACACCGTCTTGCGCAATGTATCGCTTAAATGCTAAGAAACGTTTTTGGAACCATTACATTCTCCATTATCAACCTCCTCAAAGTTTCTTGAGAAATGATAGTTCATTGTCATAATAACTTCGAAGAGGAGGTCTTTGTACGCTTCTTCGTTTTGCAACGTATCCACGGAGCGTGCAAATCTGGCAGCGGCATTCATTAGGCAGTCATCGAATGAAACGGGCCACGCCATTGTGTTCATCCTTGCCAAGTGAACCTGATTACGGGTCTCGGTCTCGACATGACACCTAAACAATGGAAAAAACATTAGTTTTATGAAACATTAAACCAAAAGAAGATGAAGAAATATATATTTTTTGTCGCTAAAATAAAAAAATATACTCAAACCTTACAAAGTTGATGACAACAAAGAGGGGAATTTTTGTGTATCCAAATGTGTACGCAGGCTAAACAAATTGTGCCCAACATAAATGGTCTCTTAAAGGAATTTAATGGAAAAAAGTAAAGACATTGATTGGTTGAACCACTCGGTCACATTCGCCGGTTGACGTACACTTCAATACAATGAATTTGTAGTGGGTGTTTAATGCATGTTAATAAATTCATCCTGAAATGAATTGATATATCACTGTTCACCGTGAGAGGTTAATGCGCACCTACCCATTGACTCTTCGAATTCTTTCCTTCTTTCTTCAAGAATAATTTAAGATCCTCCGAGTTGTCATAGTAGTGGTAGTTGTACCTGTTGGGTGCTAAATACCAACACGCAAGTGCACGTATCGCAAAAAAGTAGTAAAAGTGGACTCGTGAGAGTCGGATGTCGATCCCACAGGGAATACTCAAATTATCTAATTCCAAGTACCAAATTCTAACAATTATGATTTTTATCCAGCCTACGCAAAGTTGTCAAATTTAATCAATTAAATAATTTAACTAATTAAGAAAGCATATAACATGGGAAAATATCAATTAAAACGGACCTAGGATTTTATCTTCCCCTATGCATGAATTGTTCACCCAAAACCCCTCAATTATGAAATATATGATTCATGATTATTAACCTGAGACACTAATTTACTCATAACCCGCTGTCGCGTGTATTATGAGTCTATTATTCATAAACGATTCACTATATGTCTATGCAAATCAATTATAAATAAAGCATTAACTAACAAGTCTCGTAAATGGCTACCTAAGGTGATATTTGTATGTCTACGACACCACATGCAATTGACACACTCATCCGGTGAAAACTACTCGAAGGCTCTTCTACCCACCGTCTAATTATCAAAATAGCTTTGTCGAGTAATTCCCAATAATCACAGATAAAGCACATAAATTGATCAAGTTCAGGCACTAACAATCATAACAAATAGAAGAAATAATCATAAAATCATAATTGCATAATCTCAAGAAAACGGGTTCACCATCCCCACATAGGGTTCCAACAAAATCCTAGATTAAAAACTTAGCTACTCATAACGAAAAACATAATAAAAATATAAAAAGACATAGATTAAGAAAAGATAGAATAAAGAAGAATTGTGATGAAGATTTGTCAATTCCCCGTCTTCGATTCTTCGTTCTCTCGCTCCTCTCGCTCCAAGATTGTGTTCAAAAGTCCCTCTAATTCGTGCTTGGTTTGGGCTTAAATAGATGTCCCAACTTGGTAGATGATTTTAGGTTTCCTTGTGTGATTAAAAGTCCAAAATTGTCTCCAGCGTGTGTTGGCACGACCGCGCGAAAATCAGTGCAATTATCACACGGCCGCGCGAGAATCGCCGAAACCTTCTGCCCAATTCTGCATTTGGCACGGTCGTCCCATTTTTAGGTGTAAATTTGGGACGGCCGTCCCGTGCCAATTTCTTCAGATTTTTTATTATTTCACTTTTGGCCCATATTTTCTCTAAAATTGCAGTTTTGACCCCAAACTTTTCCAATTCTTCAATTTATACCTAAAATACAATAAATCAACTTTTTAAGCACCAATTATCGTTAAATCACACCAAAAGCTCAAATAAAAAGGTACGATAAAGTATAAAAATATATACTTAACACACCCCCAAACTTGATCTTTTGTTTGTCCTCAAGCAAAAACTAGCAACTTTCACAGCAACACTCTCAACAAATGCCTCTCATCACATAGATTAATGGTCAACTTTCATTTTTTCGGAACTTGCAATTATCATGACAATTCTCAAATATTTACAAGCTCGTAATTCAAAGATACGTATTCACTCGCCATTGCTAAAAACCACAAACCATGCTATCGCTTCAAGTATCCCATATTTGTACATATATTAAAATTGGAGAAAATTTATACTTACATAATAATATTCAACTCCAAAGACTCACCAAATTTCTTTACTCGGCTAGTATCAAATAATTGAGCTATTGGGATCATTGGGACTTTTTGGCTTTTAAATGTTGGGCTTTTTGGTTCGAGGTAGGAGATATGGGTATAGGTGGCTATGCTTCTTGAATTGGGGTGATTACGCCAAATTTTGAAAGATAGGCGTTTGAAACAATGAATTCACCTCAAAGGACTTTAATTAACTCGATTCTTAAGAGTTCAAAAGTCTCCACTTTTGCTCTTAAGACAATGGATCGAGCTTTCAAAACAACTCAACAACTAGTCCTTACTTCCCCTTCTAGTCTCTTCTTCTTTTTTTTCTTTCTCCTTTTTATTATTTTTTTTATTATTTTTTTTTTCTCTTTTTTTTTTTTTTTTTTTTTTTTTTTTTTTGGTAGAGGAATAAGAAGGACCTTATAAAATTTTCCAACCGAACTCCAAAGGGTAATTTTTCAAGAATCTCCATTTATTCTACCTTATACACATTGGCTAAAAGAAAGATCACCGTTTCTCCAAGGCTCAATCAAGGTTCGAATGATAAAAATTTAAAGGTAGGCTTGAAAGGCTCAAACGGTTCAAAGATGGCCCAAATTACTTCCCAAATTGCTCAACAATTTAATATTTCACTTTTGTAAATTCCTAAGGCAAGTTCTAAAACCGAATAGCATATGATATAGCATAAATTAATTCCACGTTTTAAAACACAAAACTTTCAACCAAAGCAAGGCATAATTCGTGATTCCTAACAATGACTCCTTCGTACGACACTTTGAATTAAAAGCTCACCAAAATTCAATCACAGTCAAGATAAAGCAAGCAATTTCAACATTAAACATCAACCATCTTTCATCATCATGATTCATCGAAGCATTTATCTCAACACATATTTTTTTTCTTTTTCGAAAGCAATAAATAAACTAAAATAACAAAAAAAAAAAAAATCCTAAGGCATGCAAACTAAAAAATTAAAGCACATATAAGCAAGTAATTATCCACCCCCAAACTTAAAATTTACATTGCCCTCAATGTAATTAGCACGAAGTTTAAGGATAGAATACACCTGAATTAGTCGTCTTGGCCATGTCCGGGCTGCTCTTCACCCTTGCCTTTACTATGCTTTTGTTACGTGTCGCACGGCCGTATGAGTTTTTGAACTGTTTTCCGCACGGCCGTGCGAAACTTGAATTCTGGGCAGTAGCCTATTGTTTCCCACACGTCCGTGCTGGATTCGAGCCCTTTTTTGGTGCGGCCGTGTGAAGTGCAAAATTGCACTTTGACCCCTGAAAATAAAAAATAAAAAAAAAATTGCTTATTTCATTAGTTTGCATGCTTATAAAATAAATAAATAAATTAAAACAAGAAACATAAATAATAAAAAAAACAAACGAAAATCTCGGGTTGCCTCCCGAGAAGCGCTAAGTTTATAGTCTTCAGCCAGACTTTGTTCCTTCTCTTCAATTCCTTAGCTTTCGAACCCATCTCCGTACTTCCTTTTGGAGAAAGTCTTGAATAAATGGGTTGATCCGATTCTTCTTTCGACTGGTTCGCTTAGGAATTCCCTTGAATTTATTCTTCTTGATGTCATGAAGCTTGCCAACATCGTCTTTTATCACAGTGTTTTGAGTAGGTGCTGTAACCAACTCAACTTTTTTCTTTTGTTCTCCTACTTGCACATTAGTATCCAATTTTTTTTTTAAATCATGTAATTTAACAGGAAAAAGTTTAGAATCACTTACCTCATCAAGAAGATAACATCCATTAGCCGTAATAGGCTTTTCATCCACCCAGTACACCTTGAAGATCACTATTTCGTCCCCCACACTCATTCTTAGCTCTCTCTTTCCTACATCAATAATTGACCTACCGGTCGCTAAGAAGGGGCATCCTAAGATAAGGGGAATATTTTCATCTTTCTCTATGTCTAGTACTAGAAAATCGGCCGGGAGTATAAACTTATCTACCTTGACCAATACATCATCCACTATACCTAAAGGGTGAGTAAAAGATCTATCGGCTAGCTGCAAGGTCACGGAAGTGGGCTTAATTTCTCCTAAATTCAATTTCTCATAAATTGATAAAGGCATTAAATTTACGCTCGCCCCTTAATCACACAACGCCCGCCCAAAATACCTAGTACCTATTGTGCATGGAATGGTACAACTCCCCGGATCTCTAAGCTTCGGTGGAATTTTATTTGCAAGGATCGCACTACTTTGCTCATTGAGGTCTACAATTGCTGCACATTCCGGAAGCCTCATCTTCTTCGACACAAGTTCTTTTATAAACTTAACCCAATTCGGCATATGCGTAAGTGCCTCAACAAAAGGAATATTAACATGCAACTTTTTAAGATAATCCAAAAATAACTGAAATTGCATATCAAGCTTAGATTTTTGAAAACGTTGAGGGAAAGGTACCTTGGGAGTAGGTTCACTTACCGTGATCTTTGTGTTGCTTGGCCCGATCTCGGTTTTTTCCTTAGGCTCCTCTACAATAGGCGGTGGTGCAATGGACCTTTTAGGACCTTCCTCTAATTGCCTCCCATTTCGCAAGGTTACTGCATTGCACTGCTCGATGTTGCTCTTTCGAGGATCTTTCGTATTCGACGGCAGTGCTCCCGACGGCCTCGCGTTTAGTTGGGTTGCAAGTTGACCCATTTGTGTCTCAAGGTTCTGAATGGATGCTTGAGTCGACGTCATGATTTTTTCTAAGATGTCAGCGAGGTCAACTCCTTGGGGTGGAGCTTGAGGCGGATTTTGGAATCCGGGAGCTGGCCTTTGTCCTTGCTGATTTCCTCCCCATCCAAAGTTGGGGTGATCTTTCCATCCCGGATTATAAGTGTTGGAGTACGGGTTCCTCTGTTGTCGGTTGGTGTCATTCACGTAATTTAGAGACTCCGTTTCTTCTAAGCATCGGTCCGGACCTTGGATTGCATGGACTTGCTGAGTCTGCAAAGCTGCTACTTGCTTTGATAGTTTTTCTAACTGGGCGGTGATTGCGGTGACCCCGTCTAACTCCAAAATTCCGCCCGTCTTTATGGCTTCGCTATTTGACCGGTCTGATGCCCGCATGTATTTATTTTTAGCGATTCGCTCCAAAAGTTCGTTTGCTTCGTCATAGGTCAAGCTCATGAACATACCGCCAGCTGCTGAATCGAGCACCGTTCTTGAATTATCTTGCAATCCGTCATAAAATATTTGAAGTTGCCGCCACTCTTGAAGACCATGATTGGGGCATTTCCGAATTAATTGTTTGAACCGCTCCCACGTCTCGAATAACGCTTCACCGACATCTTGTATGAAATTTTGTATTTCTCTACGGATTCTCTCAGTTTTTGTTGGGGAGTTGTATGTGTTCATGAAGAGTTGTGCTAGTTGGGGCCAAGATGAGATGGAGTGCGGTGCACGAGTTTGTAACCATTCTCGGGCTGCTCCTTGCAAAGAGTGCTTGAAAAGGCGGAGTTGCAGTGCTACAGGGGATACTCCGTTCATCTTGTGCGAATCACACGTTTCGAGAAAGTTGACCAAGTGGAGATGCGGATCTTCATGAGCTAATCCGCTGAACAACCCATTGTTTTGGAGCATAGTAAGGAGTCCCGCTCTAATTTCGAAATTATTGGCTTCAATGGGGGGCTGCTGGATGCTTGATTGAAACCCATTGAGTGTTGGAACGGTGTACTCATGCAATGCTGGTTGACGAGGTGGTGGATTAATTAGCTGACGTTGCTCTTGCTCGTTGACGATCTCTCATGCCGCATTCGGTAAGCGCCCTTGGTCATCTCCCCTACGATTATTCTCTTCTTCCATTCGCATAAAAAGTACCTAAACAAAAATAATAAAAATAAAATAAGCAAATAAAATTATAAAATAAAATAAATAAAACGGTTGAAGTAAGAAAAATTGCTTAAATTTGATATTAGAATAAATAGATAATATAGTCGTATTCCCCGGCAACGGCGCCAAAAACTTGTTGGGTGCTAAATACCAACACGCAAGTGCACGTATCGCAAACAAGTAGTAAAAGTGGACTCGTGAGAGTCGGATGTCGATCCCACAGGGAATACTCAAATTATCTAATTCCAAGTACCAAATTCTAACAATTATGATTTTTATCCAGCCTACGCAAAGTTGTCAAATTTAATCAATTAAATAATTAAACTAATTAAGAAAGCAAATAACACGGGAAAATATCAATTAAAACGGACCTAGGATTTTATCTTCCCCCTATGCAAGAATTGTTCACCCAAAACCCCTCAATTATGAAATATATGATTCATGATTATTAACCCGAGACACTAATTTACTCATAACTCGCTGTCGCGTGTATTATGAGTCTATTATTCATAAACGATTCACTATATGTCTATGCAAATCAATTATAAATAAAGCATTAACTAACAAGTCTCGTAAATGGCTACCTAAGGTGATATCTGTATGTCTACGACACCACATGCAATTGACACACTCATCCGGTGAAAACTACTCGAAGGCTCTTCTACCTACCGTCTAATTATCAAAATAGCTTTGTCGAGTCAATCCCAATAATCACAGATAAAGCACATAAATTGATCAAGTTCATGCACTAACAATCATAACAAATAGAAGAAATAATCATAAAATCATAATTGCATAATCTCAAGAAAACGGGTTCACCATCCCCACATAGGGTTCCAACAAAATCCTAGATTAAAAACTTAGCTACTCACGAAAAACATAATAAAAATATAAAAAGACATAGATTAAGAAAATATAGAATAAAGAAGAATTGTGATGAAGATTTGTCAATTCCCCGTCTTCGATTCTTCGTTCTCTCGCTCCTCTCGCTCCAAGATTGTGTTCAAAAGTCCCTCTAATTCGTGCTTGGTTTGGGCTTAAATAGATGTCCCAACTTGGTAGATGATTTTAGGTTTCCTTGTGTGATTAAAAGTCCAAAATTGTCTCCAGCGTGTGTTGGCACGACCGCGCGAAAATCAGTGCAATTCTCACACGGCCGCGCGAGAATCGCCGAAACCTTCTGCCCAATTTCTGCATTTGGCACGGCCGTCCCATTGTTAGGTGTAAATTTGGGACGGCCGTCCCGTGCCAATTTCATCAGATTTTTGATTATTTCCCTTTTGGCCCATATTTTCTCCAAAATTGCAGTTTTGACCCCAAACTTTTCCAATTCTTTAATTTATACCTAAAATACAATAAATCAACTTTTTAAGCACCAATTATCGTTAAATCACACCAAAAGCTCAAATAAAAAGGTACGATAAAGTATAAAAATATATACTTAACAGTACCCCTGCAAATTCCATTAAACCCTCCTTTTTTTTTTATTAAAAGACGTCACAAATGACAATCGAAAGACAAGGATGGGATCGAAAGACATGATAATTAATGGCATAACTCCACTGCACCTCATGAAAATATTGTGTTAACAAATTCCATTCAGAATAGTGCTACCGAAATCGTATACATTAAGGCCCTTACCTAACTGCAGTTATGACCTATTTTATTTACTTATATATGACGAGTGTGTGTATGACAAATGAAATAAACTCACTGCTTAAGTCCAAAGATATAGCTTGCATGGATCCAAAGAAGAAACCAATTTGTAGGCAAGAAGATTTTCTGTACGAGTTACAATGGAGTGATGCAATCGATGCCTATTTCATCGAGTTATTGAGTTTGGAATCAAATCTTGGCAACTTCGACCGTAATGGGAAAAATACTCTTGCCCTGTTGAGTTGTCAAGAGGCGATTCAGCACAAGTTCGACAAGTGGTTCTCGTACAAGCATTTAACTAAGAAGATGAGGTATGCGTTTCATTGGATATTGTCACAGGAAGGGGTAGCATACAATACAACAACTAACATCATCTCTGCATCCAAAGATGTGTGGAATCATATATTAAAGGTTTGCATCTAAGAAAATTTACTTAGTCTTTTTTTGCTAATGAAGATACCATAATTAAAGTTTTTATTGTTTACAGACCTGTCATTATGCCGGAGCTCACAACCCCGTTGGTGAACTAAGGTATGACGCCCTGAAGTGTATCTTCGTAAGTGACCCCTGACGGTGAAGAGATTATCATTTTTTCTTCCGATGAGGATGAGTCAAAAAGTAATCACGAAAGGAATAGCGGCGGTGTACCAGATGCAATTGAAGCGGACCGATTTGGTGTCAATGCTCATGCATTTGACCTATTGGCTGAACAAGAGTTTGTAAATGTTGTCCCTAACGACCCCAACACGGTCATCAACATATCTTCCGGTGTGTCGGGCGATGTTGATTTTGATATGATGCATTACCTAAACTATGTATTCGATTCCGAGGGTTCAAGGGACACCGAATTAAGCACGACCAACTCACGCTTTGTGGATGAACCTTACGCAAAGGGTAGTTCTGTGTTGCGATCAAGGGATGATTGTGTAAACAAATTCATGCCTTTCAGTACTCCAAAGAGCTCGACTGCTTCAATAAAGCCACCGTTGGGATCATTTTCTACCCCCGAAAATAATTGAATGTGAAGGTTTAGCGTTATTGGGTTTTCTATATGAAAAAGGACATGATTTTTTACTTTTAATTATAAGATATGTTTGTTTTGTGCATGTGCCATAGGTTACTTGCTTATGTTATAAAATAGTACTTCTAGCCAATATGTATTTTATGTAATATATTTGCATTAACTCTTTCATTTCCTTGTTATTGTGGGTTGGCAAACTGATGTTTGTTTTGGTTTTTCATGCACTACTGTAATGATGGAGTGATGTTTATCCTAATTAATTCCTTAATGTTAAATATTTTATGTGGTATGGTCTCTGTTAGTGCTATGTGTATGGAATCGAATTTTAATTGCTTCGTTTTTACAATTAAAGACACATTACCGTATACAGTTAAAAAAATGTAGCAACACATTGAAATATTTGGGGAAAATTTAGTGGTGTGTCATCAAAAGTTGGGTCAAATTTAATGTCGTACCTTAATACAATTCACCACAAGCATCAAAATACAAATAGATCATTACAATAATATGTCATATTAAAATCCAAATAACCTTTTAATAACGCCCTTCTAAGATCAATTCCACTATATTTGCTTTGTGTTCCTCACTCAAACAGAAGAATATGTCTAGGTCTTTTCTATTGTCACAAATTCTGGAAGTGACTTTGAGCCTTTCCTCGAAAGTGAGATGTTGCAAGTTTTCTAGGGCATCAAACACTTGTTTCCGTGCAATAGACACATCTTTCTCGAAACCCATACGACTAACAAGTTCATTCATTTGGGACTCCATTTCAATGTAGCCACTATCAATGGCGTCAACACGTGGCCGCTTCTTGGTTTTGGATTTAGATTTTGCAGAAGTTGCTTCGTCAACACGGTTGAAAGACATGTATTGAGAATAATTATCGGCATTTGAAGGATCCACTTGTGGGACGTATTCATCATCGTTGGAACAAGGTTCTTTCCCTTTCGAATTGGTGACCAAATCATTGATGGCTTCGACAAACGTTTCAGCATGTTCACCTGTTGCACGATCTTTTTCAAAGACCGTAGTCGAGTCTTTGTAAAATGGCCATGATTTGTACCTCATGGAACGGGCATTAGCATCCGTCTTAATAAACATGGCAAAAATGAAAGACTTTAAAATGCATAAAATAAAATTAGTGCATTCAAACCAAGAATTTATAAAAAGGATTTAATAGTGTGATCTACCTTTACGTATTTTTGCCAAACTTGTTCGTCAATGACTTCTATGGTGTTGTTTGTTTCATTCCAACCAAATCCCGACCTCGATAACATTGTACTTAACGAAGCATAATGTTTTTTCCACACGTGTATCTTAGAATGGATATGTGGGGATGCTTTGAGGTCGGTACCGGGAAATTTTTGTACCATATACTGTTCAAGAGTTCCTAGAAACCCAGTTTTAAAATCATTTTCACATTTCCATCCTCTCGAAAAAATATCTTTCAAGCCTAATATTAAAGTCTGCTCTTCAACAACTATCCAACTACGTCTGTTATTGATGACACCATTCTTATTAATTGTACCTTTTTTCGAACCAGCAGTAGATTCCATGGTTCCTGAATTTTTCGACGTCAAAATGTTTAGAAAGTTAAGTCTTACAAATAAACATGCAATTAAACAAGTACAGTGCACCAAATGTAACAAGTCTTACAACACATACATTTTCCCGTCTCGGAAAACAAATAAAATAAACTAAACAATTAAACTGAACAACAAGCACCACATTGAAATATTTGTTTAACGCGAAATTAGCCAGTCATTATACATGTTCATTGCAATTGTATTCCGCCACGTGGTCCATTCTTCTAAAGTTTCAACCGTATTAATATGGTCTTCTCCACTAATTATGCCTGGATTTTTACGGGAAAAATCATCTAATGTTTCTTCTTCGGGATCAAAGTCATTCGTTGTTCGTATGAAATTATGTAAGAGACAACAAGCCATTATTATCCTATTTTGAACTTTGATGGGATAATATGAGGAACTTCGTAGAACGGCCCATCGTGACTTCAAAAGACCGAATTTCCTCTCGATAATGTTTCTTGCCTTTGCATGTTTCATGTTAAAAAATTCTCGGGGCATTTGGACCTTGATCGTAAGCATCAAGATGGTACCTAGTACCTCTGTAAGGTGCTAAAAACCCTTCACCATTCGTGTAACCATTATCAACCAAATAGTAATTACCTGTGGCATAGTACACGAGTTTACTACAACTAAAAGAGTCTAATTCGGTGGGGAATGAATGGAATTGTAATTAAATATTTACGTTGTTACCCTATATATACAAACATACCCGTGGGGACCCGTAAACCATTGTCTCTACTCACTGCGTCCCGAAGAATTCTACTATCTGCTGCGGAACCTTCCCACCCAGTTAGTAAGTAAATAAAATTCATATTGTCATCGCAAACGGCTAACACATTCAATGACACATTGCCCTTGCGATTCCTATATCTTGGTTTATCAAGACAAGGTACACGACAATCTATATACGTTCCATCTAGCGCACCAAGACAACCCTAACATTTGATTGATGATGAGGACAATGATTTAAAACAATTTTAAGTGAAAATTATAATATGAAAGTTATTGCAGTCAATATACAATTAGTACCTTAAAGTATGAAAAACGCTCGTTGTCTGAATTTTCGCCAACCGGCTTAGGGGCTATTAAAAGCATTTCGTGTAACTTCAACAAAGCTACAAGTACCTGATTAAAATGCTTGCTAACAGTGTACCTTGATCAATTGAAATGACTTTTAACAACAACATTTTTGGTGTGATGAGCCAAAATTTGAAGAAACATTGCAACTTGCTTGGGTACGGTAACATTCCTATTTGGTCTAAGACCACCAACATTTTCTAAAACATAACACATACGATAGAAGGTTTGTATATTCATTCTAAGATTATCACGACATGCAACATCGTTCAACCCAACTATAGAACGCAAATAACCGAGTTGTGAAGGTGTTCTTCCTATCATACTATAAGTTCGATTATTGCTATGCAAAGACCTCAAACGATGACGCTTAAATTTGGGAAAAATATGCATCGACATTAAGAAGAAAATCCTCAGGTTAAACCTTAGTTGATGCAGGACAACTATTATTTCTTCTTCTCGGTTTGACAAAGCCATCCTAAGCCAACAAGTTCCTACAAAATGTATTCACAAATTTGTTTAAGCAAAATATCCCAATCGTGATTCCTGCAGCACGTTTACATAACACAACGTGCGCATTACAAAGAACACCAAACTCTCAAATAATATGGAAAAATAACCAAATATAGGAACACACTGCAGTCATTATATCCAGACATAAAAAAAAACAGAGAGATGAACACAAATAAATTGAAACACATTTCGCAAACGTACAATACATAGTAGTAAATATAAATTAAACGAGTATTACCAGATAATAAACATTCGGAGGACCCAAATGATACATGTACCAATTGGGTTCGTACCTGTATCCTTCACTCAAAATCTATTGATGAGAATGTCCGATCTACAATTCTGCGAAACCCTGATGGACTCTCTTCAAGAACGAAACCCTAATTATGTTTGATATTAAATTGCGAGCTAGATTTAAACGTGGGAGACGACGAAGTGAATGATGGCAACAAATAATTAAAAAAATGCAAAGAACCTGAAATTTCATATTTCCTTTCTGCAAATGTTGGTGCAAACCTACACTGTACGAACCATTCCTAGTGCTGCCAGGGTGTAGCTGAACAGGAAGCTTAGATTGAGCGAAATATGGAGAATTTGAAAAGAACAGGTGGGGCTGGGTAAAATTAGGGCAGCAAAGCAACGGGGAATTTGAGAAGAAAGTTGGTTTACATATGTAATATATTTGTAAATATTTCATTTCTTAAGGGCAACATAGACATTTTACTCTATACTCAGATGTAGGGATTATCACGTGTTACTTAGTCAAGCCAAAATCGGCTTGACAAATAATAACTCAATTGCTTGATAAAACATGTGGGACCACTTATCACGAGAGCTTCTAACAGCTAAACCAAATAACGTATAATGAGGGACTATTCGTCCCATCAAGCATAATAACTCGAACCAAAGAGGCCCTATGTAAAACAATTTCATGGAAAATGTGGAAAAAAATTGTACTAAAACAAGGGAATGTAAAACAATTTCATGCAAAATGTGGAAAAACAATTGTACTAAAACAAGGGAAATGAGTTTCCCTAAAAAAAGATGAGAAAAATGTGTCATTCTACCACTCTCTATCTATTTTTCTTCTCTCTCATATCTTTCTCTCTCCTCGGCCACCCCTCATCTTCTCTCTCTTATGTCTCTCTCTCCCTTTTTTTAATTAAAATGCATTAATAAGGAAATGAAAAGATATATTTACACATATAAAATGTCCATCTTATTTTATATTTTGCTTTATTCCCTACATGACACTCTTTTTGGGTTAGAATTATTTTAAAATTAAAAAAATATCTATTTTTTTATTAGAATTTAATTTGAAATAAAAATGTTCCAAACAAAGCCTTAGTTTTTAATAACAAATCATTTTTATATTCATTTTCATTGGTATTTTTCTCTATTATTTTCCCTCCAGAACCAAACATAACTAAGGAAAATAATTTTCCTCAAAATTATTTTCATCACCATTTTTCTTAGGAACCAAACACAATTGTGATTCCAAATGTCTTTGATTTCTTTTTCCTTTGAATTTTCAATTTCCTCATTTTGAAATCCATGAACCAATGAGAGCCTTAGATTGCAATGCATTAATGAAATACAAATTGAAACACATATTCAAAATAGGCAAAATGAGTTTTTTAGTCCTGTAAGTTTGTTAATTGAGAGGTTTAGTCCACCATGTTTCAAAATCACAATTTTAGTCCTGTAAGTTACGAAAGTTGAGAATTTTGGTCCTATGATCTGCTATAACAGGTAATGTGATGGTTGGTTGAATGAGTTGACATTTAAAATATAAAAATAAATAGATTAAAAATAAATTAGGTGATGTGGCTAATGTGTTGGACAATTTTAGAGGGAAATAAAATATACCATCAAATTATTTTTTTATTTGATGAATGAAATAAGCATTTTCGTAGTAACTATTGTTTAATTAATATTTCATAGTTTTCAATTGATAAAAATAGTAATTAACTATATTTTATTACTCGTTATGGATATTTGTTTTATGTGTGGGGGCTCTAGAATACTTTTTTGGTGCATTTAATTTAATAGAGTTTTGAATATATATTATTATTTTTTTGGTTAATTCGTAAATGTGTATCTGATTTCTTCTACTAATTATGATTGTGCATGTCATTTAACTTTACAACAAGGTTTTATAAAAGATTTTTTTATTCCGATTTTATGTTGAATTTGATTGTTGGTTCAATTTCATTATAATCACTAAGTATAGATTTGTAAAAAAAAATGAAATATTTAGATAAATATGAATTTAATTACTATTTTTATCAAATAGAAACTAAGAAATATTAATTAAACATTAGTTAATCTTATTTCCTTCATAAAAATATAGTTGTAGATTTTATTCAATGGGTTTATTGTGGTTCTTTATTGCAAATATAAAAAAAATTAAATATATAAATTAATAATTAATATGTTAAAATTTCGTCAGTATTTTGATGAATTTGATATTGAGGATCAACATTTTCTCCAAAAACATCCAACTCATTAACCACATCACCTAATTTATTTTTAATCTATTTATTTTTATATTTTAAATGCCAACTCATTCAACCAACCATCACATTGCTTGTTAAAGCAAGTCATAGGACGAAAATTCTCAACTTTTGTAACTTACAGGACTAAAATTCTGATTTTGAAACATGGTGGACTAAAACTCTCAACTAGCAAACTTACAAGACTAAAAAACTCATTTTTCCTTCAAAATATAGGGTTAATTACAAAATGGCCCATGACAAAGGTACTTAATTAAAAGAGGGACTTCCAACTTTTTTGTCTTTAAAATAAATATAGCTCATTCAAACTTATTTGCAAATAAGGAAAATCATTTTATATATACCAAAATTACCCCCAATTCATTGAAACCCAATTCAACTCCAATTTCATGATTTACACCCCCAATTTAGCCCAATTTCATCAATTAACCAATGTTAACCCTAATTTTAATTTTGACCCCAATTTTGACCCGCCACCACCGGAGACCGCTGGTCGCCCCGTTGACCGCCGCACTCCGGCGTTGACTTTTTTTTTTATAATTTTGTTTTTTCTTAAAAAAAATATTTTAATTAATATTACTGTCTTGGCTACTAAATTACTGTCTCCAGCAGTTATTTAACTGTCGGAGACAGTAATTTAACTGTTAATCGACTTTTTTTTTTCTTCAAAAATATTTTAATTAATATTACTGTCTTTGTTGCTAAATTACTGTCTCCAGCAGTTATTTAACTGTCGGAGACATTAATTTAACTTTTAAAATTGACTTTTTTTTTTAATATTTTAATTAATATTACTGTATTTGTTGCTAAATTACTGTCTCCATCAGTTATTTAACCGTCGGAGACAGTAATTTAACTGTAAATTGACTTTTTTATTCTTAATTTTTTTTTAAAATTAATATTACTGTATTTGTTGCTAAATTAGTGTCTCCAACAGTTATTTAACTGTCGGAGACAGCAATTTAACTGTTAATTAACTTTTTCATTTTTTTTGAAAAAAAATTTCTTAAATTTTTTTTAATTAATATTACTGCATTGACTGCTAATTTACTGTCTCTAACAGTAATTTAACAGTCTTAGACAATAATATTACTCTTCGGCAATATAATATTCATAATATTACTGTCTCAAACAGTAATATTACTGTCTGAGACAGTAATTAGTAGCCAAAACTGTAATATTATTTAAAATATTTTTTTCTAAGAAAAAAAATTCAAAAAAATTCAAAGAAAAAAAAAGTCAACATCGGAGACCGGCGGTCAACGGTGGTTGACCGGCCGGAAAAATATTTCAGGAAAAGAAAAGTTTTCAAAAAAAAAAAGTCAACGCTGGAATCTGGCCGGAAAAAAAAAAATTCCAGAAAAAAAATTATTTTCTGAAAAAAAAAATATTTTGGGGGTTAATGTGATATATTTGTTTAAATTCATGGTCAATGTGTAATATTAAAGAAATTAGAGCATAATGGATGGAATTGATAAGAATTATATTATGGAGGGTATTTTAAGCTAAAGACATGAGAATGGTTTTAATTGAGAGACTGTTTTTTTTTTTGTTAACTAATGTGCATTTAAGTCCCATGTGATGGGCTTTTTTCTTTTGCCCAAAATATATAACTCCATTCATCCATTTAATATATATATATATATATATATATATATATATATATATATATATATATATATATATATATATATATATATATATATATAGTCCCAGTTAGTCCAGTCACTTTCAGTGCGCTGTTGACATGAAATAAGAACAACAAAGTTTCTGTCCGTTGGTACTTTACCTTTATTCTCAAAACGGTTTCCAGAAAATTCTAAAATTTAAAATGTTTGTATAAGGAGAGAATATTTCTTTGAAGCATTGTATTAATACCGTTGCATGCATCCTAACAAATTAATGCGAATTAAATGATTTATTGTTATTATTTCACCATTAATGCCAATTCTTGAAAATATTTCTGTTACCGAAATTAGTTAATTCTCTATTTAACTTTTGCTACCAATAATATAATGGGGTAATATGCTATAAGTCCCTCAAAGCAAACCTAATTTGGACTAAATAACAAGTCAAAATCCAATCTTTTAATTAAATCCTTAATTTGAAACAATATAGGATATACATCCCTAATTATTTTTTTATCCCTATATTGCCCTTATACCTTAAATATTTTGACCTACATATTACGTTTCTTTTCTTGTAGCAGATTTATTTCTTTTTCTTCTTCTCTTTTTCTTTTTCTCTTTCGTTTATCTGCCCCTCCTCTCTCTCTCTCTCTCTCTCTCTCTCCCTTTCTCGGCCGATCTCTATATAGCTATTCTCTCTTTTTTTTTATTTTTTTTTTTATTTTTTTTTTGTTGAGACACGAATACTGTGCCGGAGATGCAACAGGGGGTGGATGCGGATCTGCCGGAGGCGGCGGAGGAGATGACGGAGTGGGTACCGGAGTGGCGGTGAATCTATTATGGCGGTGGATCTGAAGGCGGCGACGATCTGGGTAGCGGAGTCGGAATCGTTTTTGGGAAGAGATGAGTCCAAGTATGTGAGTTGAATGAACATGGTAGTGGCCGGTTATGTGGGGATGGTTATCGGAGGCGGTGGCTATGGCGTTGGCGGCGATGGTGCCAGATCTAGGGTTTCATAATGAATAAAGGCGGCTATGTGGTGGCAGATCTAGGGTTTCGTAGTGAATAAAGGCGGATATGGTGGCTAGGGTTAGGTGGCTGCAAGTGGCGGCGCGCGGCTGCTAGGTAGGGTTTGTGACGGCGGAAGTTATTTTTGCTTTTAGGGTTTTGGAACAGTAAACCGTAGTAGACCATAGTACACCGTAGTACACCATAGTGTAGCATAGTACACCATAGTACACCATAGTATTTCATAGTCTACTATAATATTCACAACAGATAAAATTTTAAAAAAATATATGTAAATTGAATAAAAACACGATTTTTTTTTATAATTTTAAATATTATGTACGAAAAAAAAGATTTTTTTATGTTTTTTATAATAGTGTAAAAATGATATAATTAAATTTTTATAATAATGAAAACAATACGACATGGAAAAAAATGTGTTCTATGTAAAAAGGAATAATAAAAAATGCTAGATGCAAAAATAAAAATATTAAATGCCGAATTAATAATGATAAATACAGTTTAAATATTATTTGATGTAGATTTAATTTTTTATTGTGAAGGGCATTTTTGGAATGAAATTTATAAAGGATGTGAAGCAAAAGTTTAGTTAGACTTGTCATTTAGTTCTAATAAGTTTTGTCACTAGGGACTTATATCTTAAGACCCTAATATAATTATCGTTTCAAGAAATTCAAATCTCAAAATATTGAGAAGGGTTTCTAAGATGAAAATGTTATCTACATCTGTGTTTCTCTTACTGCCACAAATAATAAATAAATAATGAAAATGGACACTCCTTGTTTTGAATTCAAAGTTGCAAAATTTTTAATATTCTATTAGGAAAATAAATAACATATAAAATGAAAGCAAATCTGGACAGATAATAAATGTCCAAACAACGCATGTATCTTTACAATTCGTAGATGATGAGGAAACACGGCAATAACGCACGCGAGTCAAACACATGTAACTCAGTACCATTTTCAACACTCACTGAGTCGTACCCAACTCGATTATCTACCAACGAGCCAAATCCGAGTTGCTCACAAACCCGACCCGCTATGACCCGGCAAACCAGCATAGCCCACCTCCCTCTTCCTCTTCCACCGCCGGCTTTGTCATGAGCAACTCCACTTCCCGAATATGTACAAACTGCCGCACCAGCTTTGCTACCACCATAGTTGGCCCACGCGCCGCAGCCAACCTCGTACGCGCCGAGGCAGTAGAATCTCATGACCTCATTCCCGTCGGCTACACACCGCGCGTGGTCCTGAACGCCGTCCACTATGTCGGCGGAGATCACCCAGCTGGATTTGACCCGTTCCCGGTACTCCTCGAACCGGGTCAGGGTCCGGGTCAGATTCTGGATCTTAAACACCATTTCAACATGACCGGAGAAACTTTTGTCCCCCCAGCTGGTGTGAAAGATTATCTCCACCACATTACGCGAAGGGTGTCCTTGAGGAAGCTCCGTGAGCGAAGGAAACAAAGAAACGGCGCTGCTGGACCGGGTTCGGATCGTTGGCAGCTGGTGCGGGTCAGGTTCGTTTTTATTTGAATCAGGTCGTTTAAACGGCGGCGTTTGTGGCCGTTTGGGTTTTGATGGTATGGTGGTTTCAACTACATCTTTGAGACTCTGAACGCGGTTTTTGCAGTGGGATAATAATAATAATGAATGGTTATGGTCAACGACGACGTCGTCCAGTGCTTTTGACTTGCATTGCAATGACTTCATCCATCTTCTCGCCATTTTTTTCTAGCTTTTAGACCGCTCTCTCTCTCTCTCTCTCTCTCTCTCTCTCTCTTTATTCACTTTCTCTCTCAAGACTCAATATATACGTATTTAGACGTATCTATGCTCGTAAATGCGTATGAATATATGATTTAATGTGACTTGATACTCATAAACGTTGTGTGTTTATTGTGTGTGTGTGAAAAAGAGAGAGAGAGAGAGAGAGAGAGTCTTGAGCTGGAAAAGAAGAAATGGAGAAGACATGGCATGGCGCGAAAATAAGATAGGAGAACGAGGTTATTACTAAAATACCCCTGCCAGTACATGAGAATTACCCACGTGGTAACAAAATCCCGAATCCATTAATACGCACTGGAAGTAGAAGATTTTATTAATGATTATGAGTGGGGGAAAATGGAAAGGTTTGAGAAAAAGCTTAATTATGAGTTAGGTCTTTAATTAGATCATCGTTTCTCGTGGATTTTTATATGATTGTACTCCCTCCTTCCCCCAATATTTGACGTTTTGGCATGAATTACTTTTTCCAAATTATTTGACGTTCTCTATTTTCAATAGAGAATTCATATTTTATTTCCTGTTTTACCCTTAACATTAATTATTGTAACTTCTAATTTTTCCAGTCAATTTATCTTTGTTCAATAAGCATTCAATGTAAAGGTAATTATTGAAAGGAAATTAAGAAGTCACAACTCACAAATAAGAATCAATCTGACGGCAATACAAAAAAGTGAAGAGGCAAAAATGAAGAGTGAAAAAAAAAGAGTTGAAAATTTTATGAATGTTGAAGATTCTATGAATTCAGATATAGAACCTTTGTTGGAATTATTTCCATGCAAGAAACCTTTAAGAGATTTTGACTTGAATGTGGTGGGAGATTGTGGATTTGATTTGAACAAATTTCCTGATGAAGGAGAAGAATCTTTTGAGGATGAAGAAATTAATAAAATAGTGAGAATAATGCTGAAAATTTATCTACCAAATTTTTATTAAAGTGTGATTAGTCAATCCCCCTTCCATTTTTTTCTTTCTTTTTTACAGGCCATTTCGTGAAGAAGAGGAAGGAGGAAATGCTGCATGTTCACTTTCTTTTATGTTTTGTTGTTGTGCATGGTATTTATCATAATTTAATATTTTAATAATATTGGACCATTTACTGGGGAAGTATATCAGATTCTATTTTATCTTTTGTACATTTATCTCTCATTTATTTTTTTCTTTCTCCATTTCTTATAAATAATTTAAAAACCAATCTGCATACTCATGGATTAAATTTTTTTACACAGTACTATTAATCACCATCAGAAAATAAATAAATTACACTGTACTGGTAAAACATATAATATTGTAATCACCATCGAAAATAAAAATTTAACCTATATACCTAAGAACATCTTGAACTAATTCAAGATCGCATTTCATTCGAGTAGGAAGCCGCCCCTCTCTTTCTAACGTTGCTTTTTTAATATGCGGCATCTTGTACTTTTGAGAACCTCTTACTCGCATAATCTCTATCATGCACAATTGCAATGTAAGAAATATACGATTGGACTTGATTGCCGGAAAAGTTTCAAATGCATGCACAACTGCATTGACAAGCTGATCGACCGTTTTAGGCGACTCCTTGTATTGTATTGATTGAATAGCTCTAAAAAATCCAAGGTCTAGAACATTCAAATCTGGAGAGTTTGGAGGTTGACGCATCAAACGAATATCAAAACCATCTCGTGTTGCAGCTAGACGAAACTCCTCATCATTATGATCGATATGTGTTCTTGCATTGTCTTGTTGAATAAATATTGGACATCTTGAATCACCTCTTGGCCATTTTTGCTTGATTGCAGGTATGACCTTTTCAATAAAGTATGACCTTATAACGTTTTTATTCACTGAAGATATTGCCTTTGTCTCGAGTGTACCGGCAACTCTATTTATACTAGTTCTTTTAGCAGCTTCTTGCGTAACAAGAGGGAATACACCAATTTTTCCAGAGAAAAGCTCATTTCCTTGTTCATCAAACCTTGGTCGGGCAATAGCAACTAAAAACATGACCTTTGCAATGAAATTCTTACTTTTACAAGTGCGCAACGGATCTTCTTCGTCGGGTAATAAGTAGTAATGCTCTGATTTCTTTGTCATGTTGAACCACTTCTCGTCGATATGAACAATGTTATACATCCCGTTGAAAATTGGATCATGTTGAATGCTAGCGCTATCAAGCATAGACAAACAGAATTTCAATCGAGATATTTTATTTTCTTCATTTAAAAATGGCTTTATAGAATTTGAATGGCGTCGTATTTCTCTTGATTGTAGACGCCTAAACAGTGTGCTCTTCGACGTGTTTAAAGAGTGAGCAAAAGACTGCAATGTTGTGCGTTTATGTAAAGGGACCGCTCGGATTTGATCATCGCTTATTTGTATTCTCTTGCGACCACAATTTTTTGTCCTTCTATGAGATACATCATCACACGTACCATTATTTGATTGCCGCCAAATGCGTTGAATAGTTCGTATCGAAACATCGAATTGTGTTGCCACCATTTTTGTCGCCCCTTTCGGCAATTTTCCGTTAAAACTTTTCTGTTGTAGCAAATTATATACGGCTCTACGCTCATTATTGTGTAAATGTTTTACGTTTCGTGACTGTAACGATGCTCCATTAGCATTCCCAGTATTTATGTTTTCATCTATTTATAGAATTGCAAATAAAGAAAAATAGAAAAGGCATGAGGACATGACACATAAGTTTCGTAAGACATATTGATAAAATAAAATAAAAATACCTGTAGTGAATTCATCTTCCAAGGATGTTTGCAGTCCCATATCCAATGGTACATCATTTTCAACAGATGGAGTAGCATTTAGGTCTAAAATTGGAGAATGTAGATTGATATTTACATCATCTACAAATTCTAAAGCAGCCAAATTTAAATCTGGCAAACTCATTGATTCGTGCTCTTGTCTTTCACTCTCATTACTTATATGAAAAAGTGATACCTCTGTATTTAGATCTATTTCGATTAAAGGTTCTCCCATTTTTTTAATCATAGAAATTAAAGCAAATCCTTAATTTTTATAGAACAATTTTGGTGGGAAATACATGTATTTGGTTTGATTGAAATTTTAAATTTTATTTTATGGAGGGTGATTGAAAATTTCAAATTTGATTTCTAGATGTGATTGCAATTTGAGTTTTAAAATTTTGTTCATCTTCATCACTGGTTTAGTAATGTAATGGAATAAATAATGTGTTAATTGAATTTTAATTTTAGTTGAGATTAAAAGATTATAGAGACACGTAAGAAAATAGAGAAAATGATGGGAATAAGTTTTACACGGTTAATGAGTCAATAAGAAAATTAATAGCCAATTAAGAAGAGAGAGAACTAGATAAAAGGGCAGTTTCGGTTTTTCCTATCAAATTAATGACTAGTTAATGGAATTCTTAATCCATGTGCAACTAACTTAAACGTCAAATATTGGGGGAAGGAGGGAGTATTTTTTTCAATTAATATTTGGCTGCGGCTATATGTAATACTCATTCCACTTGTGTAAGACCAAATTAAAGAAAGATTCCAAAAGATTCTATTTTATTAAGATGGAATGATAAGTATGCCCATAAATTAAATTGGTTTTTTTTCCTCATGTAAGACCAAACACAAATAATGAGAAAAATACAAAAATTGACACCAAGGTGTCGAAAAACTATGTTACAAATCGACACTTAAGCGTCGAATTTCATAGGTAACAATCGACATTGACATGTCGAATTTATAGCACAAATTCAAATGTCGAATTTTATACCTCAAAATCGACATCTAAATGTCGAATTTTATACCTCAAAATCGACATCTAAATGTCGATTTTTACCTGTAAAATTCGACCTGTACATGTCGAATTCGTTTGCGCGGGATTTTTTTTGGAAAATCGATATTCTAGCTAAAAAACCCATAAATGCATACATTCTTGGGTTCTTCCATCGTAGAATCTTCTATTTTGATGTCTTCTGACTCCATACTTGCCATCTTTGTAAGATTTGTTGAGTTTTGATGATTTTGAATTTCTAGGTTTTGTGGGTTAATGGAGGAGGAAGGAGAAACGTCTTGTGGGTTTTGGAAGATGGAGAAGATGAGAGTTGGTCTTGTGGTTTTGTGGTCCTGTGATAGGGTTTTTTGTGTTTTTGAATTTTTGGTCTTGCATATTTGGAATTTTATATTTGGAATTTTTTATTTTTTTATTAAAAAGGGTATTATAGCATTTATACATTGAAAATTTTAATTTGGTCTTGCACAAGTAGAATTAGTCTTGCATATAGCCGCAGCCTTAATATTTTTGTATTTTTTTATGTATTGGCGGATTTGATAGTGATATCCAACTTTAATTAGGATCATGTGCGTGAAATATATTTAGGCTGCGTTTGACAGAATTAAGCGCTGAACACTGAATACTGAATACACGACTGAATGGTTAAGATCAGTATCTGAATACTGAATACAAAATAATTGAGTTTGTTTGATAACTTAAAATTTATTGTATCTGAATAATGTAATTTTACTATGTTATCCTTCAAAGTATTGAACATATATTTATTCACTAATAGAATCATCAATAAGATCTAAATAGAAAAATATAATTATGACGATTGTAATATTATATTATATTTATGGCAACTTACGACCACTCCTGAGTTAATGTCAAATTTCATACCGTTTAGCGTTTGGTTCAATAAATAACTAAATTACCAAATATATATATATATATATATATTAAATATATATGTATTCAATTCGATTTGATCGGTTTACCGACCAAATGAATACCCCTAGGTAAATTTGGCATCGTAAGGGTGGACATGTAAGACGATACATAGTTGAGAGGGGTGGTTGTAATTATGCAAACAAATGGATTTTTTTCGTATTTATACCTTACCTTAGGGAGTGGGCCGTAATTTGCCCATTATATTTATTTGGAAAAGGAAAAAAAAAACTGTAAACTAAATTCTATAATTCTGAAAATAAATTTGTAAAATTTAAACATAAATTTGGTGGAGATTTATTGGATGAAGGTGATGGTAGTGGTAAATAGATAAATTGATTATTTGGTTTTGAACATGACGACCAACAAAGAATTTAATGGGGATACTTTTGTCTAATTTTTATTCAGTCCATCACTGAATCATTAAGTCCCAACTATTTTACTGAATCGATAAGCAGTAGATGGTTCCGGTCAGAGTTGCATAACAAACACTCTTAATTAGTCCGTCTCTTACCGAATCAGAAGCTAAGTGCATTCAGAGCTCATTAAGAGCCAATCAAACAGAGCCTTAATTTATGGTATTAGAAAACTTCATGCCACAAGAATTATGGTACACTAATTTCTGGTACTGTTAATTTTTTTTAGGGGCTTTGATATTGGTCCTAAGTGACAAAATTTATAAGAACTAAATAACAAATCTAATTAAATATTTGCTTCACATCCTTCGTTAGTTAAATTCATTCAAAAAATGCTCTTTCCCTACAAAATTCGAAATTTACCTTAGGTAAACTCAAACTGCATTTATAATTTTTTTTACTCTGAATTTAATATTTTTTCATTTTTCCGTCTAACATTTTTAAATTTTATTTTTGTAGTATACCGGTAGTTCCTTTTTTTTTCTTTCGTTATTTTAGCATTTTATACACTATTATAAAAAAATTCTTTTTTTTACGTAACATTCAAAATTATATATATATATATATATATATATATATATATTTTTATTTTTTATTTTTTATTTTTTATCTTCTATCAATACATGTAGTTATCTACAATCACTGTAGTCATTATCATGCTTGTAGGCATCTAAATTTGAGTTTTACTTCATCGGATATTGTCTGGCTATTTATATATGGATGTTCATATACAGTACATCAACTTGTAGTATACTACGGTGTACTATGGTAACTATGGTGTACTATTCCAAACCCTAGCCGCGAACCCTAGCAGTCGACGCAGCCGCCGTGAAACCCTCGCAACCAACAATTGCAGCCACCGCACCCGTAGTCACCTACCTTCTTTTGAAAGCCCTAGATCTGGAATTTTGAACCCTAATGTGTGCCTCCACGCAATCGTTGCCCTAAGTACGTTCTCAATAACCTTTAACAAATTGAATAAAAATAACAAATTAGATCTAAACCAAGCCAGAACTGTTTAAAATAAATCAATAAAAACATATGCAATTAGTCAAAATATACTTTTAATCACAGATCTATACAAAAAAATGAAGAAAATTAGCAAATCTTTATAAAAAAGAATAAGAAAAACCTGCTCCCTCCGCCATACAACACCCCACCGCTGCCGCCTCCACCACTACTTCCTCCGTCGCTACCCTCCTGCTCTCTTGGTCGCCGACCTGTGTTCTTGATCGAGAAGTAAGATAGAGATGTAAGAGAAAAAGAGATAGAGAGAGAGATTGACATACAAAAGACTAGAGATAGGGGGAAAGAGAGAAAAGGAGAGAGAAGACGAAAGAAGAGAAATAAATCTGAGATGAGAAATGTGATATATGTAAGTTATACGATTTAAGGTATAAGAGCAAGATAGGGATTAAAAAAAAATTAGGGATGTGGGTAATATATTATTTCAAACTAGGGATTTAATTAAAAAAATGAATTTTGACTTGTCATTTAGTTCAAATTAGGTTTGATTTGAGGGACTCATAGCATATTAAACCTTTTTTTTAATTGTACATTTGGTAGATTGTGATCTATGATTCTCCTCTATATGTGTATGTGGCGAACCCAAGATTCCAGTCAAGGTGTTTGGAATTTAATATAATAAAAATTATAACAAACATAAAATATGTAGAAAACAAATACACCCCTTTTTAGGAGTGTGCACGGGTCATAAACCTGTGCGTTCTAGCAAAACTCGCCCTCCTCTCGTTAACTAATGGTTCTTGATTTTAAGGAATCAAATTTGTGGGTTTTCGACGAATTTATGATAGACGGGTCGATGGTAGGACCCAATCTTCACGGGTCGAAACCCATCACTCATCACAATTATATATATATATATATATATATATATATATATATATATATATATATATATATATATATATATATATATATATATATATATATATATATATATATATAAACAATGTTGGGGGGACGGGTTTCACGGGTATTTAAACAATGTTAATTCGTCTTAGACTAAACCCGCTGATCTTCTCCATTTTAGGACCCAATCCTATTGATGGATCTATCAGTCCGGTCCTAGTAGGGCTATTTTTACCGAGTTTGACGGGTTCAACGGGTTGATGGGTCCGACTTGGTCACCCCTACCCCTTTTATATAAAATAAATAAATTCAGTTTATCCTTTGATGAAGTGATACGAACCTCGCAGAACTTGTTACGAGACCCTAATATCTTACGCGCAAGCAAGATCGGAACGTCCAAAGAAAGGACTCAATTGGCGGAATTCGTAACATTGACCCCGTAGCTATAGAGAGCTAGAAACCAATATTATCAAGATGAAAGTATTGACCCCGTGATTATTATGAATCAGAAACCAACACTATATCACTAAGAATAGTTCACAAGAATCCACTCGCAAAATATCCAGAAGAGTTGTTGAAGAACAACGAAGGAGAATTTTAATCTCTCAAATTAATGCTTAAAAATCGTCTGAATAATAATGAACCTAAAATAACATATTTATAAGTGTCAAAGAGACCTAATCTAACAAGGAAAATAAATCATAATAACTTATCTATTATAAGGAAATAACGAAATTAACTAAATCTAGTCCAAATGGGACTCTAAATAGCAAGAAATAAATTGTCCAATAATAAAATACGAAAATTAATAATAAGCATCTTTTCCAAGTCACGTCTTCTCGGCTGGATGACTAGACGGGCTCAAGTCCTTGAGCTCGGCTTGCTTCACAATCTAGCCCGATAATTCGCTCCAATTAAGTTCAGCTAGGATCGAACTAGACTTCTTCAATTCTTCCTTTCGGAGCTCGTGTTCTACTAAGATAAGCATGGCTGCTTCAATGCGCTTGGCCCGAGCTCGCGTAATCGGTCCTCTTGGCACATGCAGCTCGTCCAAGTCATCAACTCTTTCATCCAGCTCGGCACTACCTCGCGTAATTGGCTGGATCGCATCATCCTCCCCCTCTTGAAAAGGATTCTTCCTCGAATCTGAACATACATCAAACGGAGATAGGTCAGAAACATTAAATGTCGAACTAACTTCATACTCACTTGGAAGGTCGATCTTATAAGCATTATCGTTAATCTTTTCCAGCACTTGGAAATGTCCATCTCCTCGTGGCTTAAGTTGTGAACATTCACTTATTGGGAAACCTTTCCTTTCGAAAATAAACCCAAACCCATTCTCCTTGCTGAAAGGCAAGGTGCTTTCGCCCCTTATTAGCTCGGTTCGCAACTTGCTCATTTCTCTTCACAATGTGCTCGCGTGCTTCTTCATGGATTTTCTTCACTAACTCAGCCTACGCTTCCCATCTAGACTAGAAATCTCATAAACAGGTAAAGGCAACAAATCCAAAGGAGTTAGCGGATTAAAACCATAAACAATCTCAAAAGGTGAAAACTTTGTAGAAGAATGCAACGATCTATTATACGCGAATTCAATAAAAAGAATACATTCCTCCAATGACTTTAGGTTTCTTTTAAGAACAACTCGCAATAACATACCTAAAGTTTGATTAACTACCTCGGTTTGACCATCGGTTTGTGGATGACAAGTAGTAGAAAAGAGTAAACTCGTACCAAACTTAGCCCACAAAACACGCCAAAAATGACTAGGGAATTTAACATCCCTATCACTAACAATAGTACGAGGTACCCCATGCAATCACACTACTTCGCTAAAGAATAAATTTTGCTACATGCGTAGCATCATAAGTTTTATGACATGGAATGAAGTGTGCCATTTTAGAAAAACAATCTACCACAAAAAAAATAGCATCTCGACCTTTACTAGACTTCGGCAACCCTAAAACAAAATCCATTGATACATCGGTCCAAGGGTGATTAGGAACAGGTAATGGCATATATAATACATGTGGTTTAGCCCTAGATTTAGCTTGCCTACATGTTAGATACTTCGAACAGACCCTCTCAACATCTCGCTTCATACACGGCCAGAAGAAATGTTCTTTTAAAATATCTAATGTTTTAGAAACACCAAAATGCCCCATTAAACCACCTCCACGTGACTCTCGCACAAGTAATTCACGAAGCGAACAATTAGGCATGCAAAGTTTGTTATCCCTAAACAAATAATCATAATATTGTAGAATTTTTCAGAAGTTCATTTTTGACATGCAGAAAATATATTAGCAAAATCATGATCGTTCACGTACAGCTCGTTAACATGCTCAAAACCTAAGAATTTAGCACTAAGGGTCGACACGAGAACATACCTACGAGATAGTGCATCAGCTACGACATTATCTTTACCTTGTTTGTACTGTATCACAAAAGGTAATATCTCGATAAACTCCACCCACCGAGCATGTCTTCGGTTCAACTTGCCTCGAACCCTTAAGATGCTTTAGAAACTCGTGATCTGTGTGGATTATGAATTCCTTAGACCACAAGTAATGTTGTCAAGTATCCAAAGCTCGCACCAACGCATAGAGCTCTTTGTCATAGGTCGAGTATTTCAAGGCTGCGCCATTGAGCTTCTCGCTGAAATAAGCGATAGGTCACTTGTCTTGCATAAGCACTGCACCAATACCAATTCCATAATCATCATATTCGATTTCAAAAGTTTTAGAAAAGTCTGGTAAGAGTAATAAAGGAGCAAAACTTAGCTTATATTTCCAAGTGTGAAATGCATTCTCTTGCGCCTCGCTCGCCCCACTTGAAGCCAACCTCCTTCTTGATCACCTCGGTCAAAGGTGCTGCAATTGTGCTGAAGTTCGGTACAAATCTGTTGGGATGTGAAGCCTAGGAGTAAATGAAAATTCGCAAGAGGTTCTAGATTAGCCGGTTTTAATTTTATTAACATGCTTTGATTAGATTCGTTTAAAGCGGAATAAATCTAATCTAGCAACTTACAATTTACGCGAGCATATTCGTTTCTATCTTCGGTGCACGAACGAGGATCCACACCAAGCCTTCAATCCTCGAAAAAATGCTGTCCAGAAATTTACAGCCCTCTTCGTTCACCTATATCTCCGATATGGTTGATTTGATGGAGAAACCCTTCGGCTGTATTATAATATTATGGGTTGGAAAGCTACTTTATAAATTTCAAGCCTATCGGATGAACGGTTGATTTATGGTGAATTTCTTCGCAAAACTGCTCAAAAATTTCGGGAATAATAGTTTGCTCTAAAAACCTATAATCTTCTATTGTATATCCCGGATTAATAATTATTCCACAATGGTGGACTTGTACTTGAAGACATCTAAATCTATAATCGAGAAACCTAGAGAGAAAATAAGAAGAGAAAAAATATAGAACCCCTGTAAATTTTCTCTTCCAACTTGAAATATAGAGCCCCTGTAAATATCTTGTTGGTGTTGGATTTTGTTCCACAATTTCTATACTTTGCAACCAATGAAGTTTGGAGACTCCATTGGAGATGCCCTGAGGAACAAGTTTGGAGATTTTGCAAAAAAATGAAAATATAGAGCCTCTCTAAATTTCTTGTTGGTGTTGAACTTTTTTCCACAATATCTATATTTTGCAGTCCCGTGGAGTTTGGTTACTCCATCGATATTTCCCTAAGGGCAACTCCAATGAAGTAATCAAATCGAGTCTCTAAAATCTGTTTTAGAGACCCATATAGAGACTTGGAGAACGGTAGAGTCTGTAAAAAAAAAACTAATTCCACAGTAAGGGGCTCTATAAATTTGAGTCTCTATATTATGTTATGAATTACTTTATATCGTAATTTGATTAAATGATCAAATTTTATTAAAATAAAAAAAAGTTACGTAATTTAATTTTGTAGAATCTACACCCGGTGAAATACATTATTTTAATAAGTAACTATTTGTAAATTTTCCTTCAAATAATATTAGTTTTAATTATAGTATTTCATATTGTAATGATTATATATATAAGGCCAAATGTCATTTGTAATCCCTTAAGTATATATTTCGTCTCATTTACAATTTATTTTTTTAATGCATCAATTCATCCCTCACTTCCTACTATTATCTCAAATTCATCATTTGTTAATTGTTCCGTTAGCAACTAATAGAACTTTACGTCAGAAAAATGGGAAGTTTCTTATTTTAAGTGTATCTTATCTTATATATTAAAAGGAAGATATTTTGATTATAACCCTAGACCTAACTAGGGACAAATTTGTCAATTACTATTTCAACAGTTTTTTTTTTTTTTTTTTGAAAATTATTTCAGCAGTTTTTTTTCCATTTGATTCGATCAATTATTTTGTAATTTTGTTTTTCCGTCCAATATCTTTATTTTCTTATTTTCTTGATTTTTTTATTAGGTACACGATAATTTCCTACTTCCCTGCATATCAGTTACACGTTCTGCCACCATCGGAGAACAAAACACAGCACTCACAAAAACCGCTATAGAACTGAACAATAAATTCGGATGAAGAGCTACAAACGAGCAAAAGTATGCAAAACTATATTACTTTTAGCGCAAGTAGGAAGTCAGTTTTTATTTTCAGCGAGCTTTTTACGAGGCCTGCAAATTTCTTTTGTTCGTTTCAAAAAAATCATATGCTATATGTTGTTTTACTTCTACCAGTTTGTTTTTGTGCTTCATCATGTTTCTATTGAATTTATTTTACAGCCTGTTGCCATGTTTTGCAGGATCAAATTAATATATAACAAACATAGGTAGTTTTTACTATCCTAAAACTACTACCTTTATTGCTTTGTATTATGATGTGCGTGGGTTCATATAATATATATAATATACAACTCTGTTTGTTGCTCTTTTTATTGCTGTGTAGATGCGATTTTTATAAATATTTCATCCAATACTGCAATATAGGAACTTTGATCTTCATATAGTTTATTTCTTCGCTAATTTATTGAGATTGCAATTGCAGGTTTTTCACTTCTTTTGAAAGTAAAGAGCTAATAAGAAGTCTCAAAGTATTCTTGAGGAATGTTTGAAGTTATTGCTATTTTATTTTGGCCTTACTATAACAGATTATTATAGTTTCTCCAGTTGTGGAGATGTTTTATGAATATGCCTAGAAGGTAGCTTCTATCTTGAGGATTCTAGATGAGAAAAAGAGAAATTAAATACAAGAAAAATGAGTTTTAACCACATTAATTTGACAACATGCAGGTAAAGTGTGTTGTAGTATTACATATTTCACAAGACGCTTTAAAAACATGTTGTTATTGTTAATTAAAAGTATTTGACAAGACGATTATTGAGAACGTTGTTAGAGTGACACACGACAACATACATTTGCACCTTGTAATATTTGTTTCACAAGACAACATGTAATTGCATCGTGTGATTATTAATTATTTACAGAACAGATGTCCGCAAGTTGTAAATTTATAATCTTATAAAAAAAGGAAATTGTAAATTTATAAGTTAAAAAAATTATTTATTTAATAAAGAAAATAAAATTCACGTAATTTAACTCACTCCCTCTCGCCTCCACCACTTCCAATTCCACCATCGTTCCTTGCTCTCTTCATCGGCCACAACTACGAGAAACCATAACCTCCACTTCCACGTCGTCCTACTCAGGTAATGTCTCTCTCAATCAGACCTTCTATTTGTAGATCTATAATTTTCGATTGATGCTCAAACCCTATTTAGGGATTTTAATTTTTTTTTTTCTAAAATTGAATCGAAGTGTTCTTTGGATTTATTTTTCTAATTAACTTAGGGTTTCTCGTGAAAATTTATCGCAGTAGTGTAAAAATCCCCAAGTTTGTGCTCTTCGGTATTGATAATACAGATGGTATATATGGTTTATTTTTTCTGTGTATTGAAAAGTGAGGCTTATTATAGAGTAACTATTTCTGTTGCAGGTGCGAGAACCCATTTCTCAAGCAATGCTGCCTTATTTTTGCTTGTATGATTGGGGTTAATATATATTCTTAAAATGTCCCTTTATTAGCTCGGCAAGAGTGAATTCTTTTATGAAGACTAGCTTTCCAACGGGCAAAGGGTACCATTCATTCCTAACATTCCGGTTGTTGGTCAATAGTGACAGACTCAAACAGCCGGTACACTTTCCAGCTCGCAACGGCTCAAACTGGTGGGGGCTCTCTCTATTTGCTTGCAATGCCGGCTCCTTAGTTGATGTAAAATACACTGTGGTTTGTTTAATTTCTCTAAGTTTTAGTTTTTGTGTTGGTAAAATTCATTTATAGACTATGAACTTGATGGATAACTTCTTTTTTTTTTTGCAGGTGTTACCTAGTTAGAACTTAAAAATGAATGTATGCTACAATACGTATGAGGTCAGAGAAATAGATGCATAAGTTCGATGCTGCAAACGCTAAAATCTTTGTATTGTTGGAATTCTATTTAATCAATTATGTCATTTTGCATGCTTTAATGTTGAATTGTCTAGTATATGAGTAAAAATATCAGTCAAAATTGGAGCATCTTAAATTATATTTTTAATAATGTCTTGTTTGATTGTCTATTTTGTTCTTTAATTTATTCTTTCGTCTTGGAAGTTATCAAGTGAGCAGGGGTTGATTTCCTTTTTTTTTCTTCATTATTTGATAAAATTCTGTAACACCCTGCCTTTCCGGTAAAATGATGTTATTTTATTTTACCAACTCTATGTGCATATTTGTGAAATTAGAATTTTAATAATTCTTGCATGATTAGTATTTACGTGAATTAGATAATTATGTGAATTATGTGCTTAGGTAATATTTCGAGATATATGTCGAAATATATTATTTTCATGAATTAGGATTTTTGCATATGAATTTAAATGAGCATTTCATCATATTTATGCATGCACAACATTTTAGAAAAAAATGAATTTTCTCATGCATTTTAGGATTTTTAATTTATTTAGAAAATTTGAAAATCCTCCCCACATTTCTTGAATTTTCGGACACCACACTCACACACACACATGATTTTTAAATTTGCATATTAATTAGTATTAAACATGCATTAGTGTGGTTGTACTTTGAGCATAGAAAGAAATACCCAAGCCTAGCCCCCTACTTTATAGACTAGGCATGCTTTTCACTCCACTTTAAGTAAGACCAAAGGTCTTTCTTCTTCTCCCTTCTTCCTCTTCATTTCGGCAGCCACACCACCACCACCATAGCCACCACCTTCTCAAGCTTGAACCACCCAAGAACCACCACCACTCCTATTTTCGAAAATTGCAAAATCACCCCCAACCCACCTAAAGATTTAATTGCCAAGAAGCCCCTCCTCAATACTTACCCATTAAGGTTGCAAGCCTCCCCACTCTATAAATAGAAACCATTACCAAGTGTTTTCTCATCTCCCCACTACAATCCTAAGAAATCTCTCTTCTCTTCTTTCTTCTTCCATTTTCGAAATTAGTAGTAGAAGAAGCTCAAAATATTTTCTTCAAGAGATTCTTGAATTTGAATGTAAGAGCTTCATCTCCTCTTTTATTCGAAAATTTCCTCTTCCTTCTTCATATTGGTTTGTAATCTAACTCTTAATCTCTTCTTGTATTAGAGAGAAAAGAGCTAACAAATCCTTCCCCTAAAGAGTATAGGTGAGAATTCTTGAATTCTTGCTCAAGCCTACAACACCACTAGTATTTTCGGTTTTTATGTATTTTTATGTGTTTTCATTGTTGATTCTTGCATATTATGTGATTATATGTTTTAGATGATGATTGCATGTTAGTGTTTTGAAAAGATAGCTTTATTTTTGAAACTTTGTGATTTTTTCGAAAATTGGGGAAAAATGTTTTAAATGGCTTATTTGGCTTAATTAGTACCTTGCATGTGTTGATCTAGTGTTTGATTGTTGATTTTGAAAAGAAAATCAATTTTTGGCCTAGCCATGAAACTTTCAAAAATTTGGGGAAAAATGTTTAAATTGCTTTATTTGGCTTAATTAGTGCCTTGCATGTGTTAATCTAGTGTTTGATTGTTGATTTTTGAAAAGAAAATGAATTCTTGACTTGACTAAGGAACTTTCGAATTTTTGAGATAAAATACTTAAAATGGTTTATGTGGTTTAATTGCTACTTTGTATGTGTTGATCTTGTGATTGATTGTTGTTTTAAGGCCTTGCATGTTAAGATTGGTGATTGATTGTTGATCTAAGGTCTTGCATGTTAAGATATAGTGATTAATGGTTGATCTAAAGTCTTGCATGTTAAGATCTAGTGTTTTCTATGAAAAATGGTTTAAGAACTAAGAGTTTGTGCTAATTTGATTTAAAATACTCTTGCATGTGAAGATCTAGTGTATTTGCTTGAATAAATGTAAAGATGGAAGTCTTGAATTTTATTCTTGTAAAAATGCTAGATCTAGTGAACTTTGATGTTAGATTGTTTTCGCATGTTAAGATTTCGGTTATTTCTATGTTTTTATGACTAAATGATTTTGTGAAACTTTATGTGTATTTTCTATGTGCTCATATGTGCTCTTGCTTGCTTATGTCAATCATTGGGTGTGAGGATGAGAGAAAGGTAAGTAGAAAGGGTGCATGGGTGGGTGCATTAAGTGTCATGAATTTTTAAAAAAGATAAAGCTATGTTGGAAAGTCTTTCGAGGTTACGGTAAATTTCTCGGGCACGGCGAGCCGGTACCGTAGGGCCTAGGGGTGGTTTGATCCCACGTAGTTAGTCATGGTTCGAATTATATGGGGTTATTTACCGGTAACTTAGATTGACTCTTCCGAGGGATTCCCGACAATTTTTCATGTCATGCATGTTGCATTATGGTGTTGATGATATAGGGGGAAAATCTCACTCTATGGTCTTGGGACCGTAGGGTTATAAAGGTGGGAAATTCCTTCTATAATCTTCAATACGTGTCATGGCATAGGGTTATAAAGGTGGGATATTCTCACTCTATGGTCTTGGGATCATAGGGTTATAAAGGTGGGAATTATCTCACTCTATGTGTGTGGCAATTATGTGAATGAAGAACGCCGACGAAAAAGGGAAGTATATGATTGTTTTACTTCATGTTGTATGTTCATGTATAAGATATATGTACGTATATATATATATATATATATAGATATATGTATGCTCTATGTGCTATGTGTATTCGATATTACTTCAAGATTCTCATTGAGTCCTCAAAGACTCATATAGGTGTTGTATGTTTGTAGGTATACCCGATTTAGGGCCTGAGGGGTGAAGTTGGGAATCGAGCTCGAGAATCGGAAGGAGATCGTATGGAGGGGTTGTGGATAGTGTTGGCTCTCAACTTAGTCATGTGGTTTTATTTGTATAATATGCTTGTAAAAACTTTTGATACGGTCTTAGGTATTTTCTACCGTTCGCTTCCTCCGATCGATGGGAATTATTAAAAGACGATAAGTGTAATAATAACTAGGATTACCCTATTTTGGATAATTAATCGATAATCCGTAGCCTTTTGTAAGCGAAAGCAAAATTTTCACTATTTATATGCATGCATGCTTTCGACTAGTAATTTCTTCGTGTTTTGTATCCATGTTCTAAAATTATTTTCACATAGGTGCTCTGCATCTCTGTTCTCATCATATTGATAGGTCTTGTGCATGATTTGGGTAAGTATTTATTTGGTTATGATTTATTTCTCACTACTGCATTGAAACACGGTCATTCGGGTGTTTTCTGGTATAACTGGAGTTTTACTCACTCAAATGCATTGTTTCCACTTGGAAAATGTTTTAAACTTATTTTTCTGCCTTGGGGTAAAATTTGGTAGTTTTTGGGTCAGTGAGGAATTTATTATGAATTTTCAAAACTCCCTCCCCTGTTCTGGATTTTTAAACTGAGTGACTGTGCCATTTTATTTATTTCTCCTAAATGGCCATGCATCTTTTAAAACAATTTTAACTGAGTGATCTAGACCTGTGTTAGATGGTATGGTATAATGTTGGGGTTATTTGCATGAGTAGTTTAAGAGGAATTAATTTTTAAAGCTTCTGCATTGAATCTGTCCGCATTTGCATTAAGTTCATCATGCCTAGGTAATTTCTAGTCTTGCATGTAGTATGCTTTTGTATTAAATATTTGATTAGGGTTTAGCAAGCTGTGCCCTCTCTCCCTTTGATTTAAAAAGAATTTTTTTTTTTACGTAAATTTTATATCCACAAAAATCATGTTTTCAAAAGTCTTCCGCTGAGATTACATATAATAAGGGTAATCGAGAGAGGGGTGTCACAGCAGACGTGGTATCAGAGCAACGATCCCGGAAACCTCCATACGACCTAAAGATCTTCACGATTCTCAAAGCACGACTCCAACTGAGCACTCGGGCAGGTATATGTTTTATGTGAATTTTTATGGCTAATGTGAATTATTTGTATATGTTTAAGTATTAGAATGTCGGGAGCAAGAACTCGAGCTCAAAATGCCGCTAACGATCCTCACAATCAATCTCGTACCATCCAAGACCTCACCGCCCTCGTACGAGAACAAAATGAACAAATCAACCGCCTTGTTAACCTTCAAAACCGAAACCCTCCTCCACCTCCTCCTCCCCATCCCCAACCTAGAAATACAGCCCCACAAGCCACCTACGAGCGATTTTTGAAAATGCATCCTACCGAATTCCACGGCGGCCCAAGTCCAACTGTTGCCGAAGAATGGATCAAATCCCTCGAAGTTATTTTCGAGTACATGGTGATGAACGACAATGACCGAATCCATTGCGCACTATTCTTGTTGAAAAACGAAGCCCGAAATTGGTGGGAAGGCGCAAAGAGTGGGATCGATCTAGCAAATACCACTTGGGAAGCTTTCAAAGTTCTTTTCTTCGAAAAGTACTTTTCCAAGAATGTCCGAGCACAAAAGCTTAAGGAGTTTCTCGAACTCAAACAAGGAAACCTAACCGTTGCCGAATTCACACGCCGTTTCGAGCAAGGAAGCCTCTACGTACCTTTCATATCCAAAGACGACATCGAAAAGATGAATCACTACCTAAGAGGCCTCAACCCGATAATCAAGCGCGACGTTCGACAAACCTCTACCTCTACCTTCCGCGGAGTAGTGGACAAAGCCTTGGAAGCCGAACAAGATGAGATGGAAATACGACAATGGAGACCTCCTCACGATGCCTCTTCTCGACCATGGAAGAAACCGAACCTCAAAAACTCCAAAGGAAAGCAACCGATCAACCGAGTAACCATGACCCCGAGCAACAAGCCCTTTTGCCCCAAATGCAAGCGAGAACACTCAGGCGATTGTGTTGCCGGAACCAACCACTGTTTTCGATGCAAGAAGCCCGGACACATGGTCCGAGACTGCCCTATCGCCCCGAGACAAGTGCCGGGACGAGTATTCGCCATGACAAGAGACCAAGCCGAAGCTGACCCGTCAATGATCGCAGGTACCGTTAATGTGTATAATAATTTTGTGTATGCCCTCATCGACTCCGGATCAACTCACTCATTCATCTCAAGTACCCTTGTTGCCGAACTCCGCCTAGTCCGTAGCCAAGCCGATGCCTTGTTTAGCATACTTATTCCTTCCGGTGATGAACTTAAATCAAATTTCATCATCAAAGATTGCCCTATTCAGATTCATAACCAAACCCTAGCCTCCGATCTAATCATCCTACCCATTAAACATTTCGAAATAATCCTCGGAATGGATTGGTTATCAAAATTCGACGCCCAAATCAATTGCGCCCACAAAACCGTTCGTTATTCCTTACCGAATGGAAGTTCTCTCGAATTCCGAAGCTCGTACAATCCGTCGATTCCTATCATTTCCGCCATCAAAGAGAGCAAACTTATTCAAAAAGGACATCTATGTCATTTGGTCGACATAGTGGAAGCTCTCAACGAAGATAAAGCCGACGTTTCCAAAGTGCCAACCGTTTGTGAATTTCACGATGTCTTTCCCGAAGATCTCCCCGGTCTTCCGCCCGATCGCGAAATCGAATTCGAAATTAACTTGATCCCCGGTTCCGCTCCTATCTCGAAGGCACCTTATCGCATGGCGCCGTTAGAGCTAAAGGAACTCAAGGACCAAATTCAAGATCTTATCGACAAGAAGTTCATCCGCCCTAGTTTTTCCCCATGGGGTGCTCCGGTACTCTTCGTGAAAAAGAAAGACGGAACTCTCCGGATGTGTATCGACTACCGAGAACTCAACAAGGTCACCGTCAAAAACAAGTATCCATTGCCACGAATTGACGACCTTTTCGATCAACTTCAAGGCTCCACGGTCTATTCCAAAATCGACCTTCGTTCCGGATATCATCAATTGAAGATCAAGAAGGATGATATTCCGAAAACCGCGTTTCGGACTCGTTACGGCCATTACGAATTTGTAGTGATGTCGTTTGGTCTAACCAACGCCCCAGCCGCTTTCATGGATCTCATGAATCGAATCTTCCGCAAATATCTCGATCAATTTGTGATCGTATTCATCGACGATATCTTGGTGTATTCAAGAAATGATGAAGAACATCAGAATCATTTGGAAATGGTGTTCCAAACCCTCCGAGAGAACCAACTCTATGCGAAGTTTTCCAAATGTGAGTTTTGGTTAAGACAAGTCCACTTTCTTGGTCACGTAATTTCCAAGGAAGGCATAGCCGTCGATCCAAGCAAAATTGAAGCCGTTTGTAATTGGTCAATCCCTCGTAATGTCGGAGAAATCCGAAGTTTCCTCGGTCTCGCAGGCTACTACCGACGGTTCGTTCCGAACTTTTCCAAGATAGCCGCTCCACTCTCTCGTTTGACCCGAAAGGAAGTCAAGTATCAATGGACTCCCGAATGCGAGTCTAGTTTCCAAGAACTCAAGAAGCGATTAACCTCGGCACCAATCCTCGCTCTACCGGATAAGACCGAAAACTATGTGGTCTATAGTGACGCCTCCAAGCACGGGCTCGGAGCCGTCCTAATGCAAAACGGGAATGTAATTGCCTATGCCTCTACACAATTAAAAGACTACGAGAAGAATTACCCGACGCACGACTTGGAACTCGCGGCAGTCGTGTTCGCCCTCAAAATTTGGAGACATTACCTTTACGGCGAAAAATGTTCGATCTTCACCGACCACAAAAGTCTCAAGTACTTCTTTACTCAAAAAGAACTCAATATGAGGCAAAGAAGATGGCTTGAATTAGTCAAGGACTATGATTGCGAAATCCTCTACCATCCCGGTAAAGCCAACGTTGTCGCCGACGCTCTTAGCCGAAAATCCATGTCCGCCTTGATCATTAAACCACCGCTCGAATCAACTATCAAGTTCGCTCAAGACCATGATGATCAACTTGTCAAAATCCGAGAAGGCTTAGCAACCGGTCAAAATTCAAATTTCTCAATGACCGACGACAACATCTTGAAATTTCAAGGGAGAATTTGCATTCCGGCGAACAAAGAGATCAAAGGATTAATTCTCGACGAAGCTCACAAAACGCCCTACTCTTGCCATCCGGGTGAAACCAAAATGTATCAAGACTTGAAGAAGTTGTACTGGTGGCCAGGCATGAAGAAGGATATAGCCAAATATGTATCCGAATGCCTAATTTGCCAACAAATCAAAACCGAACACCAAAGGCCCGGTGGACTTCTACAATCCAACCTTATTCCCGAATGGAAATGGGAAAGAGTAACGATGGACTTTGTTCAAGGTTTCCCGAAGACTCTTAAAGGATCCGATTCAATATGGGTGATAGTCGATCGCCTAACTAAGTCCGCACACTTGTTACCGGTCAAGACCACTTTTAGTCTCGAAAAGTTGGCCGAACTCTATATCGGAGAAATCGTCCGACTCCATGGCGTTCCGATATCAATCATCTCCGACCGAGATCCTCGATTCACTTCCAAATTTTGGAAAAGATTGCACGAAACGATGGGAACCCGTCTAGCCTTTAGCACGGCATACCATCCCCAAACCGACGGACAATCAGAAAGGACAATCAAGACCCTCGAAGACATGCTTCGAGCATGTATAATGGATTTTGGTGGTAATTGGGAAAGCCGTCTACCTCTCATCGAATTCTCGTACAACAATAGCTTCCAATCTTCGATCGGAATGGCACCTTACGAAGCCTTGTACGGAAGAAAATGCCATTCTCCAATCCATTGGGACGAATTAGGAGAGCGAAGATTATTAGGACCCGAGCTAGTCCAACACACCGTCGATATAATCAAGAATATCCGAGAGAAAATGAGAACTGCCCAAGATCGCCAACAAAAGTACGCGAATAAAAGAAGGCGAGATTTGGAATTCCAAGCCGGTGATCACGTATTCTTAAAAATCGCTCCGCTCAAAGGAATCATGCGATTCGGAAAACGAGGAAAGTTAAGCCCTCGATTCATTGGACCCTTCGAAATACTCGACCGAGTTGGTGGCCAAGCCTATCACCTCGCCTTACCGCCTCAACTATCCAAAATCCACAATGTCTTTCACGTCTCCATGCTCCGAAAATATATCCCCAACCCTAACCACATCCTTGAAACCGAACCCCTTGATTTATCCCCGAACCTATCCTTTACCGAAGAACCCTCCCGAATATTAGACCGAAAAGTTAGGAAACTCCGAAACAAAGAAATTCGCCTAGCCAAAATCCTTTGGAAAAACCATTCTCCGGATGAGTCAACGTGGGAACTTGAGGATGAGATTGTGAGTTGTTATCCGGAACTAATTGAAAAATGTACAAATTTTGGGGACAAAATTTTTTTTAAGGGGGGAAGATTGTAACACCCCGCCTTTCCGGTAAAATGATGTTATTTTATTTTACCAACTCTATGTGCATATTTGTGAAATTAGAATTTTAATAATTCTTGCATGATTAGTATTTACGTGAATTAGATAATTATGTGAATTATGTGCTTAGGTAATATTTCGAGATATATGTCGAAATATATTATTTTCATGAATTAGGATTTTTGCATATGAATTTAAATGAGCATTTCATCATATTTATGCATGCACAAAATTTTAGAAAAAATGAATTTTCTCATGCATTTTAGGATTTTTAATTTATTTAGAAAATTTGAAAATCCTCCCCACATTTCTTGAATTTTCGGACACCACACACACACACACATGATTTTTAAATTTGCATATTAATTAGTATTAAACATGCATTAGTGTGGTTGTACTTTGAGCATAGAAAGAAATACCCAAGCCTAGCCCCCTACTTTATAGACTAGGCATGCTTTTCACTCCACTTTAAGTAAGACCAAAGATCTTTCTTCTTTTCCCTTCTTCCTCTTCATTTCGGCAGCCACACCACCACCACCATAGCCACCACCTTCTCAAGCTTGAACCACCCAAGAACCACCACCACTCCTATTTTCGAAAATTGCAAAATCACCATATATCCACAAAAATCATGTTTTCAAAAGTCTTCCGCTGAGATTACTTATAATAAGGGTAATCGAGAGAGGGGTGTCACAAATTCTCTTTCTTTTTTTAGGACTTTGTTAGAAGCACATGCCTGTTATCGATCTTGCCAAAGCAGAGCACTTCGCTCCAGGTACCTTTTTTTGTGTGTGTGTGTATGTGTTTGTTATGTATTCAACTTGGCCCTTAACATATAAAATTAACTTCTTTATTTTTCTTTGAATGTCGTTTTTTTTGAAAAGTCATGATATAAGTAGATGTTTTTCGTTTGATCAGTACTTGAAGATATGTTTAGGCGATGGCTTTTACTTAGAAGATTAAGGCTAAAGTAGTGTTTGTAAAATGACAATGCACTCAGAATACAGATGAACAAAATTAGAGAACTGAACATATATATAGTGATAAATGTGCTATTAGGTGCAAGCTAATTTATGGTACCAAGAATTTAGTTGTACAGTTCAAGTTTTTTTCATTTGTCTCCAATTTGTCAGATTTTTTATTTGTAAAAAGTTCTTAGTGTATATCAATAATGTAGCTCAAGCAACAATATGAGTAGGTAGCAAAGTGGATCCAAATATTACCCTAGATACAGTCTACTTGGTTTTAGTGCTAATGTATATCCTAAATTGGAAGGGAGATTTTTGAAAAAAATGCCTTTCACGATATTGTTTTTGTGTTTTTTTGTTTTGATTTGCTAATATAAATATATAAATATGGACTGGAACAATAGTTATACTGTGAACAATAAAAAACTTTGAAAAATCTTGCGATAATTGATGCAAAATATTCTCTACATTGATTTCTTATTTTGTCTCCGAAATAATAACCTTTTTTTTAGTTTTCAATATTTTGTGGAGGAAAACTAGCATTGGAGCAATTGTCACCCATTGATCAAATTCGAGATATATACGATGAAGCACGAACATTCACAGACTGCAAGAGACTTTATATTAGTTTGACATTTGAATGAATTGATTTTGCTTGTTGGCTAAGGGCCATACAACTATTGCGTTGATTGATAAATTTGTATATTGCAAGGATTTTGGGACATCATTGAGATTAATTGAAAACCTAATTTATTTGTATATATATATTTTTTTGTTTGATAGTTTGTAAACCACAACATGCTTTTAATTGTTAAACTCTATTACAATATGCATAGTTTGTGGTCGTAAAACGTTATACAAGACACGGATAAATGTTGTGAATAATGTGATACAACATGCAGTTCACCTTGTTATAACATAAACTACAACGCGCTTGAAACACGCGTTTCGTGTAGTGAGAGTTCCTCAGCTTTAACCACATGTTGGTCAACAACATTCGTATGTGTGTTGTCAATATATGTTAACAAGGTACTTCGCATGTTGTTAAATGGTCTTTTTCTCGAGATTCATCTCAAGGCTGCTCGATTCCAAAACCAGTATTTGGTTTATTTACTTACGAACTCACAAGAATTAACTGTTAACATGTGGACGAGACAAACGTAGTATAATAACAAATGGATTCTGATCGGCAAGGTAGGTTTTTTCTGTTGGAATTATCTGCTAGAAAAGAGTTTTGCCTAGGCGAGTTGTCTCTGTCCTTAAGACGAAATTTCCCAGCAACGGTGCGAATGGTTTGAACGGAAATCGTCTCCCAAGATACAACGGCAAAGACTTGGAATAGGAGCACTCCAAAACCCAAGTATGACGAACTGTACTTTGTGTAAAACTTTTCGAAAGAATCTGTAATAGGTAGGCTAGATATGCAGTAGGCTTTTTGGATTGAAGTGACGAATTATGAGAAAACGGGGTCTATTTATAAGGTTTGAAAAGTAGTGTCCTTTAGAGCAAAAGGTACATAAACCCATCGGTTGGGCCCAGACATGTGCTGTATCGACTAAGGAGTCGTTTGGGCCGAATCGGTTGCACCACTTCGAGTTGAGCCGGTTGGTTTGCATTGGTTCAGCCGCACCATAGAACTTTACTTCAGAAAAATGGGAAGTTTCTTATTTTAAGTGTATTTATGGAACTCTCTGAGGAACAGCTCTCTGAGGAACATCTCGTGATCTCGCCACCTCCAGATCCCCCACCGCCACCATATTTGATAGCCGCACAACAAAACACCGTTCTTACCCCCACCAACCCATCGGAAAACCAAAATGAAAGTTCACATCAACATCATGCAAACCAAACCAATACCAGGCATGATAACTGATAACATGGGTTATAGTGAAAATTCTACCTGGATGAATTCTAACTCCTACAAACAAAAACTCATTAACACCTCCAAGCACATATATTTTCCCACATGGTTCACATATATTGAGCAAGAACAACCTCCAGAGCAACAAATCGGACAGGTGACTGAAGATGGAAAAATCCCAAAAATAAATTTTACAAAAGAAGAGCTCAACGTCTTCAGACAACCATGGAAGAAAAGCTTGATCATCCAAACGATTGGACTAAAAAGATCGATCCCTGATATCGGATTTTGACTACACAAAATATGGAAGACAAACAAAATGCTTGAAGTTACAGATATGGGAGACGGATTCTACATAACCAAGTTTAACGATCCCGAAGAGTACTTCCTCGCACTCGCGGGTGGACCTTGGTATATGTTCCAATATTATATGCCCACGTACCAATGGAAACCTAATTTTCGGAGGAAAGATTTCACAGAAGGGAAGGTCTATCTTTGGGCACAATTCACCGATTTACCCATTGAATACTTTCAAGAAGCGGCCCTGTTCAAGATCTCAAGTCTAATTGGAAGACCCATAAAAATGGACATACACACCAACGAAAAAACTAGAGGAAAATACGCAAGGGTTTGTATCGAAGTGGATACAGACAAACCTTTACCCCCTTTTATTGTAATTAATAACTACAAACAACTTATCTCGTATGAGCTAAATACAGTCTTTTGTAAAAGTTGTGGAAGAGTTGGACACCTTCCTTTGGCATGCAAAGAAATCGGGTATAAAGGCAGTGAAATTCAGGGACAATTGGAAACGAATCAAGGAGATCGAAATCAAACAACAGAATGGAATATAATTGAAAGCCGAAGAAAGTCAAGAAATCAACCACGAAAGTCTACTGGATACAAACCACATTATAACGCCTTCGAAGAAAAAGAGACATCAAAGTACACACAGGTTTGGAAACGTAAAGAGGAAATTACAGACAAACAAGAAATGGAGATAATAGACAATCATAATAACAAACAGAGACATGCAGATAAAAACCAGTTTATTGCACTCAGCCGGAAAGAGTTTATTTCAGAAACATTAAGAATGCCATCGAACACGAAAGTGCCGGAAAATGAAACAGAGCCCGCCGGTGTTAAAGCAACGGCCAATGATCCCATGGTAACATCAAACTCCGGCCAGATCCCCGACGAGGGGGATGGGGAGTCGGTGCGGCGGAAGACGACAAATGATCAAAATAGAGATGACGTGTCCATGCAACAAAGTGAAGAGTCGGTGATAACGTCTACGTGTCCAAACAGAGAAACGTATGGAGAAACGAAAAAGGAAAAAAAACAAAAGTCCATTGGGAAAGAAAAATAAACCGACACTAGAAAAAGGCACAGAGAAAAAAACAAAGAAGAATATCCCCCAAAATCTTTTTCCCCTCTGCGAAAAACAGATGACGGTTGGAGTCCCAAGGCAGCATGACACTCCAAATAATGACAAAATGGTAGAATGCACAATAACCCATGCGAGCAGTTTAAATGCCATGCAAAACTCCTCTCCTTCCAAACATAACCAGAAACCATCTTATACACCACTACTTAAAAACACATCCCTTGTTTCCAATGGCACCAACAATGGAGAACAAACCAGAAACCAACCAGAACCAAAACACCCAGGAAACCCCTTCACCACCTCGAACCCCCACACACCCACCAACAACCCAAGCAGCCTCAAATACCCACACAGCAACGCAGATCCCCCTGACCCTTCAACTACTATCAACATCCCCAGTCAGGCAGAACCACCCTTACCGACCCATTGCTACGATACCAAACGGACCTATGCCCCGTCCCATGAACCAAATCCTCCAGAATGGATTCCACAGCCCAACACAGAACCAACTTACTCGTCTCAACCCAAGAAGCCCATCTCCATCCCAACACCACAATTCTTATCGATATTGGAGTCCAAGACCTCAACAGACGATGAACCCACCTACCCTCCGGGCTTTGAACCGGTTTTTGAATTCACCTCCCGATGCAAGATCCCCACGTCGTCCCACCATAAACATAAACTCAAACTCAATGAATCAGAGACCTACCGTACCAAATCTACGAGATCAACTACTCTCCTTAGGCCCCCATGTGCACATATTTCAGACCTATCACAGTCTCCCACACCTTTTCACAAGCCCCCCTTCGGTGAAAAGGATCTTGATCGAGGTCGGACAAGAAGGCGAGATGCCCTTAGGCATCAGAGAGTTTCAGTATCGCTTGATAATGATGCCCATATACCAACAAAACGACCACCACCAATATCAGAATACACATCATCTCCCAAATGATATTGTGAGCCTAACCCGGATCCCACAAAATGGCAGCTTAACCCAAATTTATCCTCAGATACCAAATACCTCACATGCAATGAGAGTACTCACATGGAATTGTAGAGGGGCAAAGCGGCCAACTTTCTTACGTGCTGCACAAGACCTTGTTAACCGTTACCATCCTCATATCTTTGTTATTATGGAAACAAAAATGCAAGCTCACCATGCAACGAGATTCACCCAAGATCTTTATTTTGATGATAGTATCATGGTTTCTTCGGATGGTGATGCAGGTGGCATATGGATACTCTGGAAATCTGATCACATATCACTAACACAAATCGGCGTTTCAGACCAATCCATTCACGCACGAGCCACGCTAAACGACAACACCCCACCTTTTCTGGTTTCAGCGGTATATAACTACCCTCAAACAAACTTGCAGCCTCAGGTATGGTCCGACCTCCTTGATATTTACCAAAATTTCCCGGAAAAATGGTTAGCTGTAGGAGATTTTAACTGCATACTTCATGAAAATGAAAAAAAAGGGGGGGCTAAACCATCTCTTACAAAGATAGGTTAACTTAGAGACTGTATTACGAATTGTGAACTTATCGATTTAGGATTCAGTGGACACCCATTTACGTGGAATAATCACCAGTATGGCAGATCTTTCATTTGTGAAAGGCTCGATAGAGCTTTCGCATCCTTTGATTTTATTACCCTTTTTCCTAATACAAAAGTGTATCACCTGACAAGCAATGTTTCTGACCATTCTCCCATCCTAATAGACACCCACGAGAAAAAAAAGACGTATAGGAAACCTTTTAGATATGAAAAAGCCTGGTCCTATCACCCTGAGTTTCGTAAAGTGGTGGAAAATGCATGGAAAAACCCTTACAAATATGATACTCTTTCTTTCTATAGTTTTTGTCAAATATTCAAAATAAAAGCCGTTAGATGGAAGAAGGAGGTTCATGGGCACATTGATAATAAAATAAACCCGCTCGATCAAGAAATTTGTTCCCTCACTAATATTATCGAAACTAATTATTCGATAGAAATACACAATAAACTCAATCAACTAAAAATCGAAAACCAAAGGTTACTAAAACAAAAAGAAATGTACTGGAGGCAAAGATCTAGAATACAATGACTTAAGGATGGAGATAATAATACGAAATTCTTCCATGCCTTCGCTACTAATCGTAGAAGGCGCAATATGATACACAGTATCAAAATTTCCAATGGGAATTGGATATATGATCACAATAACATCCAAAAGGCTTTCTTTGAACATTTCAGGGCTCGCTTCCAATCAAATCAAACAACCCCAAACCCTAATAATTACAATAACCACCCTAGTATTCCTGAGCAATTACAATATGATTTATATAAACCTATTATCCAAACATAAATTTTTGAAGCCCTAAAACGCATAGGGCAAGATAAGGCACCTGGTCCAGATGGTCTTAATGCTCATTTCTTTCAAAAATATTGGACAATTGTTAAGGGATCGGTTTCTACTACTATTATGAAGTTCTTTGAGGAAGGAAAAATGCCTACCTTTATAAATCATTCACAAATTGTCCTCATACCAAAAAACCCTAATCCTCATCTTTTTAACCATTTTAGACCCATAAGTCTTTGTAATGTGGTGTATAAAATTATTTCAAATATCCTAGTAAATAGGATTAAACCTAACCTTGAATACCTCATCTCACCACTCCAAAATGCTTTTGTGGCTAATAGGCAAATTAGTAACAATATCATGCTGGCACATGAAATAATGCACACTATGAAAAATAAAGCTACTAAGAACGCGTGCATGGCTATTAAAATTGACCTCGAAAAAGCCTACGACAAATTAGAATGGAATTTTATCAAAATGACTCTCCAAAAACTTAATTTCCCTACTCAAACGATTACATGGATTATGGCATGCATTGAAACTGTTTCCTTTTCTATATCTACAAACGGAATTTCTTTGGAGAAATGGGTACCCCAACGAGGGATTAGGCAGGGAGACCCAATTTCTCCATATATCTTTATATTATGCCTGAACTTATTGGTTCTTAAATTTGTGGACGGAGCTAACAAAGGCCTTTTTGACGCTATTGCGCCAACTAAAAAAGGCCCTAGCATTCCTATTCTTTGTTTTGCAGATGATTGTATTATTTTTTCTAAGGCTAACGATAAATGTGTGGATTTTATCCAAGAAACACTCTCAAACTTTGCTTCCGATTCCGGGCTAAAAATTAATTGGGATAAGTCAAAAAATTTCTTTTAAAAAAAAACCCCTCCTAGTACTAAACAAGCGATTTGTAGGAAGATGGGCATTAAACCTGGAACCAATAATGACAAGTACCTTGGTCTACCATGATCATTGGACGGATTACTAAACAATCTTTTTTTGACATTGTTCTCAAAACCCAAAACAAAATCTCTACATGGTATAATAAGTTTCTTTCCTACGCTGGGAGAAGTACTCTTATAAACCATGTTCTAAACTCCCTTCCTATATACACTATGACATCCTTTAAAATACCCGAAATTACAATAACAAAAATCAATAGTATTACTAAAAAATTTATATGGAATGCATCCCCAAACACACATAAAAAAAGGACCTCTTAACTGGAAATACATTTGCCAACCCAAGTCGACCGGAGGACTAGGGTTTAAGAATTTGCATATACTAAACAAAGCATTGACTCTTAAATTGGCATGGCGCATTCTTACAGATCAATCATCTTTATGGGTTCAATTCATGAAAGCTAAGTACCTTAGGAAACATAATTTTTTGGAAACACAACATACTAAAGCAGGTCATAGTTATATGTGGAAAACTATATGTAAAAATATCCCTCTTATAAAAGAATGCTGTTATTGGAGTGTGGGAAACGGCATGAATATAAACTTTTGGTATGATAAATGGATTGATAATATTAAAGTTGCTGATTACGTGCCAAACATCCCGCCCGACAAAGAGAAACTAAAAATTGCAAACCTAATAGATGCTAATACTAGAAATTGGAATCTAGACCCTTTAGAAAACCTTATCCCTGATTATATAATTTCGAAATCTACGTTGTACACATCCCCGTGTCGAAAAAAAAAAGATGTCATACATTGGGCTCACTCAAAGAATGGAAAGTTTACACTCAAGAGTGCTTATTTGTGCCTTCTTTACTCTCACATTGGGGATGGGCCTTCTCTACCATGGAATAGGATTTGGAAACTAAATATATGTCATCGGATTAAATTCTTCTACTGGCAGCTCGCCCATAATGCCCTTCCAACAACTGATAATCTTGTGAAACGAAAAATTATTAACCAAAATACATGTCAGGTTTGTTTAAAACACGCAGAAACTAGTTATCACCTAATCTTTCAATGTGAAAAATTCAAACATTTGATTATGAAATTACCCTTTATACAAAGATATGCAAATTCTCATTTATGTAGTCTTCTCTACCACAATCGGAATAATGAGTACATGAATCATAAAATACCAGTTATTTTCTAGCTTATTTGGAAAGCAAGGAATAAGTTTATTTTCAATAAAACTGAGTTAAAAATTCAACACATTTGGGTTACTGCAGATCAATATATAAATACCTATAAGAAAGATAGGAATATACTGCCTTCTATCACTTTAAAATGGACCCCTCCCCCTCTTAATTGGTTCAAAATAAATATTGATGGAGCTTCGCTCTCAAAACCCGGAAAAGCAGGTATTGGAGGCGTCATTAGAGATAGTAATGGAAATTTTATTACAACATTTTCGAAATATATTGGAACAACTAGTAATAACAAAGCAGAGGTCGGGGCCCTAGTTATGGGTCTAAAAATTGCTCGAGAATTAGAGATTGAACGTCTAATTGTCGAAACTGATTCTTGTTTTCTCCTATCTTGTTTTCACAGGAACACAATATGCCACAGCAAGCCAACAACTCTCATGGAGGACGCGAGGGATCTACTGCATGAATTTAGAAGTGTCCGCATCACTTTCGGATATAGAGAAACTAATAGTATTGTTGATGCACTTGCAAAAATGGGAACGTCTCTTTTAAGCAACCATGTTTGTACTTTTGATAATCCACCCCAGTTTATCCTTGATCTTTTGGCTAAAGATAAGGATACTTTATATGTACGAAAAACCAGCAGACCTTGTACTAAAACTCTTTTGCTTATGTAATAAATGAAGTATTTTGCTTGTTCAAAAAAAAAACTTGTATTTATGGTAAAGCAAATAAAATAATGGGGTTTTTGTGCATAAGTCCCCAACCAAGCATCTTTATTATTCTGGATTTAGGGGCTATATCTCTTTCACCAATAAGCCCTACCCTATTATAAATAAAGAAAACATTCATGTATATGACAATATTACCCCCAACCCTTTATACCCAACTCTTAATTGTAACCCCAATTTAATCAATTTTGTCCACAAAAATCCAATTTTGACCACATAAATCCAATTTTGACTTTTTTTTTATCAAAAACTTTTTTTAAATTTTTTTTTGCCGCCGGATTCCGGCGTTCAATACTGGTCTCCAGCGTTGACTTTTCAAAATTATTATTTTTATTTTTTTCTGGTCTGTTTTTTCCGCCGCCGGATTCCGGTGTTGACTTTTTTTAGTTTTTTTTTGTTTTATTTTGTTTGATTTGTTGACAAGTCAACATAATTATATTACTGTTGTTGACAGTAAAATAACTGTAAACACAATAATATTACTGTCAACAACATCAATATTGTTATTTTTTTTGGGTTTTTTGTTTTGTTTGAGATATTCATGGAGTAATGTAATAATATTACTGTTTATTATTGTAATATTACTGTAAACACAATAATATTATTGTGGTTGACGTTAATATTACTGTTGTTATAGTAATATTGCTGTCAACCACATCAATATTATTATTTTGTTTGGATTTTTTTTTTGTTTGAGTTATTCACGGAGTAACGTAATAATATTACTGTCTATTATTTGTAATATTATTGTTGTTATAGTAATATTACTATCACTCACAGTAATATTAATTATTTTGGGTTTTTATTATGTTTACATTTGTTGAACGGTCAACATAGTAATATTACTCTATTACACAATATTAATGAGTTGTGTTGTGTTAATATTATTGTGCTAGAGATTAATATAACAATATTACTGTGTTAAACTGTAGTTTAGTTAATTTTATTGCGCTTAACAGTAATATAGTTAATATTACTGTCAATCACAGCAATATGGTTGTTTAAACGAAAAAAAAAGAATCGAAAAATCAACGCCAGAGTCCGGCGGCGAATTTTTTTTTTAGGTCAAAGTTGAATAATTTGTGAAATTTGGGATCAAATTGAGGTTAAATTAAATTAAGGATGAAATTGGAGCATATTAAAGTATGATGCGCTATTTTAGTCTTTGACAAAAATCTGGACCATGTGTTAACTTATTTGTAAATGAGTTTTTTATTTGGATCTCTGAATGAATATATCCATTGATTGGGTTATTTGTAATGACCCCTAAAATAAATATTTACCATTTTTTCTTCTCAAATAAAGCCACATAAAATATTTTAACCTAGGTTTTCGGACCATATGAAAGATTACAACTTCTGTGTGTTGAGAAAAAAAAATCAAAAAAAATTCTAAACAATTGCATAATGGAAGTTCGTGGAAAGGAGGCACGCACACAGTGTAAGTCGCATTTTTAATCAAATCTTATATACAAAAGTAAGAAGCGGTGGACAGCCTAAAAAACCCTAATGTCATATTTATAAAAAAAAAATTTATTTTTCATCTCCTATTTTCCAACTTTTTTTCTCTAATAACTTTCATAGCAAATTAGATTCGCAAATCCACTAACAAAATATCATATATTTGAATGTTCCTCTTTTATGCATTGCCGTGCATCGCACGGGGAGAATTTATAGTTTCCTTAATGACAGAGTCTTATTGTTTGTTTTCTTTTCTTATAAAACAAAGATATTCAAAGAACTTGCACAATGGTTTTTTTTTTCTATTGTACAGTTTTCCATTTTATTATATGGCGAGGTGAGTAACAAAGCATGATATTTTTAGAGAAACATCTTTTGTCTAAGTGATTTGCAATATTTTTTTAAAGAAACATTAGGTGGTTGTGTGGGGTGGGGTGGGAGGTAAATGGTTTCATTTTATTTTATATTTTTTTTACCACTACAAAGTTGTACGTGCGTTAGCCCCTATCAAATTATTTTTCTTATGTTTTTTCCTTATTTTTAAATTATATTTGTCATTTTGTATTAAATAAAACAATAATATTATGTATTGAAAATGTTTAAAGTATTTTGAGGCAATAATGATAATTTGAGTATTGTTTGTTTATCTTTGCACTTCAATTCTTGATATACTTCCTCACCATCATAACTATGGATTAATCACCACTTGCTTCTTTTTAGTATTTTTTTTATATTTTTGGTTTTTAGAAACATCTTAATTCTTAGTATTTATCTTCAACTATCAATTCTTTGGCATCTTTATTTTTCTATATCTAGATTGTTGTCATGCAATTTCCACATGAAGCACACCATGTATAACTTACTTTGCACTTTTTCACTAATTACCTAAGAAAATTATTATTGTTTAGCCAAACATTAAGGTTTGTGATGCAATTATATAATTTGAAGATAATCCAAATAACTAAATAATTAAGAAATGACAAAACACGACTTACAAATATACTGAAATTTAAAATTGTCCCAACTGTCAGACAAACAACTATTACAATTTAAGAATATAAATAAGTGGTAGGTCATCCTTCTTAATCCTTTAAAACAGAACTCCCAAACTCGTCTCGACATTGACTTTCTAGAACCATTCTAAACAATAGGGGCAGTACAAGGTTCATGATGCATAACTCGTCTGATTCATCCTATTTCTCATATGAAATAATTATCTTCTAAATAAATGTAAGAATCCTAACGAATCCCTAATTTTGCCATTTGTGTTAGCTATACACAACAAAATTTCCTAATACAAAAGTAAAGAGAGGTCAATCGTTCTAGTTAAATTCATAATAGAAAGTTCAATCATTAAATCTCTGAAGTTGTATATGTGAAAATTACTTTCTTATCATTCAATGTTCATTATGTATTTCACAAAAATTGGGGCAATGTAATCCTTACTTAAGGGCATCATATCCAACTTTCAGGCATTAGATACGTTTGAAGAGCATAT